>NC_042534.1:8599194-8910028 GCF_900963305.1 Echeneis naucrates
TCACAAAGCCGACTGTAAAGGTATCCTGACAACAAAGAGCAGCTCTTTAATCCGAATGGGGATGATTTCAACTTTGAACTTTAGCTGAATTTAACAGCATTTTCCTGTTGTGTCCAGGCTGTTGCAGATAGGATATCCTTTCATGCTGAGAGGATGAATGACATCCTGACCTTTACTGCTTCAATATTCCACAGGGAGCATGAATAGATATAGCCAGCGAATGTCCTTGGTAAAGAGTATCGACAGCAACCCAGCGATGTGGCTTTTTCCCCAGTGCCATCAGGGTGACTGGTTAAAGCTAAAAATAGGCATCAACTAGAATAATACTGAAGACCCAGTGCTATCTGCATGATTCCTGTTTGTATCAATCATGTGATGGACAAGCTTTACACAAAGAGAATGACAGCTTTTCACGGCCATCATCTTTCCATTTTTCACCTCTTTGTTGGGTTTCTGCTGCCTGAAGTGTTGACTGAACAGTTTATACCTCGGAGCCGTCTAATCTACTCATGGATTGTCTCATCACAGTCCCTCTGACACTCACTAGTCCTCAGCAACTGTGACACACGTGTCAATTTGACACATTTTTAAAATGGACAATTTTAAAGCACAGGTGGAACTAGGAATGCTAAAGCAGACAGAAAGGGAGGTCTTGCAGAAATGTTCGTGCAGATATTAAAATTTGCGAGAGTGAGGATTACGTGTTCGGGTGGCCTCGAGATAGAAACTCTTCTTCGGTCGTTCAGTTTGGGCTTTGCGATTGCAGTGCCTTCTGTCTGGCATCACCTGTTCTTTCTGTAGTTGGCAGATCAAGGCCTACTGTGATTATAACCAGAATTACACTCAAAGTCTTGTGTCCCCTTCTTTTACTTTCTTTACTTTTACTTTTCATGGTTCATTTAACAGTTGGCCCATCTACATATAAATGAAAGATATGACGCACAGACAGAAATCTCTCACTGTAGGTACCTGAAAGTGCAGCTCATCCAACAAAAACCATTCCTGTGGCCAAATGATGAAGTAGCTTCAGATCCATTTACATATCTAGAATTCATGTGCAATCCAACTCCTTTGATTTGAATGAAGTAAGCTTTGGCCTGTTGGGAAATCTGAAATAACAGTGAGCATTATACAACAATACAACAGCACACACAATTTGTGTGCCACATTTTCACGTAAGTTTGAATCCAACTAGAAGTGAGAGGCAAATGGCCAAGTTGTGACGTGTGTGAATCAGTGTGTTTGTTCTGTTGACATCTGGAAAATGGTCCCATTGTTGTGAACAAGTGGGCTTTTTCATTAAATCATCCAGCAAACACACTGAATAAGAAAACACACACATAGAAATCAGTTGTTGTGACGAGTGTCTGAGGAGCTTTAATGAGCCATTAATTCAGGAAAAAGACAATTGCCAAGAAATCCAGTTTTGTAGAACATTGCAATTCATTCAAGACTGAGAGTTCCTCAATAAAAAGGTCCCCTAACTGTTACACAGGGATTACTGACAGAAAACCAAAGAATGGGAGAACACTTCTAGGGGACGTTATGTGCATTCACAAGCAGCTATAGGTGGATCTGTGGCAGCAAAGCAGATATACTGCTATATAAAATGCTTCTAAGAAAACTGATATCACTGAGCCAGTGGCTGTACAGCAAGTGTGTAAACAATCAAAAGTAGTTTTGCAGAGTGCAAAAACTGACATCACAAGAAAGTCAGACTATTCCAAGCAACAGGTGGGTTGGGTCGCATAAATAATACTTACCAAATCTGTTCAGTTGCAAGAGCTCAAATACCCAAGAGAGAGGCCTGTGAAAAGCCAGAGAAAACAGAGGGAAGGAAATCTCACAGGAAATCTCACAATGAAGGAATTAGCACAAGATGAGAGTCCCAACTCCGTAAACAGGAATGTCTTGTCACAATAAAGCACAGGAGGGAAGTGAACGGTGAGTAAGAGCTTCACAAATGGCAAAGCTCGTTTTACCTTTCAAGTTCCTTTTTTTTTTTTTTCAAAAATATTTCCATGACATGCCAACACATTGTATGCAAGCAAGAGCGTGGGCTTTTTTTAGCATTGATGTGCTTTGGTTCATTAAAGCTACATAAGTAATGATTTTAACTGAAAAGACACATTACATATCTTAAAGAAGTTACTTGTAGTGAGAAACCCAGAGATAATCAGTTATCAACTATGTTTTTGCATCCAAAAAAAAAGTAATTATAAAAATGTAATTCAAATTACATGAATACATTTTGCACTACCTGTTCAGCTTTACAGGTACAGGAGCTCACTTCATGAATGCTGATGTTGCTGTGTCGGCTGGATGTATAATTTAGCAAATATTTTATTGAAGTTGTAAAGCGCGCTGTGAAAGTGGTTTGTAGTCTCACTTTGCAGGGGTGGTAGTTGTTACGCAACATCCTCAGCGTTTCACATGCACTGTACCATCACTGCAAAGACAAAGAGTTGCAATCTTTTTGGAAAATGAAGGCAGATTTGGACAGCTGAGCTATTGAGATAAGTGCACTAGTGAGAGGCCTTTCACACAGAATTATTAGCTACTGCAAACAATGCAGTGGTGCATTGAGACAGAGCTGTGAGATAGATAAGCTTTCTTAAAAACAAATGATGTTGTATGTCAGCTTCCCCTACAGTCTCCACATATAAAATAAAAGTGCACACCTGGGAAAATAACAAGCTACCTGACTAAGATATTAAATGATTAAGAAGGAGTTTTAACTTTTAAAGACTTAAGTCTCCATCAGAGCAGAAAGAGACTCTTGAAAGTCTTGTCAGTATCATAGTCCTCTCCAAACCGAGGCAACAAAGGGACAATAAACTAGGAGCAATAAAATAACTTCAGGTCAGCGAATCATTGATCAGAACTTCCCACAGAAACAAACCAAAGCAAGGGACAAACAGGAGCTTATAGACAGAGCTCAGGTGCAACCGATTATTCATCAGAACAGGTGTAAACACAGAGGCTGCTCAGAGGAGAAGGTTTGACCAGAGCAGATCAGAAACAGAACAAAGCTCTGCTGCGACACAAATAATGCTCTTCCCTCGGAGGTTTAAATTAAACCTCAGGATGCAGGAGTCAGCCCTGTCAGCACAGTGGGCTCAGAAGATATTTCACAGGAAGACAGTAAGAAAAAAAAAAAGGTTTTAATTCTGTCTGGTTAACATTGAGTGTTTGAGGACTGTATGATTGTGCACATTTGTAGTAAAATCTATGCGTGAAAACAATTCAATGCAATCATCATAAAGCAATAATGTCAAAAGTGAAACATCTAGCACATCCCAATATTATTCAGTATGATCCCACCAAGGACTGCAGGTTGGATTCATTAGGGGTCTTCGGACCATAAATTTTTAGCATTCATCATCATTATCATTTCATTTGTTTTGTATGAGGTTTAGTAAAATGCACCAAATAGCCTGAGCACAAAGTATGTATGTATTTTAACATTTTCAGGTTATTAGAGAACCACGAGCCTTTGGTGCATTTTTCAGTCTACAGATGAGATTCCCCAGAGTGCGATTCAGCCCTGGATCAACGCACCTCTAACACTCAAAATCACATCTTGTTTAATTGGTGGGGGGAAAAAAATAGCATTTTTAATTGTGACCTTAAAGAGAACAGTTTTCCAGTCTTGATGGCCATTTCTGATTTTTCAAAGGAGGCTGTTGCCTAAAACAGAGATTCCTCTCATTTTATTTCAATTAGGTAACTGATATTAGTATTTTTCATTCTTGAGTAGTGAGTGTGTCCACAGTCACCCAAATGATTGTAGTGGACCTACATGAAAATGTGAAATATGCAAATAATATTTATTGCATATGTATCATTCCAAGATGTGAGTTTGGACATTATGCTCATTTTGGATTCATGGTTATTTCACTCTCATTGCAGATCCTGTCTCTCTCTTTCCCACTCAGCTGTGCTAAACCATCCTCACTTCTCATGCCGCTTGTTTAGTCCTGTTTCCCTGTTCATTCTTGCTTGTACTCCAGGTGAACGGTTGTTCACCTACATTTAGAATTTTTGCTATTAAAAGGCCACTTTTACCCTTTTTGAGCATTTGTTTATTGATGAAATAGTGTACACAGGCGACCCACACACTATGGCACAATCCTCGACACTGAGCCGTTCCATTTAAATTCATAAATACTCATCAATACAAATCTTTTGAATGATGCTTCTTCTTTTTGGTTCCTATGGACAGCACACATAATTTCCTTCTTGTGCTGGTGTTCGGTCAATGACAGTGACTTTCTTGACACTCTCAGCTTTGTCCTTTTTGAGAAATTGTTGAGACTCGTTTTTTTTTTTTTTTCTCTCTTTGCATTTCTTTTGAAGTTCTTGAATATGAGTAATTCTCTGTCTTGTTCATCTCCTCCCAGGCCTCAGGTTTTGGAGACAAATCAAGGACCAAACTCTTTATCTTCCCTCTGGAACTATTCTGAGGTCAGAAATGTATTTGTGGAAGACTCTTGCCCTCTGAGTGTCTTGGTCTGTGGCTGAAATGATGCGATCCCAAAGGCCATCTAGAGGTTAAGTTTGACACACACACACACACACACAGATCTGATGCGCCCACAGTGGGATTGTCTCAAATCAGTGTGTCTTGGGATGGAAAAACCAAAATACAATCAAGGTACACAACTGAACATGTGCCATATTTGTTTTTTTCTGATTGCTGTGCTGAGACTAAATCAGGTTGTAACACTGTCCAATAACGAGACACCATCTTCAGTTAACTAGACTTCTACCTGGTGTTGTGTTGCCATGGTTAAATTAATATTCATAGTTTGCAAAGCAGTGCAAAGAGTAGTTTTGAGGGTTGAGAAAATGTTTTAGCATTGTTAGATGTGTTAATGATAAAAATGTAGAGGAACACGTATTTGCTGCAGGTGTTATAAGGTTCACTGCTGTGGAGAGATCATTTTGTACTATACTGTAAATCCTCTGAGCCACTATTGTGATTTCTGTCAGTCTGTGAAAGACTTAAAGAACACAAGGTGTTGTGTGTTTGCCTGTGTGTGGGGAAACATCTGGCAGTGTATGTTTCCCCCTATGGAAGAAACGGCTGCTTTTTTTGGGGGGGGCTTTCTCGGTTTCTTTTGATTTTCTTTTCTTTTTTGGCAGTGGAAAACTGGTCTCATCAGCGGAACCACAGGCGTTATCAGGAAGGAACAGGATGACTCCTTCCTCTTGCCTTAAATCCTGCTGCCATGAGAGACAACTCCCTCCAGAGCCACTTAATCAGCGGCAACCAATAACAAGCACATCAGTCTAGACCTGAAGCCCCTCGCGCTCAGAGGCCATCTTTATACACCGATATTTCATTGTATGTATTGTTCACTATGTCTCATCAAATCTCCATAGAGGTGGCATTGTTCAGGCTTTAGCGAGAAAGCAGCACAGCGGTATGTAAGTGCAGGAGGCAAACACAGCTAACTCTTCATTTCATCACTTCATTTACTAAACTCAGTCACGTAAGAGCTTTCATCAGGATTTTTTTTTTTTTTTTTTTCAAATTAATGACTGTGAAAATTTGGCTACAACAGGGGAGCAGACTTCCCAAAAGAAAAGGAACTAGGGGGTTTATGTAGAGTAAAAAATAAACATAAAAAAAATAAACTAGAAAGCATTTCATAGCTGTGCTATTTTCAGCTAAGCTTGTTTTTATCTCTAAAACTAACATAGAGCAAAAGAACAATACACTTTATTACAATACAGTTATGCCTGATATGGTAGCATCAATAGTTTTCTTGAATTTTAGATTTTGGAAGAGATGTCTTTTTTTTTTTTTTTTTTTTTCTAATATTTCTAAATCAAGCAATTTGCAGACAGATGTTTTTCACACCACAAGGCACAAAAAATTGAGACAGAATATTTTCACATTCTCCAGACTATTTCAATAAATATTTTGAAACTGGTGTTTTACTCATTTGCTAATCAGCTTCATGTGAGATGGATTATGCTCTTTCAGTATGGAGCTCCTTGTCCCCTCTGCTACCATCATGTTGCTGTAAACCGGTTTTGGCTCTGTTTAGTTGTGTAAAAGTCTGATTTGACTCCATAACGGAGTGGCGTGGATAACTCCTGTGGCTATTGACCCTTTAAATTCAATAGTCAGAATCAGAAGTCACGGTCCCAGCCGGAGAACTCCTCCTCTGCCTTCGAATGGTCTGGAGGGAAATGATCAAAGTTGATGTAGCAGGGGCCCTGACGGAGGAAAAACACATTGGAGATTGAACATTTTTGTTCCTGTAAACTGCATTCCAAATAACCCACCTGTGACAAACATTACAGAAAAAAACATTAGCTTGATCCTTACACATTTAATGATGCACCTCCGGCAAGTGCCATTAACTTTAGATTTGAAACTACACTGTGATCAGATGGAGAAGTCGGTGACTCTGCAGAATTTCTTCTCAGAGTAAACTAGCTGGACTCTTTGTCTCTGTTTACTAAACTAACTAAACTAGCGTGCTGCCATTTTTCACACATCAGTGGAAGCACTCAGCTAGAGCCTTAACTTGCCTTGCGTAAGAGCTTGGCTGTGGGTGGTTCGAGCTGTCCCACGCGCAGTTTGTGCCAATTCATACTGCCAAACCACCTGAAGGGAAAAAGGAAGGGAAACTGCAGATCAAAGAGAAAAGACTGTAATGATCCGTAATTCAACAGATCATTCAGCACCATAGGAGCTTAAACACAGGACAAGACAATATAACCACATCCTTTTTTCTTTTTTCTTTTTTTTTTCTTTAGGGGGGCAGTTACCATGGTTACCTGTGATTTCGGACATCTTTGATTCCGTTCTTGGTGTTTCCTAACCTCTGACCTGGCCGTGGTCTACAAGCAAAAGCACAGAATCGAGAGTGAGGACATTTCTATATTTTCCCAGCATTTGTTTTCAGACGCCATATAAATGCATGTTGTATAACATAAATTTTCAGATGTTTTCAATAATTCATGATGCACATAAAAGTACCTGCATGACACACCAACACCTCTTCATATAACTCTAACACAATTTGATGCTTATTTATGAGACAGTTATTCAGGCAGCAAATTGATCTAATGCATCTTTCAGCATTATCACTATAAAATTTTTATCATGGAGAATGCACTCAGTATGCTATAGCCTTCTCACCTGCACAGCTTGCTGATAATGGACTTGGCTGCTTCACTCAGATAAGGCGGGTACTTCAACACCCCATCCAATATCTTGGCATAAATCTTCTGAGGCTCTGAACTTGAAAAGGGGGGGCTGAAAAGAAGAAATGAGAAACATGTTTTTGTTTTTGATTATTTCATTTTAAAAATGTACAGACATAAAAAAAAAAAAAAAAAGTTTCAGAAATCATCCATTCATTTGCATCCAAGGAAACTTCCGCCGGTGACTGTAGGCACTAAAACAGGAAAATACAGGCACGTTCCACTGATGCAGATATAATGCTCACTTCCCTGCTGCCATCTGCTGGTCAATTATTGGGTCTAGCAGGTATTAGTTATTATTTTTGCTGGTGTTAGTGTTAATATTAGTCTCAGTTTCATTATTGGTGTTAGCGTTAGTGTTACCTTCCCGCCAGCAGCTCATAGATCAGAATGCCAAGTGACCAAAAGTCCACTGCAAAGTCATGTCCCTGGTTCTTGATGATCTCTGGGGCCATGTACTCAGGAGTGCCCACAAATGAGTAGGTTTTCTCACCACGCGCTAATTCCTTGGCAAAACCGAAGTCCACCTACACACATACACAAAAAAGCCCACACACAGACACACACATAACACATGCAGGTCATTCTCTCTGTGTATTTCCTCATGTGATTTCACAACTTACGGTGGGCAGAAATAAATAAACACAGCTTCAGAGATACAAACTCACTAGTTTAACATAGCCCTTCATGTCCAGCATCAGGTTCTCAGGTTTCAGGTCTCTGTACATGATATTCTTCTTATGGAGGTACGTATAGGCCTCCACTACGCAGGCAGTGCAAAAGACGGAGACAGGCTCGTCAAAACGCCCTCTGAAACAACATCGACAGGTTTTAATTTGCTTTCAGTTTGATTTATCAGCTCTTAAAGCTTTCTATTACTGTTATCTACATCCACCTGGCCACAAGCAGTTCTTATAAATTGATGTTTATTTCATTGTTGACTCTGCATCAACCAGTATTTTTCTGTATCAGATAGTGGCTATGACTGTTGGTGCAATTTCAGTAGATTTGAAGTGGTGATCTCAAGACCCCCAAAGGCCAACCAATAAAACCGACACCATTTCTGCCGTGGTTTTATTGATTTCATAAACCTTTAATTTACACCAGGAATTATTCTACCTGCTGTAACCTCATCTCCAACATTCTGCTTAACCAACATTTCATGATGGCATTTCATCAGTTTTCTTACATTTCTTTGAGTTTGGTCCAGACCTCCCCACCACCGCAGAACTCCATGACCATGTAGATGTATCGTGTGTCTTTGAAAGCAGCATAAAGCCTGAATAGAGAGGATTGCAAAGTCTGTGAAGTCTGTGAAATAACTCTGAGGTATTTTTTGAAGTTTCCTGTGCACACTACTATTGTACGGTGTTATTAAATGGTTACAGTCAGCGTGTGTTCAATCACAGATACCTGACGATGAAGTCGCACTGGATGGTTTTAAGGATCTTCTTCTCAAACAGCATGTGTTCCTCCTGTCTCTTGGCAACAATGTGTTTCTTGCTGACTCGCTTCATTGCGTAATATTTGCCATGGTTCACTGTGGTCATCTTAAATCAAAAAACAAAAGACAAATTGCCACCAAAATCTTAGTAGTCTTAGTTTTTGACAGTGGAAAGAAATTACAGTTTCACAGAAATGATCTTTACTGGTTGAGTTTAGAAGCACATGAGCCCCAACAGTATATCCCTTTTTTCGGTGGTTTCAATTACTTGAAAAGTCTTCAAGTGTGATTTTGTATGAGAGAACTTAAGCAAATATCAATAGAATAATTGACAAAATCCCAAAGCTACACTCACCAGCTGAACACGCCCAAACCCTCCAACTCCCAGTGTAACAGGATCTCCTAAATGGCGACCCTCCTGGTACAGCACAGGAACCAGATCCTTAAACCTCAAGGAGGAGGTGTGGCTGAGGAAGGCAGCGAACTTTAACCTGATGATAACTATTCATTTGTGTGATTCATACCATTCTATTACATCTTTGATTCTGCCGTGTTTTTTTATATACTGTATATATATCTACCACAGTCACTCACCTGGACTTCTCTGGAACTTGTGCCTCCTGCAGAACTTTGGAACTAGAAGTATAAAACAAATGAGAATCAATGCATGCTAATCTATTATGCAAATATACAAATCTGTGAAGTAATTACTGGAAACTTGGTCTATAGTACGCACTCATCAAACAGCTCCAGGTGCTCGATGGGAATTGTCTCTTCAAATACCCTGAATTAAAAGACATTGGTGGTCAACCTGTGCATTAACTAACCAGTGACAAACAACCTAAAGCTAACACAATACAGGCTAATTCAGGCAACAGTGAGAGAGAACAAACATAGCAAGGGAATTCCTTGAAGGCTGTCACTTCCATTTATGCTCAAAATCTAATGTGACGACTCACTCCTTGTCAATGGAGAAGCATGTAACAGGGCCATCAGCAGTGCAAGTGGCAGTTCTTAAAACTTCCCTGCAAAAGGCAAAGCATCACACAGAAACATGTCAGCATGCAAAAAGTGAATTTTAGCTCTCAAAAACTTTTTTTTCCTGCAGCAGACCTACCATCATCATAAAATACAACAAATAGCTTTGTATATTTGTTGATAATAACACCACAGAGATGTATATAAATACAAGAAAGTGCATCAATCTGCATCCAAAAACCTTCCAATGGAATAATACAAATGTTGCCTTACTGTGTAGTGAGCCATCTAGAAGTAGATGGAAGGTATTGCATTTTATTTAAAAAACGGCATATAATATATGTTATTTTACTGCAGATGACTATAATGTTGTTTAGTTTTTTTGCAGCACTGCTGACATACCAGACAACTATTATTTTGTTGCCATGGTTACCGTATAAGGGCCTGTTCCCCAAAATGCTCCCCTTTTCCCATTCTGCGAATTGGCTTCTGAAGCCCATTCACTTTCTTAGTCACCAGTACCTGGGGGGGGGGGCACACATGAGAGGGAGATGAGCACAAGTACAGCAGGACTAATATCAGTTTAAATATTAGTTTGTGCACATAGGATGACGCTGTATCACCTCTCCTTTCAGGATGATGTAGAACGTGTTGGCCTCAGTTCCCTCTCGAACTATTACATCTTTGTCCTGGTACTTCACCTGGGATAGACAAGATAAAAGGTCTCGTTCACATTTTTACACAATTTTACCATTTGTTTGTCCTCAAAATAAACTAAAATAAACTGTAGTTGACACGAAAACAAATCTTGTGTTTAGGGCAGTTAAAAATCACCAGAACTGTGTTTTTACAAGAAAATCCCTATCGGTGATATCTTAGTTCATAATGGTACATCTAAATACACACCTCCTCCATGGAGTCAATAATCTTGGATAACTGGACATCATTCAGGTCCTTCAGAGTACGAGACCTGTGACAATAAATCAAAAAACATGGCAGAAGAGCTGTGGTCTGCACAAAGCCATAAGAGCAAAGAAAAGCCCCACCCACCCCAACAAATCCATCACAATTGTTGAACTACAGCTTTAATGATGGCTGCAGAGTCAACAGAGTGAACTCACGTCTTCAGGAAGCCCATGAGCTGCTCTCGTTTCTTCTTCGACTTGTTGGTTATGATCGTCCTGTAGGTTTGTCGCTCCATTAGCCAAAGACGCACCACTGTCATTGCTGCAACATAAGTGATAAAAAGCGGACGTTTCAGCAGCGAAGTCTGATTGATGGTTGTGATTAAATACACTCAGGATGCCCGGAAGGCCCAGAGACATCACATATGTATAATACATCCGGTAGCATGGTGTTAATACCTACAGTATAATGCTAAGCTGCCCACTCATCGCACACATGGGCTGATAGAGCCATTACAGATGCTGACCTTTCACAGTTGCTGTCCTTTTGCAGTTGTACAGAATGGCCAATTCCCCAAATACATCACCACAGCTTAGAGTCCGGAGCTCCCGGCCTGCCTGGCTGACAAGGAGCTCCCCAGCTGCAAGAGTGGATGAACAGATATTCATACAGTTTCAACAGAATGAATAACAATATTACATTTTTGTATGAACAAAGGGGTTTTTAACACCCTTAAAATATGATTCACATTGAAACCGCACAGATCCCCACCTGCCACTATGTACATGCTGTCTCCTTCAGTGCCCTCTTTAATGACTTCATCCCCGGGCTGGAACGTAGATACCACCAAGAGCTCCACCATCATGGCTGTTTGCTCGTCATCGAGGCGGCTCAAGAAGTCGTTCTTCTGGATGGATTTGACTATCAGACTCGTCTCACTGGTGATGGAAGACGAGAGAGGTCATGCTGATCTAAGGTCACATGAAGTTGGCCTCATGCAACATGTTGCTTGATGTGTTGAAGAGGCAGTAAGATGGATTTGTTCAGATGGCCAGAAAAAGGATTTTGCATCATCAGCGCTCTCATTGACCAACCTGGCTGTTTTCTTGACCTTGGTGCGTGTAATCTCCAGCTTCTCAGGGATTGGTTCAGAGGCAATGACAGCAGCACGGCTCTTCCTGACCTCTGGTGCAATCTCATTACTGCCGCGGGTGGGAAACTCTGGAACAAACAAACATGCACGAATGGAGAGTTAACTGCTGTAAATAGCTGCTACATATCTGCTTAGTGTAGAACCTAAAATTCATAGAATGAAAGGAATGCGTGTCGTCGTGTTTGTTTCACTGTATTCTGAAAAACAGGGAGTCCACTATACTTGGGAGGCCCTGTCAGGGTCAACACTTGTAAGTGGTTTTAGAATAAGGAGTATGTTAGGGTTGTAGGGAGTCCACTAAGTCAGTGACAGGTCCCCTGAAAGATGGCTACTGGAGGTGTGTGTGTGTGTGTGTGTGTGTGTGTGTGTGTCTCCACACTGGCTTCTTACCCAGGTCATGGTATTGACTCTGCAGTTCCTGCAAAAGTTTCTCTTTCTCTTGCAGTCTTTGTTCTGCGAAAATACAGGCAGATCATCTAAATTCCTGTTGTGATAAATTACTTTCTCCGGCACGATTTTTTTCACTCTTTTCATCACAGACATGAATGAAAAATGTTTGTGCAGCTCAATACAGATTTTTGAGGCTGATACCAAGGCTAAGGGGTGGTTGGGAGTACTGGTAGCAAGTTCATCATTTACCCATAACCATAGGTTTTTACTACCATTATTCTGAATGTTGATCCATTACCTGGAATCAGTCTTAACCCACCTGCTCTGTAGCCACTGCAGAGGTGTCTCCTACTGGACATTTTTACATTACAGCTGGCTGTGTCACTGTCTTCGCTGTGTTCTTTGTAAAAGGTGTAATCCAAAATGTAGTGCGGAGTTATAGCTGTGCTCACCCAGGTCTTTATTTTGCCTCTGCAGCTCCTGGTTGATCAGACATTGTTTTTCTAGTTGCTGCTTCAGGTCCTCTAGTTGCTTCTCCATGGCTTCAGGGGGAAACATGGGGAAAGGAGGATACACGAGAAGAATCCAAAGCGTCAGATTGACTGCAGCACAAGCATGGCAGGTAGTTAGAAACCTGAAATCAGCTTACTGAGGTCAGACTCTTCAATTACAGCACCAAAGACACTGATTTGTGTAAAGATCACATTATACTGTAACTGTATGCAGTTATGCTGATGCTTTCTTGACGTCTGTGAACTCCACTGCTCCACTGGCTGCACACAGCTAGATCCCCGCCGCATAATCCAAACTAATGATGGACAGTCAACAGGGTGCTTTCTAAATGCTGTTACACCCTGCCAGCATTCTGCTAAAGGTCTATTACAACTTCTGTGAACAAGAACAGCCCAATTCCACCTGTCAGTATAAAGCCTTTCATTACACAGTCCCTCGTTGGAGACTGTGTACTTAAGTGTGGTTTTGTTTTTTTTTTTTACTTGTGTGCTGCTACAGTAATGTGGAATGTTAACAACCCCTCCTGCACAATTTACTAATTAAACTTGAGAGAAGGAGCAGCCAAACAAATGTCTCCAGACATTATCAGATGAGCCAACAGAGATTCATTAGCACTGCTGCCTGCGATGGGATAGCCAATATCTCTCTGCCTCCATGTGCTCTGTTCTCAGCAGTCCTGGTAATGAGGCATCTTCGCCACCACCAATCATTGCAAACAATTCAAAAGGAAGGCCACGAGTTACCAAAAGCACACACATCCACTGCAGCAAACCCTTTGGCCATCTTGTTTGTCTGCGATCACTGTGATCACCATGTGACCCCAGTTACCACCTCCTCACTCTGAACATTGAACGGCTCTGAGATTAGACGTGATGTTGAAGCGGACCATAAAGTCACTGGGCAATATAGAGATGAGCAAATATAAAATGACTCCTATTCCGCTCTCAGAGGAAATGTGTGTCTTTCACGGCCATCTGTGCGCAAGGTGGCAAGAAGTTTTACCTTGCGTGCTTAAATAACTTTTTCACAGCATTCCAAGTCACCTCAGTTGGATATTTTCCACTTTGCCTGTGACACACTATCGAAGCAGGCAACAATGTGATTATGTAGCCCAGTGCATTAAATGCAGTGGCTGCATTGCCAAGTGTTAATAGGCCTGCGTCACAAGGAAAGACAAGACTTAACACTCATTAAAATTTTACAGGGGGCATAATAGCAAGATAAAGTATGTTGCAGCGTGTTGCACCATATTTAGAAGTAGTTTTTGGGGAAGGGTGGCGACATTATTGGTTAGCTTTCTAGGAATGTGCAACTTGGGCAGAAAGAGATGATAACCTTTAGTGAGAGCATTTTTAAACATTGACTCATTATGTTAAATAGGCAGAGAGCAAAACAGAAAGGGAAAGAGTTGGTAAAGTACTAAATTAAAAAGTGACTGGTTTCCAGCTGTAGACAGATCCCATACAGCCTCATTACTAATTCAAGTATAACTACAGAGGAAATCCCATGAGATGCCCCGTCAAAGAAACCTGCAGGGTATATTTGTAGTCAGGTGGTGTGCTGGAGAAACTCTCTTTCACTGAGAGTAGGACTTGCAATAACTCCAGTTTCTCAAAGTGTAAAATTACTGTTTATATGCTTTTAAAGTCGACAATTTGCACTTGAAAGATACTGAGCCACTTGAGCAGCACAAACACAACACTGAAGCTGTCCAAGACAAAAAGAATCACACTCACCTCCAGTCTGCGTATGATCAAGAGAGAAGATGAGCTTCGGACCAGCTCATGAAGGCCGCATGAATGACAGGACCAAAAACAATCGCTCAGAAAATCCCCTTCCAGTTGCAAGGAAATATTCGATTTTGCATACAGATGCCGCGACCTCGCTGACCCCCAGGGTGACTACAGAGTGGAAACACCTGAGCACATGAATTCACTGTCTGCTCTCTTTGGGATTACGTCTTCCTCTGCACATTTTCTCAGCCTAAACTGCCATTTCTGCTCTCCAGCTTTTACTATCTTCTCTCACTCTCAGCGTTTCCTCCTCGTTCTCTAGCTGTCAGTCTCAGCAGCTCTGAGGTTCAATCATTAACAATAAGTTGAGGCTCCACCCATCTCACCAGGTAGAGGATGGAGTGGAGCTGAAGTTGGGTGTAAAATGAAAAAAAGAAAATAATAATGCTAAATCAAGCCAAGCCATAAAAGTATGTTTTCTAGCAGTACTATAGTTATTTTTTACAAATATTTTACCGAAAATTATTTTGAAAAACTTTTGATTTCTTGAACGTCCAGCAATAATTGTTTATTTCCTGCTTATGCAGAGGGTGGATATCTGCTTTTAAACCGCACTGTCCTAACACTGAAACACTGCTTTGGCCTGAATATTCATAGAATCATGGAAAGTGAGTGTTTTTTTTAAAGCTCCAGGACTCGATGCTATCTGCACAGAGAAGTTTAGGCCCTATATCACAACTAAGGCTGCTCACACAGAATTTGTGTTTTTGTTTGTTTTTGCCTGTGCATAGCACTGACCTGTTATTCATGAAAAAAAAAATGTATGCATGGAGTTTTGGTAACTCTCAGAGAACTCTCAGACAATTTACAGATTATATCTATCATGGGAGTCCCATTAGGTTTGTATTCTTTCCACTGACTGAACAGTTTCCAGGCTAAATTACATGAATCTGAATTAGGCTAAAGGGTGAGCGTTGTGACAGAGGGTGTGGATCCAGTTAATTATTGATACGCTGCCTGGTTAATCAACGACATTAACGACCCCACCACTCAGAGATAAAAAGGTTTGGATTCCAGCACTGAAGCTCGGTGACAGGCAGTGCGTGCTGTGACATTTTCTACTGCGAGCAACAAGTGATATTTGTTTCATCAAAGTCTGACCATTTTTCACAGCCACATAGATCTGAACCATACGATCATCCGATTCAACTCAAATACATAAAATCACTAACTGAAATTAAAATGTGTATAATTCTCATTCTTTAATTCAGGTTTCACCAACAGACAATGCCCGAAGGTGTTGAAGATAAATGCAGCCATCTCAATTGATACTGCAGAAAAGGATTATGGTTACTCTCATGAAAACATTAATGTGGGAAAAAAAAAAATCATATCGCATAAAAAACACAGAAGCGAAAGATGAAAAGGATAAACATGTCAAGCTTCTGAGAAAATACCACATCTAACTATTCTAAATATATATATATTCTAAATATTCATATATTCGCAAGTCATTTCAAACAACTGAGGCTTGTTGTGAAACTGCTATACCTGATTAAAATGGATAATACCTGGAATAATAAAATGTGTGAGTATATCACCATAGCACTAACGGTGATAACAAGCATAATAAAACAATATTCTCAAACTCATGAAGCTGTGAAAAGAGAATCACTCAACACACACACACACACACACACACACACACACACACACAGACACACACAGACACACACAGACAAGTGGTGATTAAATGAAAAACCAAGTATGCACAAAATCATAAGCAGGTGGAATTAAAGTTGCAACAGTACTGACAAGACATTCCATCATCTGTCAGCCACTCTCCAACAACAGCGCACACACAAAAAAAATAATTATCACACAGATGAATTCAGAACCACAAAATGATTGATTCTGAATATGTCAATACCTCTGTGTTTTTGCTGATGATCCAAGCATAATGCAAACGCATGTAAAAGCATCCATTAATCGCACTGATGCAGATTTTTTAAATTAAATACTGCGATGATAAACCAGTTTTACGAAGGCAGATATAGACTGCATCTGCCTTTCTGTGAATGTTTCCTCTGTGCAATGAAAATCTGTAGGTGAAATGGGCTATAGGATAGGGATGACTAATCAAACCTCCATCAAACCTCCATCACACCTTGAAGAAAAATTATTCATGCACAAAAAAAGCACATGGGGGAAAATGAAATTACAAAATATTCATGACACTGTCAATTCATTTTTTTTTAAATAACATTAAATAGCCTAAAATTCAAATACAAAATTTCTCACATGGAATAATTTATATTTTAAACGCACAACAAATTACTTCAGGTAAAGGTGGGACGGCAAGAGGGATAAAACAATGCAATATCAATATCAACCATAAGCTTATTAAAAGTAAAAGTATTAGAATAATTCAAAAAAGAGTCCACAGCTTGTGCTATTTGCTTGATTCCAACTGTTTTTCTTAGACTTTTCATTGACAGCCACCCTGAGATTGCTCGGAGGTGGAACGCCAGAGTTGTGACTGTACAATGTGCAATACAGCTGGTTACTCAGCGCTCAGATACAGGACAAACATTTCTGTGGCAGCGTGATAGCATTCAGAGACAAGCAACACTTTTTTGTGTACTGGTACTCTACAGCTATAATGCAAGTGACTTCTAATTCCTTCATAACAGGATGCTCTTCAGTGAGCACATCAGCTGTTGCGCTTCTCCATGATGCCACAGGCTCTGTTGATTTCATTTGGGTGCTCAAAGACTGCTTGGACAAATTGACCAAATACGCGCTCCATGTAGCTCTCACCACGGGGGAACAAACCCTGCAGGAAGGCGATGTGTCCTCCATGAGCCGTCAACAACAAGGCGACGTTCGGCAGGCTCTGCACTATGGTCAGTGGGAAGGCTGCAGGGGTGATATGTTTGTCTCATGAGCGAAATTAGAAGACATCTCCAGCTTCTCCTGTTATCTACTCACCGTGTTGAGGAGAGAAGGGGTCATCAGCAGCATTGAGACACAGAATTGGCACCGCTGTATTGTGGAGTTTCCTGTCTGGGCTGGCATCACCGTAGTATTCCGTACAAGATTTATAACCAAAAAGCAAAGTAGTGAAGCGTTCGTCAAATTCACGGATAGTCCGTGCCTGGAAGAGAGAGAGCAGATATGTGGTGAGGGTGGAGAGGAAAGGCAATCACACAAAGGTGAATGCTCAGGACAGGGTATACCCTCAGGACATAGTCAACATCCACCACTTTCTCCAGAATCTTCCTTTGCCTGTTAAAAACAAATGGAAGAGAAATTAAGGCAATACAGCCAACCTGTTTAAATAAATTCAGAAACTTAAGAAACCCCAAGCCAGCTGACCTGGTAACAGCACGACGCAGGCCGACTGTAAGATATTTGTTGAAAAGCAGCAAGTTAAGCGGTTCTTCCATAGATTCTGAGGATTTCTGCGCATCCCAGGGGACAGAAATAGTGAAGCCTGCCACCATCCCTGACTCAGCGTGCTTACGGCCCAGGTAGTTCAACAACAACATGCTTCAGAAGGTAAAAGAATTAATGAATGAAAGGAGATTTCATTAAAAAAAAAAAAAAAGAGATGGTGTGTAGGTAATTAAAAGAGGGAGGCAGGAGACAATTTTATAATAAATTGACTTTCCCCCTCCTATAAAATAGGACTCACCCTCCCATAGACACACCATATCCAAGCAAAGGGGCTTGAGGGTAGAGTCCCTTAACATGCTGCACTACACGCTCAAGATCTGAGGTATTGGCTGCACAGTAGGTGACAGGCGTCTGAAGAGAGTAAGAGGACAGAGCAGGAGGTTTAAATGCGACATTCAAGTGCCCAATGTTGGTATTTGGCCTATTATACTGGAGTAGGTGTTATGCATTCACATCCACCTTATAGTTTTCTCAGGCTTTGGAGACACTTGACAGCATTTGTTAAAGATCCTTGTTGTTTTGCATATTTTCATTTTCATTTGCTCAAAGGACATATTTACTATTAGTATTACAGAACTATCCTAAATTCTTTTTTTACTGCCTTAAATTAGTACCAAGAAATGACAAGAATTTTAAAGAAAGAAATTTTGCATCTCAAATTTCTACTTATCGCTCATTTCTTTTCAAGAAAAATAAGTTCTCATGAAAACAAGGACAGCTCTTAAAACCAAACACATAGAAACAGTGAAGCAAATCCACAAATACATTCCAGCTCTGCAGCAACCCAAGTCTAAAATGTGAAGCTACTTCACAAACAAAATCTGTGGTCACAGCGGTGGAATCAGGACATTTCAGTGTTACATGACAGAGCCATAATTCAATGGTTAATTATTGCACTTACCAACAACTCCTCTCCTGCAACCCCCCTGTTGTTGAAGACTAAGCACCTAGGAGAGAATATGCAAGTATGTAAGAAATCAGCTTAAATAATTCAGTTCCACAGAAGTTTAGTGCTTACTTTGTAAACCTGCATATACAACACTGAGCAGGCTAGCAATTATAACAAATCGAGTTGCTACAAGAACAAAAAACTGAAGAGAAATTCCGATAAATAAAATTCTGTGCTAATAAGATAAATACAATTAAAAATAAAAGTTTCATATTAAATAAATTAAATGGTAAATAAAATTTTATGAATTTGACAGATTAGCACTCTTCATTTTTGCATGGCAGACCTAGAAGTTACTAGACGTTTTAAAAACTTCTCCATAACTTCTGCCAAAAGTTTGCAGCTGGCTTCTTCTGCTGCTGCTTATTGGAGCGTGTTAAACAACTGGCTGATGCCTCGCTGCTACTAAGTGGTGGAAAGCTGCATTGTGGGTCAGGGAGGAACTGAATGTTGTTTGGGGCCCATTAGTTGGCCCCATGAGAATCGCGGCATTAAGATACACTTTTCCTAGGTGTATATATTTAAATAAAATGTTTAGGATGTTAACAGTTCACATTTCGTTTTTACACAAGGGAATCCAAACTGACCTATAGCCACGGCGAGTGGCCTGGCTGATGGCGTGGAGCACATAGGACTGCTTGCTGTTCCCTGTCAGGCCTGGGATGATCAGTACTGTGGGGCGGGTAGAGGATTCTGGGTAGGCCGCGCTGTCCTGATTGTCCACCCAGTCCAGCAAGATCTGACCCCCATCAACCGTTCGGATCCGCTCACTGAGGGATGAAGAGATCAGCGGACACGATGATCATGTTGATAGTGTTTCACTTAAAAAATAAATAAATAAATAAAAACAGCTAGATGAAGATACTAGGATTATGAATGTACTTGCGATATGCAACAGGGGGTCTGGACTTGAGGAGGGCAGAGACCAGGGTTTGAAAGCGACCTCCCCAGCACCACGGAGTGGGACTGAAGCGTTCAACTACCACGGGACAATAGTTGTAAAGGAATGCACTGAAAGCCTCACTACAAACCAAAGCTGGTATCTGAGAGGAAAAGAGACAATATGAAGAGGGATGAAAACACCCTAAAATAATACCTGTGCCAGTTTATTCTACAAACAACAAAACCTGATTTCTTCCAATATAAAACAACCAAGAAACATGTTGGATAATGATGTGGCATTAATAACAATGATAACGGAAAATCTTTGGGTTATGACACTGAAGAACTGATGACCTGGATGACGTAAAAACCATCACAGACTTTAGTGACAGACATTTTTTCATTTGTTACTGACATGCTGAAAAAACAATTACTTGAATACTTACCAGTAACACTTCATCCCTTGACCCACAAACTTTTAATTCAAAGTTCACATTTTCTTTGTGTTGCATACATCAACGAATAGAACTCTTCTTGGACAGGATCCATAACTTGCATGTAAGAAGTGCACTAGACGCCACAATATAACAGCTAAACGTAATTATGTTTAAAATGAACAAAGCAGGTTTTTTGATTAAGATTAAAGACATTTATACATGTTTCAAACATAATTATACTTACATAGCAGTTATGGATACTTAAATTATAAGTTATAGTTTTGGACCATTACATTAATCTACGGAGCCCCTAAAGTCCCAAAAGGTGGTTTTTGTTTTTGTTTTTTTTATCTTGTGCACACAAGTTAATATTTTGTGGGAACAGGTTAACTGAAGGCTTACAGTGTGATAGGCCTGTGCTTTGAAGACCCCGGGGGTAAATTGCGTTTATGGATTTGAATAATTCGTTAATTTCGGTGAGATGGTTGAAGATTACGGAGCCCCTAAAGTCCCAAGATGTGCTATTTTTTGTCTTCAGGGAATAAAATATTAACTTGTGCGCACAAGATAAAAAAGAATACCAGCTTTTGGGACTTTAGGGGCTCCGTATTAATCAACACTAAAATGGTTTTATGATTAAATTATACTTAATTTTAACTTAATTACTTAATTAATCGTATAATTATCACTTATATTCTGTTTATTTGTTTAAGAATTTAAATGGTGTCGAAACATATTTGTGAAAAAAACTAATAAATAAACAAGCCAAATTTCTAAATGTTTAGACTGTTTTTTTTTTTTTTGTTTTTTATGATGAGAACAGTCTATCAAAGACAAACTGAGATGAGACTGAATGAACGATAGGAATCAGCTGGCTGACCTGACAGCGGCGGCCCCAGAGATAGCACAGGGCGGCCGTGAGGGAGCAGATGAACACGGTGTCCGGTCTGGAGACACAGTCCCAGTAAGCTCTCCACAGCTCCGACTGGGACACGAACATGGTGCCGAGGCCAGCTAACCGACACTACGGATCTGATAACGGACAGAAAGACGGTAACCTGCCTTCATGGCCGCCGACTAGCGGCGGGGGGGGGGTTCCTCCGGGGTCAGACGGATCCTGGTCCGGATCATCAGCACATCAGATCCAACGACAGAGTCCGCCGCACTTCCGGGTCCGCCTCCACAGTGACGAAATGCTGATGACACCACAACCGACGATAAATACGGAAGTTCTCCAACACGCATGCGTGGACTTCTGTTTTAAATGACCTCTTCTGCATTTTCTGTATTTTAGTTTTATAATAATGTTGATTATTGTTTGATTTCTGGGGCTCAGAGTTAAAATCCAGTTGGTTGTGGGTCTACTGTGTATGTGCAGAGGACTTTGCAAATATTGACATGACTTTTTTTCTACCTTGATCCATTTCGTCACCTACAAGATAATTTGAAAAGCTGCAATTATTTTTTTTTACTCTTGCTTTTATTTCTGAACTCTATGGCCCTGTGAAGCTGAGAAAGCCACATAAAAAAAGACAGAGAAGAGAAAATTGCAGATCAACTCATATTTATTTATTTGTTTAGAACAATATCAAAAGTTCTTGTTTCCGTGTGCTGTGCACATTAAGACGCATTGATTTCACAAAACCTCATTGGACAAATGTCTGAAACTAGGACGCAGTTTGTCTAGTTGTGTGGGATGCCGGCGACCACCTCTGACTCAATACCACACTCATCATTTCCACGTTTGATCTTGAAGAAACCTGAAGTCAAAAGAAGAACAAATGTGACTCAAGGCCTCACGATACCATTTACCATGTTATGAGATTTTGATCCCTTCTGAACTTGGATGAACTGTGACCTGAAAAGTGACTCCCAAACTCTTGGTTTTCTTATACCTTTGTCTCCCCAGTCACTGTTCCAGGAGTTTGCTGCCAGCCAGTAAGGTGTCCCGTTCTCCTCCCCCCAGCCCAGGATCTTGATGGCATGTCCACCCAGCACATCCCCTGTCACATGCTGATACACACCTATAACAGGATTTTCATGTTTCAGCCCATTTAAAGCAGATGCTCTATTTTAGATTGATAGCTAAAACGTTACATTAGATTAAAGAAAAGACACAATGAAAAGCCTTTTGCTTTTTTTACTTGGTCGCATATGGCATCCTTCTGAGCAGCCCAAAGAAGCAAGGCTTTATTTTCCCAATAAACAATACAGGTTCTTGTTTGTTTTGTATGGGTATTTGAGTATGTTTGAGGTCTGTGTACATACAGTATACAGAGTATAAGCCTCACCAGTCTTATACAGCAGGAAATCCTCATAAACAGTGAAGGCTGCCTCTACAGGCCCGTTCTTGTACAGCTCGGTCATGATCTGCTCCTGTTGAGATGGGACGCTGTATGTGCGTCTTCCTGAAAACAGAGACACAAAGAACAGTAGCAACATGAGGCATGATGAAAAACGTATTGTAGGAGGGGGTCAGATCATTTTGAATATCTTTACCAAAGTGTTTGTCCTTCGGATAGGGTAGTGGGTATCCATTAATACACTGCTCCTCACACTTAGGCGTATCCCCTTCACCCTGACATGGAGGCCGTGTTCCATTGACGTGATGCTCACAGGGAGCAATAGTGTAGGGCCTGCAGCCTGTATCACGCAAAAGCACCCTCAGTTTCACTTGAAACTTTCTTAACTCTTGCATAAACTTGTTTCTTTTACTTAACACATACCGACTTTGGAGTTATAAAGCCCGCCGGTCACAAGTCCTTTTTTTCCCCAGAACTCCCAGGCGGCAGAGGGAAAACCACCATTACAGCTATAAAAATACCACAAGTGTTGTTTGATGACTCTCACAGGAGGCATTTTCACTGTGTTGTATTCCACACATACTCACCCCATGCCACATTCATCACAACAGGACAGCAGATCTTCAGCTGAGATTTCAACAGAGATCTTACCACCGCTGTGGATACACACCCTGTCGGATATTGCCTCAGCTGCCCCAAAGGCCTGAGAGAAATTTAAAAGGGAACTTTGTTTCAGCATTTGATAATTACCTCTTAAATCGATTCCATTTTGTTTGTCAGTCTCACCCAGCAGGATCCACATGAGCCCTGGTCTCGAATCTGTTGGATTGTGGGGCAGTTGGGCCACTGCTGGCGTGGGTCAAAGCTGTCTGGAAGCTGTATGCCTTCAGTATCATGAACCCTGAACAGAAAAGGATAGTCACTGAAGCAAATGAAATGAACCTGCTGACTGTCACCTGTTGGGACACATGAGACACACACATAAAACCATTCCAGTCTCCCATCAGTGTTGTTAAGACTTACACCTCCGGCAGCTTGGGTCCATTCAGTATAGTCCCGCACAGTGCCTTCAAATAGCTGATATCAACACTGTGGAAGTTCTGCTTGGCCTGAAGTAAAATTTGTGGCATTAAAATTCATGCCAACCAGTGTGTGACAACAAGACAATTAGACTGTAATAGCTGAGTAGCTACGTCACGAGAAATGCAGTAAACACTAATCAGAGGAAAAAGATGATCTCACTGTCCAGGTGGTGTTGGCCTTGTTAATGAAGTTGATCATCTTTGAGGAGAGCAGAGGCCGCTGAGGGTGCGACCAGGTGACTGAGGCTGTCACAAGCACACAGAGGAGGACAAGGCAATGCATCCTTGAAGATACAACGGGTGAGCAGGAAGATTTTTAAATAACCCCCTCAGATACAACATTTAAAATGACGTCACAGACTGAAGATCACAAGGTAATTACACCAAATATAAATCAGGTTTATTTATCTCAAACAATTACAACAAACACAACTTAATATATGAAGATGGTTGTGGGTGACATGTTTATCTTTTAGCTACAGTTTCTGCACCTCTGATAAATCAGATATAAATTATCTGTAACAACTGCAGCTAAAACCAAGTAAAATTGATGTAAATTACTCGGACGTATTTTGACAGTAATTGGTTATTAGTGCAAAAATCAAGTCATCGCATCAAGTGAGCAACTATTATTTATAAAACAATCTAAAAAAAATCTGGATTTCAGCTGAATATATCATTGTTACTGTCAAATATTAAAAATGCAAAATTTTACTTCTTTTTATCAATTAAAGATGATATAAACACCAATTGTCAACAACCTCCTAATCCTAAATTAGAGCTTTTACCTGCAGCGTCTTCTGGGTTCCTCTCACAGGAGAAAACTCCTTTCCACCTCTGCCTGTCACTTTTTGTATTTGTTTTACAAGAGTACTACAGTTATGGAATCACATGTCTTGAGTAACAAGCGCATCATCAGCATGAATCTCATGTGACCTACAAAACGTCTTTCCAAAGGTTTATAGGTGCTTTTAAATGGAAATTATAAATAAAAAAATATCTACCTTTTCATTATTTATTTTAGGAAAATCATTTCCACTTATCATTTTGTTTCATTTGTTACGCTTTTTCCCCACATATACACAGAATAGGACATGGGAACCCTGAACCTGTATAATAACTGACATCAATTCAACAGAGTCTATAAACTCATCCATCAAGGTCAGCCCACTAAAATCGAGTACTAAAGCAAAACATGACTCCTGCTATCTAAGCAATCACCTTCCTGACCATTCATTTCTCCTCTTTATTTGTTTATATATGTACAAATGGAAATGTCACATTCCATAGCAATGCACGTAGCTCTCCTTTGGTTCTGTGCAAAGTTACTGTGTTAGCCTTTCTACTCAACAAAGCTGTGTTAAGGACACTTAAGCTAGCAGTTTTGAAATCGATTCCCTTTCTCATGTCAAATTAAAGAGAAATGACGTTTGCTCAATATATCTGTTTACTAAGCAAACAAATACTGAAAAAGCTACCATGAAAGTGCACTGTTCCTTTTCTCCCTTTTCAAAGTACAGAAAGTTGAGACTAAAGAGTGTAAAAGATAAAGCTCTGCTGCGAGAGGCTGCTATCCACAGCTATAATCATATGTACAGCACTGCTATAACAGTTTAAGCGTTTCTCTCATGGAAACATAGGAGAAATATTGTGATGTGAAATGTTGAAATATTGAGACAAAATGAAGAGAAAATTGGTCACTGTTTTGTGAGATAAGAAAATGGGCAGTGTCATTTTTCGTAGAGTTGACCACCAGAAAAGGATGATTAAAATAAAAATCGTGAAACATCTTGAATAATCTACATCAATCCAAACATTGAGCAAAGACGTTTCAAACAAAAAGGGAAGAAAACTCATAATCAGCATCAATATCAAATGACAATGCCCTGAATTGTTTCAATGTGCACTTAATGCTGGTGATCATAACCACACAACACTGTGTGTAGACAATGAATCCAGATGTAGGATGGACTATCACATCGATATCACAAAACCTAATGAGAGCAACAGCCTGCTACCAGAACCCCTCTTCAGTTAAAGTCCATGGTCATGTAACAACCATAATGTAGAGGGCAAAGCAGAGTAAGAAGCGCTTCAGAATCCTCTGGTGAGAGAAAAGCCACACTCTAGAGTGAGCAGAGGGGGGTTCTTAGTCTGTAGCCCCCAAGAAATATGAGGGTTAGGGGTTTATTGCCCCTGCATGTCTGTGATGTCTTGTGCTTGTGCGACAGTAGTGCTGATGTACTGCCAACTGAGGGCAGCCAGCAGCATGGCAGCAGACAGGTACATGGGGGACAAGTGGTGGGTCCTGGAGGGGAGGTTGGACTGGGACACCATGGACTTCTCTTGGATTACAGCCAGGATGTGCAGGGTCTTGTCCCGCGATGGGTCAGTGAGGGAGACCTTCTGTAAAATCTGCAGAAAGGGACAGAAAACAAGCTTGATCGTGTTCAAGTGTGTTAAGGTGCAACCATATTAAAAGCACAAGTGAGAAGCAACAACAGACGCACCTCCTGACTGTACTGGGAGATGATGGCATGCACTGCTGTTATGTTGGTGGCTTCCATCATGAGCGTGACAGCCTGTCCTTTTCTGATCTTCACCACTCCCTGGAACACCATGGAGTTGTTGTAGCACGATGATAGTGTAGCTATCGCCATCACCTGGTTAACAGGGGAAGACCATATAGTTAAGTGAAAGAGATTTAAGTAATATACTGAAACTATATATCATTTATTTGATGAAATCGGAAAAGCAATCAGTAATTTTTCCAGTAGAAATTGGCATTTACTGATTTCACAACAACAGGATACTTAAAAATGAACACAACTGTTGTCTGAAACATCAAGGTAATCTATATTAGATTAAGGCCTATATGGTCAAAGTCTACAGAGAGGAGCACAGACAGCAATCAAATTAAATCACAACCTGTGGAATAGCACAGAAATTGAAGACGCTCTGGTTGCGCAGGCGAGACAGGTAAGTGATAACATCCGGGACATGTCGCAGAGCATCAGTGACTAGCAGATTGAGACAGTACAGTGCCGACTCCAGCTTCTCTGGTTGGGCAAAATCCTCAAGCTGGCCTGCAAACTGACTCCAAGCCTGTACATGAACAGAAAGACACAGGTTATCATGTCATCACATGGTAAAAAAAGTGAAAAAGAGACACATGGGTTTTTCTTTTACTCCTCCTCTGGTGGGTCCAATGGCACACATTTCATAATGGACACAGAGAGAAGGGAGAGTGTGGTTTGTGGTTGTATGACGGGACACACCCCTGTTAAGACAAAAGCACATATTCCTACTTCTTGCGGCCAGAAGGCTCGTCCTTCTTGCGTGTCCTCCAGATAGTCTCGGATTATGTTGGTCTTTTGGAGGAATAGGCCCATGGAGTTGGCCAGCTCAGTGTCACGTCCAACCTCAGGGTCCTCCAGCTGGGATGCAGAGAAGAGCCGAGACAGACCAATGCCAACCAGCCCAGCCACATAGTGGCAGTACTGCACAGAGGGGAAAGAACACACAGCTGCAGCATGACATGTGTGATAAGATACCAACCTAGAGCTAAACAGACAGCATGTTATATCCATCACGTCAGTGGTTTTTAACTGAAACTCTTGTGTTGTAATGTGTAAAATTAATGTACGTGGCTGATCAGCGAAGTTACTCAGACAGCTGATCGCCAAGGTTAGTTCGTGGTTCATCACATCTTTTAGATTTTATCAGTTGGCAACACAAAGGAACCATAATATGTATCCTTGAAAGCTGAAGATCCAAAGGGTACTACACAGTAATATGCCAACTCAAAGTCTCTGTCCAGCAAACTGTTCAGTTTATTCATCTCTAATGTTATGAGCTACTGTAACCAGAGCCAGTGCTTGTTGCATATTGTAATTTAGATAGATTTTGTGTTCCTAATATTTGTGCCATCATCCTACCAGAATTGTAACGTGGTTAACACTCACCTGGTCCCACTCCTTCATGGATCCAACTTTCTTCTCCAGGAATTCAGCCATTCCTTCTCCCATGCGGTGGCAGATATCTGAAATGACGTCTCTGTATTCCTGAGCAAGGTTTCTGAATTCCAGTGATATCTGAATTGCAAGGACAAAAGAATATTGTATTTGCAACTAACTGCTGTCTTTGAGAGTGATAAAGCTTTTATTTGAGAGTATCCCCATGCACGACTACTGACTGTTGGGAAATCCTCCAAGACCTGCCGGTCTTTCTCCTGGCTCTCAGTGAAGCACCACTCGTCCTGATATAGGTAAGTGTGGAAATCATTCAACATGGGCACTTTTTTGTCCAAGGGAATACTCATGTCATCCTCCACTGTGTCCAGAGCTCGTAGCACCAAGTAGAAAATACAAACGGCATGTCTGGATCATAGAGAGAGGAGGGAGGAAGTGTTTAATGGAGTGTGTAAAAGCTGGCAAGATGCGCCTTGATAGATTATCCAAAATGCCAAAAATAGGAGACCTATCCCGACAGAAACACATTAGCTGAAATATTAAATCATTTCCTTTGAACAAGGAAAGACAAACACACACACAGCACAAGTGTTCACGAACAGCTGTCACTTCTTTCCTTTGAACTCTTGCCTGAACTGCCAGCCTAGATTAGCCACAAAGCAGAAGCACAGTTCCCTGTGCCTGTTAGTAGCAGTTTCCTTCCCTATTATTGCTACAATAATTCATGCATTTCATAAGTCTTAGTGTTACTCTACAGAAACAGAGCTGCATCAGAGCATTGGTTTTACAATCACCCCCTGAACAATCATAATAAACAAACTAATGCAGTGAAGGTGTCGCTGTTTGTCTGTGCTCAACTTCTTATGAAGAGAAATAAGTTGTGGTGCGTTTTTGTTAAGGCTGCTGTAGTGATTGACTCGATTGTTGATCTGCAAGTCCAAAATAAAGTCCACTGAAATAGATGTTTATTTAGGGAGGGGAGAAAAGCTGGCCAGCCGGCACCCACCTCAGCTCTCCGTCCAGCGCCTGGATCACAGCTGCAAAGCTCCGGCTGGTCTGGTTCAGGTACAGGTAGCAGGTCCTCAGGCTCTCAGTCATGGACTCCTGGCAGGAGAGACAGAAGAAGGCCGCGTGTCGGTAAAAACAGGCGGGTCTGAGGACGCAGGAGGGCCGGGCGGCTCCCTGCAGGCCCCGCTCCCCTAGCCTCCAGCCCGTCAGGAGGGAGCACCGAGGAGCGGCCCCGGAGCCTCGCGGCGCCACCGAGAGGGAGCGCTTGAACACGGACAAGGAGACGGGACACTTGCAGCAAGCTCCGGCCATAGGAGCGGCCCCGTAGCCGGAGTCGACGCCGAGGCTGGAGGGTAAGTTTGAAACGCAAAGTCCATGTAGAGGACAAGCGAGCCGCAGGGGTCGAGCGAGGTGAAAAAGTTTGTGGACGTCGAGGGGGGGGGGGGGGGGGGGGGGCGAAATCCGGCGCGTTGCCCGCCGCCGGCTGATCTGACAGCAGAGGAGCTCAGCGCGCCGCCCAGAGCAGCCCGAGCACGGCGTTTACAGATCAGCTGTCATGGCCGCTCCGGCTGCTCCAGCGCCCTCCCCCCAAACAGCTTCGACATGTCTGACCCCGAAAACAAAAACGACGGAGGCCTGCGCCGTAAATATCAGTTGTAATCAAGTTTCAAAACTTGGAGCCTCGTGTGTTTTGGTTTGAAAATAAAAATGAAGGGGGATTAATAAACCCACGACTTGTTCCGGCGATCCGGCTTCACCTGTCCGAGCAAAAGGGGTGGAGTCTTCAACACCTGACCAACAGGAAGCCCTGGAGGAGCTGCTTACGTCACTAATCAAGATATCACCGTCAACAAGTTTGAAGAACGCTTTACAGAATACTGACTGTGTAAATGATCGTCTTCTATCATGTAATAATAGAGAGACTTTTAAGAAAGATTATGAAATAAAATGCATCACCGCTGCACCTTCACTTACCTGATACTTATTAGTACACTGCACGTTTTGTTAATCATCCACCGCTTCACCACCATACTGCCGAGCTGCCTCAGTATTCTTCACTATTTCCACCTATTTATTTCTGTTGGCCCACTCACCTAAATGATCTCTCACTTTTTACTGAACATTATAAGGCCTATTTATATATATTTATTTATAAAAATATAAAGAATATATGAAAATATAAAGTTTATTTAGAAAAAGAAAACATAATTTCCCCCAGGGATCAATAAAGTATTTCTGATTCTGTTCTTCCCTGCTGATTCATTAACCCTCCTATTATCCTTGGGGTCAATTTGACTCCATTCAATGTTTATCATTCAAAAAATAACAGTTTTGTTTTTTTCTTCATTTTTAATTTGCTAATTTTATGGGTACAATTTATTAAGCATAAAATTATCATGATGATATTTTTTCAATGTGCTGAACACATATTGCACGCATTGGTGTTCCTCTGGGGTCGATTTGACCCCAAGCTGTTTCAGCTGTGTAAAACTGGTCTGCCTGTGTGTGGCCTACGTGTGACCTAAGATTCCCACACCTGCAGGTGCAGAATTGATACTTTTGAGTTTATACGACATAGGGAGTACTACGAATGTGTGTGTATGTGACCTATTACTCACACCTGCCAAAGTAGAACTGATATTTCAGGAGCTGTGGAGGGCGGGGTTTTCCAGCAAGGACATTGGCAGTTCAATCCGTGTGCTGTCTCTCTCTTTCTATCTCTCTCTCGGTCTCTCTATCTCTCTCTCTCTCTCTCTCTCTCTCTCCCTCCCTCCCTCGAAAATGGCCTCTGGGAAAAGGTTGACTGTCAGTGATGTTTTGGAGCAGCTCTTTGACAGTGAAAGTTACACAGAGGGGAATGTGTCTGAGACAGAGGATTGTGTTGAGGAGGACCCTGATTCGGAGGCATTCTCATCTGATGAGAATGAGTATTGACCCTCCTGTTGTCATTCAACCACCAGCAGACACAATCCCCTCCAAAAATGGGACGATAATATGGTCCCTTTCTCCACTTCAACAGCAGGCAGGTCAAGGTTTCATTATCAATGTTATTTATGCATTCAGCAAATAAACAAAGAAAACTTGGTCAACAATTTTCTTTAACTCATTTTCTGGGGGCAAATATCCCTGGGGTCAGATTGACCCCAAGGGTGAAATGTGTTAGTAATATTTGAGGGTAATAGGAGGGTTAAAGCTCTCTGTCCGTTCAGCACTAGTTACCATGGTGATTTATCCTGATAAGAAGTGAAAACCCAGAAAACCCAGGATTTAGCCTTAAGTTACCTCAATAACTCCAGATCATGCTTAATGGTACAAACCCCGTTGTGTTGTTGTTGATTGGTATGCGGAGGAAAAGTGTAGAACAATCACAACAATGCTGCCTAAACAAATAAGTGTGGCATAAAAAATGTACTGCAAATGATAGAAGTGTAGAAATGTTTTCTGGCACCTGGTGGGAGATAAAGGAAGGACAGGTTGGACGTTATGTTAACCAGCATCCATCTCAGACCGTGGCCACAGCCAAATAAATATCTAAATATCTAATCTACTTATTAAAGCCATGTGTAATCTACCTAAACCTTATCAGCCTTTTTGGTAGCAGGAACCAAAGTATCTCATGTAAGCGTAGCAAACACACCTGTCTGATAAGAATGATCATTTCCCTATTTCACTTCACCATTTATCCACTCTGGGTCAGTGTAGCTAGGCCTTCTGTTTGTACAATGACACAGTGATGGAAATGCAAATGTGACATCTCAGTTTAATAGGTTACACAAAGTGTTGTCGTGTGTTAAAAACCGGAGATGATGGTGAAACAAGCATCACTCGTGCACGACTGAATGATTATTGCTGGGACCCGGTCACGATTAGCCATCAAACACGCGCACGTCATCTGTCCCCTCAATCCTCCGAGCTCCTTATGTAACGTAATCCCAAATCAGTGGTCATCTCAGTGTCTGTGTATCTCAGCCAACGCAGGATTGAGCGTCCTGATCTAATCTGACTCGGACACCAATTATCTGATGCTGTTTCCTTCGGCTCATGGAGGAGGAAAGCAGGTTGTGTTCACAGGAAAGCATCCCTGTGCAGCCTGATCATAATGCAGCCGATGAAAGCACATTCTCGGTTTTCAGAGTCTCACGCGGACTGCATTCATTTCTCGTGAATCTTTTTGGAAGGACAATTTTACTCACGAAATCCAACTTTGGCATGACGGCTCTGCATCCTCCCATTTTAAACTTGAACAGATTGAACAGTTCCTCCGGGCGGCCCAGTGATTTCAGGATGTCCATGATGCCTCGGTAGATCAGCTGACGGTCTCAGTCGGCTGCTGGAATTTCCATCTAATGTTGACAGCCAGAACCGGCGACCGAGAGAAAGACCGACACCATCATCGGCACATCGTCGGAGGCCTCTGATTGGCTGCTGCGTCATGGGCTTACTGCCAGCGTCCAATGGCCGTCGTGGGCTTCTGGTGTGACGACCCGCCTCGCAAGGACGTCAGCAAAACGCGGCTTCTGATTGGTCGGTTATTGATATCAAAGAAACCTTTACCTGCTGAATGAAATAATCCTCTCTGTTACACTGTGTCTCAAAGACAATTACAAACCGCAAGTGTTTGATTGAAATAGTCTACAGTCATGAATAGGCAATTCTTTCATGGTCACAAAGTGAAACCTTATTTTTTGAAAATCTATATAAATGAATTGCAATTTCAGTTGATGTTTAATCATTCTGTTAACGCATATGAACAATTCATAAAACTAGTACTGCGTTTTATTGAGAAGGTATCAATAAAAGGTGCAAAATAATATATACAGTATTTTTTATATTATGATAAAAACATAATGAGTTGGCAAAAAACGTCCAAAAATAAATATAAAATGATCAATGAGTTGTCTGGGTTTTTTTTTCTGAGATAATAGAAGCAACTATGTGTTTTATCATTTACCCATCTATTTGAATTAAACTGAGCTGCTACATTGCATGTGGAGCATCAGGAAGTCAGCAAAGGACATACCAGAGGCACAGTCTAGGCACAACGCATGTCCACCGTTGTTTCTTCCTATGACATCTATCTGTCTCTATTGTCTGCAGTTTAACTTAAATGTCCCTATGTTGCCATGGTGTGATTACACAATAATTACACAATACCAAATAATTTAATTCTGAAAAAAATTAAGCCACTCATTTAATCCTTACTGGAAATAATCCTTATGGGAATATTGGATCAAATCAACAATTTGACTGTGATTTTGGCCTATAAGCAGAGGAAAATAGGACTGTTCATATCAAACAAAGAGCAACAACAACAAAAAAAAACCTTTTCAGTTAAAACATGCCTGTTCACAGAAGTCATTTGAATTTGCATAGCAGAGACTCATTCGTCACTTTTGATATTATTGAAGACTGTACATTCCCACTAAGTCATCTAAGTGTGATACAGTTGGCAGCCAGCACACAGTGTACCGAGATCCTGTGTCACAACGGGAGAAAACGAGGGAAAACAGGTGATCCACATCAGGGCAGGGAAGACAATCAACATGGGACACAACCAGGAAGTAACATAACCGGGAACACGAAGGGACCAGGACTACAAAATAAAACAGGAAGTGACATGGACAGAACACTAAACACCAGCATTAACCCAAAACCTGACATCCTGAAACTGAAGCAGCCATCATTCCTTTGTGTCACACCTGTGCTGTGTGTTAATGTTTCAAATCATATACCTGCTGTTAAAAAACTCCAGTATTAGCACATCTACGACCAGCAACCAAGGCCTTGAATAAAATCCACTGAAACAAGATACAAAAAGAAGAATACAAGACATTTTCTCTGAGGTTTAGGTGTGTGAAAGACCCCACAGCTTAAATGAAACAATCCTATCAGGGCGGTTTTGGTTTTTGTTTTTACTTTAAACAAGGATCCAAAGTGGACAGAAATGTTTTTTATGTTGGTCATTGATGCAAAAAAATCTATAGATTTTCAACTTTCATTGAATTTTTAACCATAGTTTCCCTGCTGCATCACCATAATATTTCAGGCATGTCTGAAGTGCAGTCAAGCTACAGTTTGAGAATCTGGAAGAGATCCTGCTTAAACTGGTATTCTTGCATGACTCTGCTAATGGCAACAGTGTCCACATGCCTTTGTGTGAGGGTGACACAGTTTAACTTCCCTCAGCTAAATCACACAGGAGATGGTTTGTGAAAAATTATACACAACACAAAAGTGCTGGTAATAAAAAGCTTAAGGTACAAGACTTTCTTAAGCTAACATTTTTTTTAAGTTACTACGTTGTTATTGCTTATGATTTTGCATTGTATCTAATGTTCAGCTGCCATTTTTACTCAAGCTTCATTATTGTGTTCGTCATTTCGGTCGAGCGCACGTTATGTGTGAAGAAAAAAAAAAGAAAGGTCCCGCATTTGATACGAGTCATTATATCAATCAATAATCTACAGAATGTCACACAGAAAATAAGTGAATGTTTTTCTCACTTTATCATAAATTCATTTTCACTGTGTTATTTGGGTTCATGGAGAGATTTTTCACCCCTCTGAAATATGAAATGTCTGTCTGTGCTCAGGGGCACATAGCTTCGCAATGAGGTTAATTTCATCTGGGTTTATATGCAAAACTATAGTTTCCAGGGATCACTGCAACCTATGAAATAAATCACACGCCCCCTAAACATTGAAATGTGTCTTTTAAATTTATCGCTTTGTTATGAGGCAAAGCTAAGATAGCTTAGAGGTGACAGAGAAGTGGATTTATATCTGCCTACTTTTGTCAAGTTGCCAAACCATCAACGAGGGGTGCTGAGGGTGCACACACACACACACACACACACACACATACAGCATAACTGGACCAACAGGAGCAATATATCAGCGGTGAACAGGTTAGATGATAACAAAACAAGTCTGAGCATTACCAGGAAGAGGAGCGCTGACAGCTGCAACCTCCTCAGACGTGGTTTTTATTGAGAGTGCAACACTTTAACTGTCATTTGTTTAGTATTTCTCTGCTTTTTCTGTGATGTGAACTCAGTTGGTGAACTCCGACAAAATTACTGAACAGACAAGAGAAAAGTCAAATCTGTTGTTAATTTTCATGAGATGATTTCTGATCTACAAGGAGTGAGGAGACTGGATGCAACATCCCATGTAAGTAATACTATATTGAATTAAGCAAAAGCTTTATGGATTGAAACAGAGGCTGTGAAATGTTGTCCTTGCATCCTGTGTCATCCTCTCAGCTACATTTCAATGGGATAACCATTCATGATCTGTAAAATGTCAAGTAGACCAGTGTGCCACAGCTTTCTGTTGATCAGTCTGTTGTTTTCACTCAGGTTGAGCCGTAAACGCCGTCTGCATCATGGATATGAAAAGGAGCCTCTGCTGTACACTAAAAAAACATTGTCGAGTCCTCCATCTCTGGAGGACAGATGGCAGAAGGATGGAGCCATGCAGCATGCCCGACAGAGGTAAGTGCCAGATTAAATCAAGTTGTTTCAGGTTAAAAAAGGGTACTTCAGATATCAAAGTCTGATTTCCTTTTGGTGCTGTACATGTCAAAAGGAAGCACACCAGTTGGCTTTGTTCTTGTGAGATATTTAAAACTTTCATTTTGCATGTAATGGTCATAAAAGTTTTAGAAATTATCAATTTTGCAAGTTAGTTACATTTATGGCTTATTCAGCTCCTTAACCCACTGTTGCATTAATTCCCATTAATGTGTTGCTTTCTGTCTGACTATTGACCCACCCCGAGAATTTCCTCATATTAAGTGTCTATACCAAATTTTGAACCACAGATATATTTAGAATGATTAAATAGCCTATCTGACATAAATAAATCCAGGATTATTCTTTAAAATATGTTCCAGAGAACAGGGAAAGTGTCTTTTTTAGGTGTTTCTAAATTCATTTTTGCAGCCAAACATCGATTACACATATCATGTCGTGCTTTACATGCAGTTCTTGTGTCACGATTGTCAAATCTGAGCACTGTCAATATGGTACGGAGCATTTCCAGGGTCATGGTAAATGACCTATGAAATATTCCAGCCTAGAAGCAGCCTCACCTGGTGACCTGTACACACCAGTCAGTCCCATGATCTTGGGGGTGCTGGTGTCATTGTAATGACATTTTCGGCTGCCATGTGCCTGCAGTTCGGTGTGGAATTGAAGAGCAAGAGATAGGATCATTTTTGGACATAAATGTCTCCCTTGCTGCCTCCTCTTCGTGGGAGGGGTTGTGATCAGAGTTTTCCTCCACATTATCTACATGCTCTGACACACCCTCCTCCAAGCTGCTGTCAGCTTCCTCATTTTGGTGATCAACTGATCAAGGGCCTCTTGTGTAGTGAGTCTTGCTGCCATAGTCTCAATTGCTGAGATAACATCTCATGTTATAATTCCCCCAGAACAACCACCACCACCAAAGTGTTTCAAATGTGCTACTTTGTGGATTATTTTGTTACATTGAAGGTGCTTTTGCAGGTGCTGAACCTGTGTCTGTGTCAAGGCCCCCTCTGACCTCTGGATGACTTCTGCTCTGCTGTTTCACAATTACACTGTTCCATGACCCCCCCACCCCCCATGCACCTTCAAAGACCAGCAAGTGTCTGTCTCTACAGCACACTTGGGCAAATATGGAGGGACACAGACAGGTTACCCTCTCTAACCTCTGTCACATAGAAAGCACACACAGACATGGCCTGTAGAGTTTCACAGTTTCCAGATTCGCTAAAACTACATTCCTTGATTTGACACACAATGGTGGAGCTAAAATCAATCCGAATAGGTCTGGATCTAATCTAAAAGAAATTGTAGCACCTGTACAAAAGTATAAAATAAAAATAAATCACTTTTGGGTACTTTGGTCCCTTTAGGAAAAGTCATCAAATTTCAGGCTAAAAAAATGATTTTTAGGATATTTTTTCCTGCTGTCAAATTTGACTCATACGGTCTGTAAGGGTTGAATCTAGAGACTTTGCTGCCCATCAAATGAAGCCGCTGAATCGCTGACCTACCAGACTGTCCCTCTGCACTTTTCTAGCCACCAGCTATTCTTATAGAAGAATATTGCTCTAAAAGGCATCGGAGGGTGTAGTAACAGTCTTTATCCCAATATGACCTTTCAGCAGATGGGAAGTTTTGTTAAGTTCAAAGTTGAGAAACCTTTTTGGAAAAAGTTTGCATTAACTTTGACGGCTTCATTTAGTGTTATTGCATGAGAGCTGCAAGTTAGCTCACCTCCATCCCTTAAACAGTCGGTTGTCTGTGAAATGTATACAATTTTCCAGTTTTTGGTAACAATTTTTTCTTCTTTTACATCTTATTATATATTCTTGTGTTACAGGACAAGCTGTATTCATCTCTGCATACATGAAGCCTGCGTTAATGCAGAGGTTCAATATCCGACCAACAACAAGCAAATCTCATCCTGGGCTGACACACAGTGCTCTGTAAAGAAAGTGCTGGAGCATCTCATGTTTCGACCAGCCACTGATGACACATTCCTCAGTGACCCAGTGAACAAGAAATTTTTGGATTTTCACAATGACATCACAGAGGAATGTGGCACAGAAGACAAGCAGCATTCGTGGGCTGTCATTGAGAAACAGGCGGAGATCATCATGTATGGACCTTATTATCCCAACTACAATAAAGGAGAACACAGTGAGGATATCATTATCAAACAAACAGAGGAACTTCTGGAGGCAGAGGAAACTTCGGGGGACTGGAAGGTCTATGTTTTCACCATGAACAGCCCATGTTTGGCCAGAAACACTGACCCTTGTATGTTAAACCTAGTACAGAAAGCTCAGGAGTGGTGGAGTGCATATAGAGTCAAGACTCACATTGGCTATGTGAGATGCTGGGGCTTCAAAGGAACCAAAGAAAATCTGTTCAGGGACGTCGACTTTAGGGACTATATAAAACAGACTGAGGACAATGGTGACAATGGCGAAGCAGCAGGAAATAGAACTGATATCAGTCTTCTATGTGAAAATGTGAAGTCTGTATTTAAAAACTTTGTGACGTCCGTCAATTTAAGTTTTCCTTTGGAGACTGTCATGCAGGGGCAGGACTGGAAGAGTTACTTCAAAAAAATGCAAAGTATTTTTGAATGCAAAACAGAGGAGGAGAAAGAAGTTTGCACGCAGCAGCTGAACACTGCAATTGAAGCTGCACAAGTGCTGCTTTCTCAAAAAAGTGCCAGTTTTGAGGAACATTTAGAAAGCGGGAAGGCCTTTCCACTGGATCGCACTTTTAGTCCACAAATGCCTGAGGCCCTCCAGGAGCAAATAAAACTCACATTTCAAGAATGTTGGAGGGAGATGGTACAAGAAAAATATGCAAAATTAATCAGGGAGAAGCTGACTGACGAGTTCAATCGACGTGCCGTCCAGCTTTTTATCCAGGACACTGGGAAGTTTACACATGAGTACTTACAAATTGGAAAGATACGCTTTCCAGAAGATGACTCAAAAGTACAAAAAGCTGACTGTCATAAATTAAATCCCTTATGAGTTTGACAAATGGCGTACCTTTCTAACCTATCCAAAAATCTTCGGCATGCATTTGAAGCACAAAGAAAGTTGCCAAAAGCTACAGCATTTGTAATCTCAAGATGCCTTGTTTTATTAGGTTCCTCCATGGAGCTACAGTTGAACAGAGGACGAGCATCAGGTAGAAAGAAATACATGTACACTTGTCCATCTCTCACGATGTCTTTACTTACATTATATCACAAATGGTGTATTACACAGGTATACTGGAGTGGAGTTTTTACATATATACTCATATTGTTGTTTTGCTAATTATTCATGGTGGTGTCCCACATTTACATATGTTGCCTCCATGCATGTCGCAAGAAAACATACTGTACAATTTTGATACAGTACTTTGTCAAACTATTCACCAAAAAAACCTCCCTATAATAGACGATAATTGAAAGATAGTGTGGTTTGGGGTTGTGTCTATAATAATAAATAGCCGTGGGATTTTTGGGAAGGGCCTTTAGATTTTATTCCTTTGGAAGAACATGTGTCAGCAGAGGGAGCTGCTGACACATGGATAGCAGGGAGCAATTTCTGTTGCACTTAATAGGAAATCATGTATCACTTCATCGAAGAGTGGTGGATGTTAAGAGCAGTTCTCTTAAAGTTGCAGCAAGTTTTACAATAATTGACCCCTTGATGCCGATTGTTGCCAATAAGCCTCAACCTGCTTCCATTCAGAATGCATATGCAATGAGATGGCATATTTATTCCCCCAATGCAAGTTTAATATCTTTTTTCTTATTTGGAAAATTGTAAATAAATCCAGTCGTAAAGGGTTTAAATAATTATTATTTGTTTGTCTTTGTAGGACTGGAGGTTATATGCATTGTAATGTTTCTACTTTATGTCACAGTGATGGGTAGTAAATGTTGCTTGGATTTTATAGTATTTAAGTGTCAGTTGATCTTAAATAATGTCCACCAATGTTCTGGCAGTTAACGTTTTCTTGTGGTGCAGATAAAAGCTGCTAAGACTAATTTTGCCACCCCATTACAACTGAGGTGCTCAAACAATTGTAACCCATTTGAAGAACTCATTAGCAACATGCCTTATCAAAAACAATACACCGGGTTCTTTGGATGAACAGAAAGTCATAAACAATTTGGAACACACAACTCTGAGGTCTGTGGATTATTAAGTGACCAGCACATATTTTTGTCTTATCCTGAGACATTGCTACTGAGTTTTTCAAAACATTATCTACAAATGCACCACTGGGGTAAGTGTGAAAATATATAGGTGTTACTTTTCTTATTTATACGAATTGACACTTTAAACACACTTACAACATCTCCTGCTACAACAAGAATGTCCTGCTGCTGCCGTCTTTATGTATGATGTTTGGTATATCAGTCATTTCTTGTTCTTAAGAATTGTCCATAATAACATGCCAATAATTACAACGAAAGTCAAATATGTTGAAATAAAAACAACCCTGGGAATTTACTGTCGTTTGCCACTGGCTTGTTTGACAGCTTAAGCTGAGTACTTGCACGGCACAATGTGAGAGAGAAAAATACAAAGTTCTGTCACAGTTGCAGTTTTTCATATCAAAATTTGTTTTGTGGTTCGAGACACAGAGTTGCTCTTTCACAATTGCTTAACACAAATTCTGACAGGATCGCATGCACAACAGCTGTGCAATTATGTTAACGATCTCCATTTCTGTTCTGGTTGCCATATTTCTTTCCAAGATTTTTTGCACTCAATCCTCACATGCGGGGTGAGCGGGCTGTGTGGGATCGCATGCCTCCCAAGCAGCAGTCCACCTTCCTGAGACTCTGGTCTGTCAGGAGAGCTAAATCACTGTACATGACTTGGTTTGAGATGCTGGGCTGCTGGTCCTCTAAGCCAGGATTAGATTGTTCCAAGGTTCAGCTTTGGAACCAGAAGAGCTGTGGCCTCCAGGCGACATCTTGAGAGGAATGGCCCCTCCTTGAGCTGCCATGTAGGCTGGCAGGGCTGAAATCTAGAATGACAGTAGAACATGGCAAAAAGAGTCAAAGAGGTACAATTTGTTCTGAATGGCCATTTGAGTGGATGAAATTGTAAAATGGCTTAACGCGGTTAAATTTGGCATAATTGTAACATGGATGTCATTTTTCCCTGATCTCCCTTAAAGCAACAGTAAGCTGTTGCTGCCATAAAGCTTGAAGAAGAAGAAGAAGCGACCACACCATGCGCTGTGAAACGTCATACCTGTGCGTGTGTGCTGTGGTGTGTGTACAAGCTGTGAGTCTCCGGCTCTGTCTTGATCTGCCGGGGCTCCTCTGTAGTGTTGGTAGTGGTGGTGTTGGCCCGGGGAGTGCTGCTAGGTGTGACTGGAGTCCCTTCACTGCCAGGAGTCCCTGTGGAGCACAGAGACATGGTCATCCCTCACGGTCAGCCCCAGTGTGCAATAACACGATTCAGTTTGTAGAAAATCCAAAGAAGATGGGCGACTGCTTTCACATCTTTATTCATTTTCACTTCATCGTCAAGTCATTTATTAGACTAAATATGTATTTTTAGCACTCACCAGTTTGGGACTTGTTGAGGTTCTTGGGTTTGCGTTTGCGAGTCTGGATCCCCTCTTTCTTCATAGCCAGGGGTCGGGGTACCTGTCGAGACACCAAGGTAAGGGCAAAAGCAAATTGTTGAATTTTGCAACATCCATAATATAGAATATTTTCAACCCCTGCCTTCATTCTCTCTTACCCCATGGAGTTTCATGTAGAGGCCACAGGCGTTGCAGACCGGCTCCCCCTCTGCGTTTCGTCGCCACAGGGTGGTGGTGGTGGTGTGACAGTTGGTGCAGGATAGGCCCACCCTCCGTGAGGCAGACTGACACATACAAAACATTTCAAGAGAAAGAGGTAAGAAATTCATCTTTCACATAAAAAAAAATATCTCTATTACAGCATTAGATAGGAATTGTGGTGCACCCACCAGTCGTCTTTGGGGTTTGATGAGAGGTCTGTTGATGCCATTCATCTTGTGGTACAGCCCACAGGCATTACATAGGTAGTGGCCTGTACCATCCCGCCTCCAGAGGGGGGTTGACATCGCCCCACAGTTCACACACTCTCGTCCCTCAGCAAAGTCATCGAACAAATCTGATCAGAAAGGACAAGTAAAAAATCAACTGAACTGCAACCAGCTGTCATGCTTTTCACATTTTAACATCAGTTCAGGCATCTATCAATGCTACGTGTAGCGAAACACTCTCCCGCTTAAACTGAAATCTTATTAGAATTTCCATATATATTATTACTTAGAGCACAGGTTCAGTTCAGTTCACATCACCAAACCGCGAAATATTCAGGGATTCCCAGAGAAACGGAAACTTCCAGCTGGGTTTGTGCTAAATAGATTCTTTCCATTCTGTTCCATAAACTGTCTCCTGCACTGTCCAACCCTGACAGGGTGATTATGTTGTGCAGTGATGCCTGTACACCGGCAGGAGGAGCAGGCTGCAGGCACACAGTCCACAGCAGCACAGGCTGGAATCCCTCCTTATCTCATAACTCCCCTTCAGATAAAGAGTCGGCTGGAAATAGAGACAGAGTGGAGCTCCATCATATTCAAATAGAGACTCTATGTCTATCACATCTCTTTCTCCCTCTCTCTCAGATAGCATGACATCCGATGAATGTAATCTTCACTCTCTCATCTGGCACTTAACAGTACGTCCCAAGAACCACTCAGCTTTTTCACAGAAGGCATTAATCTGCGGTGTGGAAGTGACAGATTGGCTCCTTTTTTTTCTGCACTTAGTGGTGATAGAACAGGACAGGTCGTAAAAATGATCAGCAAAGTGAAGTTAAAGACACAATAGCATGGAAAAACTGCAGAAGACATCAACTTCAATTTCCATTGAAATTGCACCCTAATAGTTTTTCTATTCGTACGCTTTGGTCGGTAATTACTGTCGTTCAGAGAGTACAACTGTGGCCTCCATTTGTTCCTCCCTCCTTGCACAGAGTAAGAGGAATGGCAGTGATGCATATGCAGGCCTCCTCCAAGGCTGAGAGCAAAACAGAGACAGCGGGGCAAGCTAACCTTGGGAGAGTCAGCCATTGTAGCCAACACAACACAACATAAGACAATACACAAAAGAAATACTGAAGTGTCTATCTCGACAGGGGGATATTTTTTCCGCTGTATAAATGTCACTGTGCATCTTTATCACATACATACTGAAAATAATGGGCTCGCTGTATTAACAGCCACATTAATGCCTCGGGGTGAAAATGGGAAGGACTGAATCGGCCGTGATGAACGTGAAAAGCACCTGCCCGTGCAGCTCTGAAATGCTATTGTTAAACACAACAATAATACGGCTAAAGAGAATTAACAGTAGCAACATTTAAAAGGGGCAACGTTTATTTACACAGCTCAGCGTGCACAGCGTGTTTGAACCTTTCGTTACATTTCAGGTTGGATTACCTGATCTGACTCTGATCTAGCACAATAAGTGATGAACTCTCAAGACTAATCCATTCATTGATATATGTGAAATATTAATGTATAAACTAACTACTAACTACATTTGAATCAAATAAATATAGTGACTCACTTAATATTCAATGTACATTTCATTCATATCTACTTATATCTATAGAGATATATTGATCTATTTATTATAATGTGTCTTAGAACATTTTCAGTCAAGGTGTTTTATTTTTAATGTGACTATTAATTTTTGCTGTTTAATATTCGTACTTGTACTTATTCCTCCAGAAAAAAATACATAAAAATACATATATATATTTACCATTTTACCTTTTTAAGATTTGTGACATTTTTTTATGTTTATCCAAATGCAGAAAAGTCCTAAATATTTCAGTCCTATAATACATTTTTATTTCCAAAACAGAACAATATAAAATAATATAAAACACAAAGCTGACTTCATTCTGGATTCCATGTAGATAATGTGGGTCATATAGCTTTAGAAACCAAAATAATGTCAATTTTACGTTAATTTATTCAGAACAGTATCACTAAACTGGCTTCCTGTTAGAGGCAGACAGATTATCCTGTTCATTCCTGTACATTTACAATAGAATTAATGCAAAGATTTTGTAAACCACCAACCAAGTCATTTTAAAATTATGTCGGATGGAATAAAGTAAAGATTTTTAAAGTGCCTTCAAAAACGTCAGTTCCTCATTAAAAAGGCAGTTATGGATCAGGCTAAACATTAATCCGACTGTATTAATGTATTTCTCATTAAGTCTGATTGTGACTCGTTTTTTAATTTTTCATTAAATTGTAAGAAAACCAGTGAAATAGTTTCATTTACAAAGAGAAACCCTGGAGACTTTCACTGCATTACTTAATTCCATTGAATTAAAGCTTTAATTTGTGGTTTCATTCGATGTTCTGTTGCATCACTGAGTGTTGTCTTGTTGCCGATAGGACTGTGTTTCTTCTGTAAAAACGAGCAACGGAGACCAAGCTTCGCTTTAAGTCCAGCTAGATGTCGGACAGATTGGATCAATGCCGTTATCTGCTCTAGTTGATCTTTTTGTCTTTCCTTGTCAAATGGTTCCAGCGGAGGAACTTTGATATGAGTGTTGAAGCTTCCCAAATGATCAATATGTCGGTGACATGTTTACTGGCAGACAGAGAACTTTATATTCAAAAAAGACAAAGTAATCTGCTCTTAATTAGCTATTGTTTAGACCTCAAAACAATAATAATAACTGACGTCCAGGAAAGAACTGGAACGTGAGAATAGGTTAGACATAACATTTAAAGATGCTTGAATCCCCTTTAAGAAACGATAAAGCGATTGAAGTGGTTAAGGCTCCTTATCACCCTGCAGCTGTACAGAAAATATAGATAATGGAGAAACACGGGTCAAACTAAGTCAATTCTGATTAGCATTGTAGACTAAACAAAGTGCAAGTCAAAGCATTGAAAAACTGACAACCTAAGCAAAATCAATACATTGTGAAATCATTGTGATTCTATATGGTCCAGAGTTCAGAGCAACCTGCAGTTATAGGCCAAATTCACATCCAGCTCAAGGACATGAGGGAGCCATTGGTCAGATCTGAGCCTCAGCTGATATCCAGCGTTAAGATATACTCAGAATAAAGTGATGAGATTTCTCGAAAACATTTGAAAAGGTATTTTGTGGCTCCAGAGTGAAGAAAGAACAAGGTGGTGCAGTGCAGCTCAGGATCACAATCAGATCGAATCAAATCTGAGCTAATGCAGCAGGCCACAGTCAAACTCAGTTTATAAAGTATCATTCTCATAAACGATGTCAGCCATTCATCTGGAGTTAAACATTAATTTCAGTAATGCTGCTGTTATTCATATCTTTGTAAAAAAAACATGTTAATAATGTTTTCAGTCCAGTCCAGCCTGACTTTTAGGAGTACTGCTTTTAAAACATTTAAACGTCAATTCACTGTCTTTAACTATATTATATTATACTAAACTTAGAATATGGCCTGTTCTCTTCTCTGTCTATTTTTATTAATATTAAAATACACTATACAATAAACGGAAATCAATAAAATTGTATTTCATCACGTGCAACCTATTTATCCAGCAAGAGAAGCCAAGAGAATATGTTTTACTATATTGTTCAGTCCTGCTAAAAATATTAAATTAATTAACGTCATGACTAAATCTTAAATTCAGTTAATTACGTGGCGACGTTACGCTGTGTGGTTTGACTTTTTAAACCTTTGTGATGCCAACGTTTGTTTTGGGAATAAGAATGAAATTTGGCGATAAAGATTTCGGAAAAGAGAATTTGTGTTTTTCGGTGAACTGTCTTGACTGAAGCGCTTATAAATTAGGAATCACTTTATATATATATATATTCATAAAAATGCAACAAATGAAAATTATACAAAGTAACAGTAAACCTTCGTTTTCTTATTTTGTGGTCGCACGCTTTGTATCATTCATTATAATGAAGGTGTTTTTGGTCAGTGTGGTTTTATACACATCAAAAGACATCATGAACACACACACACACACACACACACACACACACACACCTGCACGTCTTGTCTCGTTTAAATCCATTAGGATCATTCACACCGTTAGATCTAGAAAACATTATAAAAATAGAAACATATTTGTAAAGTTATCTAGTTACAGCTATCTAAAAATTCATTTGCACGTTCACACTTTGCGCTTTATTATCATAGACTCATTGATATTTTTGTTATCTTTAAATCAGAAGTCAGGCCATTAAGATGATAGCAAACGTGATCCCGATTATTCCGTCATCTTTATTTTCATGTAGAAACTGTTACATTAATATTAAACGGGAAAAGAAGCATATTTATTGATCAGCAGCATATTATTGGAGGGTTATATTTTAAAACCTGCGGACCTTTTTTCTAAGATAATTATATTCCCGGTTTTTCGACCTTTTCCCTTCTTCACAGCAGTTTTTACGCAATGATCGTTCATTAATTTCCAAATATTAAAGTGTATAAAGAGTATTTTCTGTCTGCTGGAAGTCAACATGATTTTCTGTCTCCAAACTAAAAATGTGAAATAGCACAGAGAGCCCAGAATAACTCCAACACACACATTTAACTGTCACAATAACAAAACTTGGGTTTTGTTGCGGTTGTGTTGCCGTGTCTCACCTATGTTTGGGTGCCGGGCCGTTCCCGGAGGAGCACCGGGCTGCAGCCCGTGGAGCACCGGGCTGTCGAAGGGGGACGCCGGCCACGTCCCGCCCACGTTCGGGCTCATGTAGGCCGGGTAGGGGCTGTGGTATGACCCGCTGAGGCCCCGGCCGCCGTAGTGCTCCCTCCCGTTGGCCGAGATGTTCAGCGGGCTGCTGTACGAAGCCGCCGTCTCCCGGGCCGTGGCCACCCCGGAGGACAGCGGCGGGCTGGTGGAGAAGGCGAAACGCGGAGACATCGGGGAGTGGTTGTACGAGGGCACCGAGTCCGCCCCCGGCTGCGCCCAGCCGGAGTGGCTCGACGCGGGGCTGCTCTGCTGCGACGCACCGGCCGTCTGGAGGTAAGGCAGCGCCGGGATCATCGGGGTGACCACCCGGGTGGTGGGCACATAAACCGGAGAGGTGCCCGCCGAGGCGTTGTGCAGAAATCCGGCCTCGTAGGAAGAGGGTCCGTGGTTGGTCGTCATTATGCCCTGGTACATATCCTTTCCTTGGAGCTGGACATCCGTGTCGGTAGAGGCGAGGAGCAGATGGAGGACACGGCTGCGCACAAAATGACTGAGTATGAAGAGAAAAACGTAGGAGCCCCCTGGTCCTGGTTCAGATCACATCTACTGTTAAGCATTCAGACAATTAGGACCAAAGTGAGCCAGGAGACAGGAGGGGGAGTGACAGACTAAACCCTGTGATCAAGATCCAGCTGTTATCACCCAACCTCTCTCTCCCTCCCTCTCTCTCTCTCTCTCTCTCTCTCCAAGTCAAACAGAAATGTTCAAATGTTTGAAAAGTCAATTAGGGTTGGTGATTACTCTTAATAATAATGTTTTAATTAGGATTCATTCTGAGCCGACCTGAGGTCTGGGTGGTCTGCTCCTCAGATTCTCAGTCAGGGAAACTGATTTTAACCACCAACAGCAGCAGCAGCAACATTTTTAGTTTTTCAGTTGTTGGTCGTTTATTCGCCCTTATTATCATTCTCTATTTCTAAACGATCTGAATAATATATGTGTAAATAAAATTATTTTGAACATTGGGCCTTTTGAGGTTCAACTATCAACTAATCGCTTTTTACAATTTATTTCTCATTACTATTAATATCGTTGATCTGAAATGATAAATGATGCATCGGAGTTTCCCTGTTTTTAATTTTTCCCCAATTGCCCGTTAAAATGACCGGTCGTTTTTGTTTTTGTTTTTTTTTTTTTACTAAATGATGAATAATTGTTTCAGTATAATCTCCAGAAAATCGCTATACTTTAGATAGGCTGTAGATAAGTAAAAAAAAAAAGACTCAAAATAAAACCGAAACATTTGAAAGAATTCAGCCGCATTGTTGTGTTGAGATATATTCAACTATTAAGACAAATCGCTCCAATCAAACTCCTAAAAACAGGACATGATCGACATCAGTTTAACTGAGGAATATTATATTATAATGTCATTTTAAAGAGCTTCTCCCAAAAGATCCGCAGATTTGTTTCAATTTCTTGTCACTTAAAATCTTGAGTTTGAATTATTATTTTCAGATCGTATATGAGACTTTTGTGAGGGGTGATTTTATTATTATTATTATTATTATTATTATTCTTGACACAAATGAAGAATAGTGCTGGATGCTTTAGTCGGAAGTCGGAAGGCGACTGTTGTCCTCATGAGCACAGATTTATACTTGTCATCAACACCAGCGGGATAAACACAGCAGGCCATTTCATTGTGCAGCCACTTCCCACTGACAGCCTCTCATTGAGTTATGTGACTCTACACAGACTGTGTGTGTGTGTGTGTGTGTGTGTACTAAACAGAGTTTGGCCGGATGTAGTTTAGTGATGAATATACAGTAGCCTTGTTGTAGGAAAAGCAAGATTAACTTTATAATGCACAAAATGAATTCGCTTTCTTGTATATTATCTGTTTATCTAAGTGATGATCTATGCAAGATCCATTTATATCAGAGGCACCCTAATGAGAAGCAAATAAAAACAAATGCGAATATACAGAACTATAAATGATAAGAGATACCAAATTAACTGCCCTCTTCTTGTTTCTTTTACAAATTTACAAAAAGTAGTCTGACAAAGCTGCTCTCTGGAAAATGTTTTGACTTGTCATCACAGACTGTGCTCCATTTAAGTGCCCCGGCATGAGTCAGCGTGCACCTCAACAGGGTCCATGGATCTGACCCAGCTAAAAGGAATGCTGTCCTCATACATGTTATTAATCACAGCTCATTTAAAACGTCTGAAGGAGTGTGTCGAAAAGCAACTAACAAAACATTTAGCAAAAATCCTTAAATGACCATTCCTGTACATGATCCACTGCAAATCAGATAATGGAAATAAAAAAAAAACTATCTATCTATCTATCTATCTATCGTTTCGTTTTTATTTTATTTCTCTTGTAGAAGTTGAGGCAAATAGAGCAATATTACCTCTTTGGAAATGGGGAACTGTGATCAATGTGTAACTGCTGGCTGATAACACATCCACCAATTGCTGGCTAATAATATCAAGGCGTGGTGGTTAGTCCCTGGAGATTGTCAGAGATGATTCATGCTTTTATGGCTCCAGTTAATGTATAGAGGTTCAGTGTGCGTGTGCTGTTTTGTGAGGGGAATGGATCAACACAGTATAGCCTGACATGTGAACAGATATCAAAAAAAACTTGGAGGAATTTTTGCATGTTGCATGAGAAATTTGGTGGGGAAGATAATGTCAGTCCTCATTCAGCAGCAATAAGTGTCGTACTTTGTTTCTGCTGCTATAAACTCCAGCATCCTGCAGTCTAATCTGAGCTCATGTTGGGTGAAGAGTTTACAAAAATACCTTGAAATAAAAGAGTTCATCCTCTTCTCTGTTATTTTACAGTACAGTCTGTGTTTTCATTTGTGTGTTTGCACATGCCAGGCTGTATCACTGAGAGTGACAGAGGCCAGAGCTCATCAAAACGTTCATCTGGGCGAGTGTGTGTGTGTGTGTGTTTATAACCATGACTCTTTGCAACTGTGTGTGGTGTATGTGTTTGCTGTCAGTGTGTATGAATGAGGAGGTGTTACTTGAAGGAATAGATAGAGATACTGGAATGTGGCCAACAGCAGACTATTGCTGAGGAAGGTGTGTGTGTGTGTGTGTGTGTGTGTGCATTCAAACCAGGATCCAGGAAAACTGTCACCGTCCTGGCTGGGCCAGGGACTCAATCATTTTGGGGGTCGGTGACTTACTTTGGACCTTCTTCCTCACACACACAAACACAAGAACACACACACACAGAGGCTGGTAGACTCCTGGCTCCAGGAAGAAGACTTCAAATGGGGAAAGAGGAAAATCCAGGAAGCAGAATTCGCTGTCCATATGAGCCTGCAGAGATCAGGGAAACACACACAAAAACACAAAGACACACACACACACACACACCTTGATATTCTCATTTTTGCTGAGTGAGCTTGAAGTCATCATCCTTTTTACAAATGGCCTTTAATCTCTTCTGCATCGGTTCTTGCTGACCTCACCTGTTTGTCCTGTTTTATCTGATCAGACTAATCATCGGCGATCTATTCAGGTGATAACGGTCTCACTAAAACAGTGCTAATCAATGTTACCTCACTGTGTGGGAACTGAGCTCATGAGGATCTCTGATTACATCCGATTAGTCTGACATTCTTGTCCCTATTTGTCGTGTTTATTCAATTCCAGCTGATTTTTGCTTGCCTTCAAAATAAGGCAGCATGTCCACATGGCTATATAATCCATCACGCTGAGAAATAGACACATTTTTAGGGTTATCAGATCTGAGTGGGGCTGTTGCCTTGTGTCTATTCTCACTCCTTGGTAAAATGGCTTTTTACAAATACAATCACAAATACTGGTTTATAAAGTGCCCCCCCCTCCCCTCCACACACACACACACACACACACACACACACACACCACACCATGTTTTTGGGTCTCTCTCTCTCAAGGTAGGTGTAATAAATAATACCTTGAAGAAAAATGGTAAAAAAAAACATTAATAATAATACTTCAGTTAAGGTGTAGTCATTGATATCTATGAGAGTATTTGTCTGCATCTTCAAAATCGGCATTTCTAGTAATAGCTTCACTTTTCCTTTGGGATTATGATTATGCGTGTATTTGTATGAATGCGAGTGTGTGGTTTTGGAGTTATTCTAAGGTATCTGTGTGTTGTGTTTGTGGATTAAGTGGATTAAGTGTGTTTGACCAGGTAAGGTCAGGGAGTCACAATGGGGAGACACAAGTCCTCTCAACAAGACACTTAAGCTTCAGCTATACAGATCATCTCTCTCTCTTCTAACACACACACACACACACACACACACACACACACACACACACAGAAAGAGAAAGAGAGAGAGAGAGAGAGAGAGAGAGACCATTAACCAGGAGTGTGTTTTTGTATAAATTATTAACTCCTCAGTTGCAGGTTCTCATATGTATCGGGCTCAAGTGCTGAATTTGACTCTTAGTTCACACTGTTTGGAGAGCAGAGCAAACACATCACACAACACTCAATTACAGATGATAAGAATCCAATTATCAAAATCTCTTTTGCCCCTGATGATCTCTCACATTTGTAAAGCTACTTCACCAATTCAGTCACACAAGCAGCTGAATATTTCTTTGATGCTTTTGTGCTAATATTTGAAATTCCACTCCTGAGTGTTGTTTGTTCAAACGTCAGATATAAAATAGAGAGAAAAATTGAGTTCTGTGAGTGAGCGGTTGTGGTCGGGTGAGCAACGTGCAAAAGGTTTGACATGCAGAACTCTGCTGTGATACCTGACTGAGAGCTTCAGAATGGGATGGCGTGAGACATTAAAAGTGTGTGTGCACATTAGTGTGTGGGTAAGCTGTGGCAAATGTATTTTTAGCATTGAAGACACAGGGATCCCAGGACCTCTCCCTGTGATAAGCAGTGGCCAAAGTCCGTTAGCAAGAAAAGGCCCGAAGAGCAAATAGGGAACGCACACATACACACAAACACGCACACACATGGCGCCGGTGTTTAATATGCTGATACATGGGACTTAGTTGCAGTGTGATGTGGCAGGCAGATGAAAAGCTATTTGTTTGAACGTGGAGGGGCAAACTGGGGGTAAGATCCAGGTTAGGCAAAGGTGAGGTGACATCATCAAAACAATGGATATTGGTGTCTAAGAAAAGTTCATGCAGAGTTCACACAGAGAAGGTTAAAGAGGTGTCAGCCGTTAAAATGTTGCAAAAAGATGCAGAGTGGGCTGTTGAGAAAATGAGAGGAGGACAGATTGGAAGCCAGTGTGTGAACTTTTTTATGTCAACGTCAGAAAACCCTCTCCCTCTGTCAGTCACAAACTGGCTCCTCCCTCTCTAAGAGAGAAAACAAAAACACAACGAAGAAGGCAGAGGAGAAAAGGTGCATCAATTCAGGGACCAGCAGCGCACACACCGGATAACGGCGGGAGTATTTTGGTTTAAACAAAGAGAGGAGAGGCTGTGGAGGAGAGAAGTTGAACAAGTCATGCTGGAAACAGACACTGAAAGTGGTCAAGGAGAGCGAGGGAATGTCAGAATGGAGATGCCACCAGACAGGAGGAGCAGTGGAAAACAAAAGAGGCTCCACACTCTGCTCCGTCTTATCAGTCTGTGGGCCTTATCCAACGCTGGCTCTGTTAGTGTAACCCCATTCCCTCCCTCCTTCCCTCCCTGCTGGCCGACCACTCTCCTTCCACCTCATCCCTCCATCTTGAGCCACCCCCCCTCCTCTGTTGCCTGCTGTAGACCCCGTTATCAGGCTTGGGCTGACGTAAGGGGGCCCGCTGGTGCTGGGGGTGGGGTGGGGGGGGCCGGAGACAGAGGCTGATAGTGCGGCAGAAGCTGCCTCCACACAGGCTGTGGGAACCGTGGACCCAGCCCACCTCGACCCAGTGGCCCCGCACGTCCACCACCAAAACACACAAATGCAGGAGGTAATACTGTACGGCTAATGTATGGAAAAAAAAAGAGGGAGTCACCCACGCTGGCTTTCTGGAAACATGAGGAGAGTTTTTACAATTCTAAACTTCCACGTGGTGGGTACAACTTTTACATTCAGAAAACTGTTAAATTAACTTTTAGGCTAGCAAAATAATAAATAAATCAATACCTCGGGAAATCGCCCAAAATCTTTTTTCTGTCATGGTGGAGATCATTATTAAACAAGTTTTTTCATGAATTGAATACATCAAAATCCACTTCTCAAATCCACTGCTGACTAACCTTGCATATGTATAAAATGGGGAACTGCATGCATATCTGAACGCATCTTTAACTGTGTGGTTGTGTTCTCATCTTCAATATCAGCATCTTCTGCTTCCACAGACTCTATTAGATAAACAGAAGGATCTCATCCACAGCAGACATAAATTGTGCAGTTAATGAGCTGTTTCTTATCAAAATTCCCAAATGCAGAACTTCTCCAAAGGAGGATCTTCTCATCCACCTCTGTAAAAATAGCTTGTATTTTTGCCTCACATATCCCAAAGCAGCAAAAGTGTTGTCATTTCTTATCTCCCACAACTTTTGTCACAATATTTCAGTGGTGACTGACATTTTTTTTGCAAAAAATAAAGTCCACAAGTTCAGGGAATCACTTTTTGGATCATAAAATATATCTTTTTGACCTCTCTCTCAAAAAATCAATTACCCTTCCACTCACACAGCTCGATAAAACTCAGATATCAGATATGCGGAGAACAAAGCTGCCTCATAAAGCTGAGGTTATTTTTCGTGACACTCGTCAGCCCATGTATCTCCATAAAAGACGGGGCGGCTGCTGTGCAGTTGACATATCATGATGTCAGAGTTGGTATTACTCCATGAAACATTAATTAATCGAAGGAAAAGTCTGGGAATTAATTGCCAGAGTCTAGGTTAAGGAGGCACTTAGCCATTCGACCCCAAGTGGTGGAATGGCTATTGTCATGCCAGAAAATTTGTAAAAGGTGTGTGTGTGTGTGTGTGTGTGTGACTTGTTGCAGGTCAACAGGTGCAAGTTTGATGTGTGGGGAGTGAGGGTAGAGTGGAGAGTTGTAACAGATGAAGCTGGCAAGTTTCACATCATTAGTTGCAGGTGCAGCACTCCCAAAAAGTGCAAACAGAGATACAACCTAAGTCATCTAAACCTTGTTAATTATCATCCCACAGCATCAGTGTTTCCCCCCCATACCATACAACTCAACTCTTCCCATTTCTTTAATTCTGGTTTGACTCATTTATAGTTAATGGGAGTGAACTGAACCATCAATCTGCCACTTACACACAACACACACAAATACACACATATTTCCACATCTTCCTATGTGTGTGTCAGATGTTTTCAGAGATGGATCTGTCGGATGGGGAGTGGAGACACACTTATCAGTGTGTTGTCCTGGATAAGGCAGAGGAGATTTGTAACGGTTGCGGTCGGGCAGTCCTGAATTTGTGTGTGTGTGTGTGTGTGTGTGTGTGTGTGTGTGTGTCTGTCTGTTGCTTTCTCTCTCTCTCTCTCTCTGACCTTTTCTCAGCCGAGCAAGTAGGAGGAAGAAAAAAAATCGGCCTTGACAGAGTGAGAAGAAGGGTGATATGTAAAATAAGAAGCAGCTAAAGAAAGACTCCGTTGTTTCTGAGTTGCTTATCCTAAACTTCTTGCTGTTATTTTCTCTCACTCTCTTTGTCAGACTCTCACTCCCTAAATTTCACCAGTGGCCATGGCGTGCTTGGGTGTAAATAACTATAAAACAAGAGGAAGATTGGGAGTGGAGGTGAGATAATGTTCAGAGTGGGGGTGAAAGCTGCACTCAGGGTTCACTCTTACTGTAAGATATTTGAATTCATGGGAAAAAGAAGAATATGCAATTTCACACAGATCCAAAGAGTTCTGTGCCAGCAGCTTGTTTTCATTGTCCTACAGTGGAGAAGTTGCAATCGTTGCAGCAGCACAGAGTAAAAAAAAAAAACAAAAAAAAAAAAAAAAAACAAGTCTTGTACATGATTTATTCATTCAACTTTTCAAATCTCTAAATCATATCAAAGCATAACATTGAACTTGAGGTCACTTCAAGTTCAATGTATTTAAAGATAATATAAAGATAACGAACCTTTATTAGTCCCTCAATGGGTAAAAAGGCATGTTGGGGAAAATTGCATAATACAGCGCAAGAAAATAGAAATGCAGGAATTGACTAGATGAGATAGAAATATTTAATTGACAGAAAGAATATATAAATAACTATATAAAACTAAATGTAATCAACAAATATGTACAAAAGGAATGTGCATAAGATGCAAATGTGGTTTAAACTAATTTCTTTGTATGCTCTGGAAGGATAAGTCTCCCCCCTGCTCAATCTTTTTAACTAATAACTGATAAAGGAGTATCTTCAATTAATTTAGAATTTCAATCCCTAAACACACTTACTTCACACATTTCAGTTCATTCATTGAAAATAAGTGAATAACAATGTTGGACTGGAGAACTACGCAGCCTGTATTTGCTGGCAAAATTTACTAACAAAGTGGGTCTAAGTTCATTCTCTCTAGACGGCAACACATGAGCTGATCACCGTATTATACCAGGCTGATATGTTCAGAAAGAACAAAAAAAAAAAACTGGAAGTGAACTGCTTCAAAACAGCTATGACTATATTGTCAGTGATTGTAGAGAAGAAGGTGTTTTAACAGAGGATTGTTTCATTAGCAGGTAAGCCACCATCTTCATCTTCATCATCATCATCATCAAGGTGTATTTTTATTTAATTTTCATCTATGAAGTTATCAATACGCAATCACCAACCCACCAACAATATGACATCTTTGCTCTCCATCGTATGCCATGCGGCCTGTCAGTGCCTGGCCCCCCCCCTCCTCGGGGTGACAGGATAAGCACGGGCCTCATCAGTCTTTTTAATTGGTCCAGAACAGTTGTGGTGGTCTGCAGTCTGGCTCAGTGCCAGGCTAAAGTAAACCGACCCAATGGAAACACTGTACAGGCCGAACAACAGATCAGAGAGCAACATCAAGCCTGGAACAGATACTTTTTGATTTAGACTAAACCAAAGGGAAGATCATCGCATGTACTGTTCACTTTAACAGTAGTCGGAAAAGACCATATCCAGTTAGCAGCAACTAAAACATTTTGCTTTTGAAATTTTTTAAATATTTTTCGTGAACCTGCCCTGTTAAGAGTTTTAAAATTATGCAAGGAATCCATTTCTAAACACAAAGAACAAATCTACTCCCCTAACTTCAGAGCCTGTTGCCATTATTGTGTTAAATGATTGAAAATACTTTTTCATAAGCTTCAAAACATTTTTATTCTCGACGACCAAAGGATAGGTAATTATTGCAAGTTTGTTTATTATGTATATGCACTTTATTAAAGATAAATTTTTATTATTTTGCTAATAGCCTCAATTTGTTTGGACATCTTACTTGGACCTTGCCAGATTAAATTTTTTCCTACTACTGACTCTGTTTTTTTCTTCTTTTCTGGTCCAGCACATGCGCACTAGTGGAGTAGATGGTGTGTATGCACACGCCATGGCATCTATAGTTTGTGGAGAATCCATCAAAGCTTATCATTATAAGTAAACATGACAGAGTGGACAAAATGTCTTGTGCACCGCCAGACCTGCTATCTAACCACAAGCCATATCTGTGATGATGGACTGATGTGGCGCTGGCTTGGACTAAGCAGAGACTGAGTGTGAGAGTGGGAGTGTATATCTGAGCGCGCACACACACACACACACAAGGATACACATCAAAAGGTATACACGTAGACACTCAGTCTCAGTAAGCACAAAATCATTTACCTTTAACATGCCCCTTATATCTTCAGCCTCTCAAAGGAGGACTACCCCTACAGTACATGAAAAGTTGACTTATCGCACAATCATAAATGGGCAGGCACAGTCATAATTCATAAAGGAATTTATAGCTGTTATTTATAGTCTAATGTTTGCTGGAGCTCATAGCTTTGCCTACAAGTGAAATACAGACAGAGCCTTCTTAAAAATGATTTTAAGCCGCTTTTATGGCAGATGAGATCAGAGGAGAGTTTAGAGATTTCTGAAGGAGATTTATTTCTAAATGAGAAATAATAGTTCATCATCTTTACTCAAGTCACAATACAGACCACTGTTAACATGAACTCCTACATGTCAAGTAAGGTTATCAAAGGTCAGAAAATTGTCACACGTCTCTACAGCATTTGGCTTGCAGAGTTTCTGAAAATGTCTGAGTGACTGGAAGATCAAATTTACAGCTTTGGGCAAATGAATTTGGACAAACAGAAGTTCTATTTGGAGGATGTTTACAGCCAGCAGCACATTTTTCAAACACGAAATGAAAAAGGTATTGACCTAGCACAGGAACATGTGAGGGTGCCAACCAAGGGTGAAGGGCTACACGTTGGCTTAAGGGCAGTCCTGGTTTCCCAGCAGCACTTCCAATTGAATGACCAGTACCTCCATTACTGTAAATAAACTACTTTTATTACGCGTACCTGTATTGAGGAAAAGTTTAAATAAAGACAACTGGGCTTGCTTGATGATGCTCGAGGGTGTTTTCATTTTTGCTTTCAAAAGTCTGTTTCAGTTCTGGGTGACTGGTAAAGACATCCCAATATCGAGCCTCCGAGCAGTGTTTATTGGGACCGCTGGTTTTGTCCCGGCCTCCAGTGACCCTGACAAGGCACAGGCTTTTAGGAGCAGCTTAGAAATGCGTCTAAATGAGCCATGGTGCAGTCACTGTTTCAAACTTATTAAGTTCTCGGACAACAGAAAATGAGAAATACTAATTGAGAACAACCTCAGTTAATTTAGCTGCATCAAAAGATATGAGCTCAGAGGAGAGAGGCAAATAGATAATGCGTGGATTCTGGCTGACCATAGACAAATGCAAAGAATATCTGAGTTGTTTTCACCAACAACAGTTACAGTTCACCACATTTTGATCTAGTGTTGTTTCACATCTACACAAGGTGAGGTTTCTTAGCATTTATGTCTGTATACATGTGAGTTGATTTAAAACCTGTGTGTTCCCCTACTTGTTACAACATCACTGATAAGCAGGGTAAACAACTATGCACTGTTTGCTCCCCTACATGGTCATGTGATGAAAAAAAAAAAAAAAAAAACACTGATGAGAGGGTGCATGTGTGTGTTTGAGGGGATGGTATTCTGCTTATGTCCATTAATCCCTCAGGTTTCTTACACTGTCTGCCCCGTCCTTGAGGTGTGGCTCCTGCACTATCTGGACATTTAGCTTTAAGAGTGAAAACCCTGGCATTGATAACCTCTCTCCTCCTGTTCAGTTCCAGGGTCAAAGATCATGGCTGCAGTGCCTCAGCTGACTTGGCAGAATGACAGTGGGGTGTAGTGGCACTGGATGTGATACAGTATTCTGCTGTTTAAAGCCATGTCTCCATCACTTCCATGCTCTGTCTTTGCTAAGTGGCTGGTGCAAATCGCAAGTATGCGTGCATGCACAGGGAGTGTGTATGCATGCGTAGGGGGTCATTCACCTCACGGTGGTCTCTCAATCGGAACAGGACCACCTAAGGGAGTGCTGAGTATACATCAAATCAAGTTTTTCATTCTGTTGCCACAGACAAGCACAAATTTCTCTGACAGGGGGACTGTGTTAAACAATCTATTCTTAATTCCACAAATACGTTTTGTGTGGAAATTTGTAGTAAAAGCCCTACAGTAGAAGAGGGAAGATCAATGCCCATCCCATTTCCGCAATAATATTCATCAACTGGTTATTCTATCTTAGCATAAGTATGGAAAAATAGGAGCTTTAGTGTTAACAAAGTCCAATACCCAGAAATCTCACCAATGAATATTTTTAATCTTGTTCATGTCATCCTGGCATATCCATCCAACCATACAATGAAAAAATGATGTATAAGAAAAAGCTTCATACACAAACAGAAAAAAAAAAAGTCAAAACAATCTTTTTTTTTAAGTTCCAAATAATATAATATAATAATAATAATATGTAATCCAAAAATCACACTTATTCTACATGATAATCAGAACTGTTCAGAATCTGACTATTTGAGATAAAAAGAAAACAAGTTACCCATCCCATTCTTCAGCTCCTTCAAAGTAAAACTTATAATCTGCCAGAGCAGTTGGCTGTTTGCAAGTGAGACCCTCAACAGTTATTAGTGTAAGTGGTTACTAGCTTCTTGTTTCTAGTTGGTTTATTGCACAACAATCTGTCTGTGTTATCTTTCCATAAACATTTAGATACAAGCACTGTAAAAGTGAAGATTGTTTTTAAATAATGCTGCATTATGTCACAGGTTTGGTTCATTATAATGAATCACAGCTCTCATATTTCCTATTAATTATCATTTGTGTGACACATCCTTTCTTTATGTTTAGGTTTTGTGGCTTCTTGCTGCCAAAGTGTACTTGAAGTTATCAGTGGTTGCAGTCTGAGCTCGAAATGTGTGACGTCCGTACAAAATGATTTTAAATCATTCCAAGGCCTTTGCAGGGTCAGGCTTTTGTGACAACAACAGTCATTTGACTTTAAAAAAGATAGAAGTGTGATAAAACATTGAATGACAATTGATATAAGAGACATCCACTTTTTAAGTCTTTCTACTAACCTTAGAAACAGTTGAGCTTATTATTAGGTATGAATAAATGTGTTGTAAGTACATATGCATTCAGATACACAGACCTGAAAAACCCTCTCCCCTTTTCTTTTGTTCCTCTCTTTCTGCTCTTCTGCTACATAAATTCCTGAGTGTGCGTCTGTGCATGTGTGTAACTTTGAACTTCTTTGTAGAAGTAACAGTAACGCAAAAAACAGACTGTCTGTTCGATCTGATGTGACAGTATCATAAAAAATATAATAGCAGAGGCTGTGATGTGGCCACTTAATGTAGATCCTATATAATAGAAAGAAGGTACATTAGCCCTATATGTTTTCATGGACTGTTATTATTTTTACTATTATAGTTTTTTTTCTAGGAGGCACATCTTGAAAACATTACTCAGCAAAGAGTCCAAAGTTTACAGAGGCTCATCTTTGCTTTTTACTGGATACAATTCTGTGAAAATGTTTCACTCTGTCTGCATTTAAACATCTTATTTCTTTCCCACTGTCTTTTTTTACAAACAAAAAAAGGAGATCTGGGACAAATTGTAATTAAAAAAAGCTTTAGCAATTAGGAATGTAAAGTAAGATAGTATCATACTGGAGATAAGCAGAGAGAAAATCATTCAAGTCAAGCATTTGTAAAAAAAACAAAAACAAAAAACAAGGTGACATTTCCAGCTATCCTATTTCTGAGTCACAGAGAGGGTGATGATACCCAGAGCCACAGGTTCTTTGCCAATACAAACCCTGCTCCCAGTCCAAACCCCCCGCCCCTACAATTCTTTGCTTCAAACTGGGCAGGGAGAGGAGGGGGATAGAGAAAGGTTGACAAGAGTCTGAGCAGGCCAGAGGAGGGACTCGCCGGCGCCATGGCGATCCCTAAGACAACTTATCTCCTCTCTCACAATGATAGTGCCTGTCAAAATAACTGCCAGGATGCACGGCCAGCCAGGAACTGGTTAAATCCAGAGCTGTCCAATTAGAAGCCCCCAAAGTCCTCCTGCAGGGATTTCAGCATTTCCCCACCTTAGAGGGCTCCGCAAACACACATTATCTCTGTCTAATTGCTATCTTTCTCCTACAGGTTCAGTTCAAACAGACCTACGCTTTATGAGAGGGGCTGATTTACATTTACAGTAAACCACATCAGATCATTCTTTTGAACAGCAGGGGAGAAATTGTGTGTAAAAACTGAAAAAATTTAATTTTATTCTTTAAAAAAAAAACAAAAAAAAACCCAACCCTACTCAGTTGTCCTATCTTCCACCTCTTGTGTCACATGTTCCAGTGTACATTGCATTATCTTAAGCCAAGATCTTAACCTGTAAAACTAAATAAAAACCACATATCATTTACATGTTGTTTTAGTATGCAGTGATAATTACAGATTTAATCTTGTCTATCTGCCTAATAGTCGGTGCCCTCCTAAACCCCGTTTGTTGTAACATAAGTAATGAAACATTGCCACCTATTGGTATATTTGATAAATAGCTCGGAAAAACCTGGACAAGCCAAGTGTTTTGTATTCCATGTTTTCCGTCCAAAAAGAGTTTATGTCGTTCTTGTTGTGAATCTGGGCCAAGCGTGAGTGTTAGCATGAGGCTAATGTTACCAAATCATTTTAACAGTGGTTATATTCAACTCAAATTTCTTTATTTTTCTCACACTGTTACAGCAGAAGAGAAGAAAATGTCAAATTAAAGTGTGAAAGTAATAAATGAGGGGAATAATGGTTATTCCAGCTTTTACAGTGAAACGGCTACTGGAAAATATTGTTTATTTGTTTCTTACCTGCAGTCTTACCTGTGACCTGTGATTATTCAGCTGTAATGAGGAATATGAATCCCCATGAAAGCGATTCTCAGACTTTTTGCAATTGCAGACAGGCATGAGGTAGCAGCGGCGGTGGTGGAGTCGCACAGTTGCACTGAAATATATATATATATATATATATATATATTTGTTTTTTTTTAATACGGCACAAAGTGCCTCTCTTATCAGTTTAATAAGGAGTTGGTTTTCAAATGTGGGACGATTCCATATTTTAAGGGACAGTTTGGCCCTCCTGTCTAGAAAGGAGTGTCCGGCCGGAGTCACCCACGCCGCTTTGTTGTCCCAGCTATCTCTTCCGGTATCTTCTTCGCAAGCGACGGTACCTTGGCCAATGAAATGAGCCCAATTCTGCGCGTGTGCGTGTGCTGGCAGCTCATTGGTCACAGAGCAGGAGAGGGCTGGCAATAGTATTACCGTATATTGCCATATAAAGCGCCCTGTCATGCATTGATTCCGTTTAATTTTATTTATATTTAATATATTTAATTTTAATTTAAACACGGAAATACGGGACAAAGTGCGTCCCTTTTACACTGGACGCGTAATTTAGCTTTTAAATAAAGATGATTCTAAGGACGATTGGTGCACACACGAGAAGAAAAAAATAAGCTACAACAAATAAAAAGGTGCAGTTCCCTGACCGGGAATCGAACCCGGGCCGCGGCGGTGAGAGCGCCGAATCCTAACCACTAGACCACCAGGGACTGTAGCGATAAACTAGACAATCTAATCTTTAATGGAAATGTGTCCTTATATTTCTGTTCTGTTTCTCCCCAGTTAACCGAAGTTAGCAGGTCTGCACGCTAATGTTAAGTTCGGATCTTTGAATGAAAAATATAGATGGAGGTTGCTGATCTACTACTTCTATGCAGTATGATGAGCAGCACGTTGGCCGAGTGGTGGACCGGATCGATCAGATAAACTGGACCCCCTAGAGGCCAGAGTTTAGACCTGACTGCCATAGAGAGTAGACTGGACCCGACCACATACGAATCTGAGCCTGTGGCGCGCATGCGCAGACCAGAGTTAAAAAGAACGAATCACTCACTGAGATGAGTCAAAAAAAAAAAAAAAAAAAAAAAATTAAGCTCCAAAAGAACGAATCGTTCACGGAGGCCGTTTGAACGGCGGACATGACAGCAGAGGGCGCAGTGCAGGGAGCTTTCATTTTGATATCAACCGTAGCTGTCTGAGGATGCACGCAAGGTATGTGAGCAAATGTGTCGCTACCTGTTTTCTTTTGTCAGATGCGTCGCGTTGGTACAGCGTCGCGCCTCGGAGACTTAGCACCGCTGTTAAAAAGCACGGCCTCATCTTCGGAGCTCACACCGGCGGTCGGGCCGAGCAGGACTATCCCCAACATCTTCACAGGTTTCCATTGTCTTGTAAACAAAGTGGCTAGCTAGTCCCGTTAGCATCAGCTGGTAAATCAGTGGGAGCACTGGACCTTGGCCACTGTGTGTGTTTGTTCTGCACTGACAGACTTCACCCTGGCACCGCTGGACATTTATCTATAATTTCTGTTGCATTGTAAGTTTATTATTATTATTATTTTATTTTTTTTTTAAAGGAGGAGAGGGGTTGAAAAGCTGCTTAATGGTCCGGCTCATAGAGGAGACCCTGTTAAAGAAGCTACTACCAACGGCGTAGCTAGCTAGGTGCGGGTACCGCCGCTTCAGGTTTAGCCCTTTATTCTGTGGTAAGCCTTTTTACCTGTTATATAACACTTCTCAGGCTACACGTGGATAAACTGCTGCTGCCCAATTTCTGCTCTTTGCTGTGGATCATGCGTGTGATTAATTAACCCTTCGGTAGCCACAGCCATGGTGGCCTGAGTGTTTACATCAACCGGATCCCCAAAGTGATGCTGCTGCTAACAGAGCCCGCTGTGATGCAGCAGCATTACATAATTATATCCGTGTTTGCTGTGGCAGCATTAATTAGGGACAGATGTGTCTTTCCCCTACAGCTCGGAGAGATGCGTTTTCCTCCCTCTTGGTCAGCCATTGTCAGCAGAGTGGCCTGTCATGCTTATTATTGGATGCTTTCATCACCCTCCACTTAGCCTGATGAGGCTTCACCATCAGTTATTGGGCTTTTGCAGTCGAGTGAGGAGACACCGTGAGCCCTTCGATCTCATACTTATTTTTCTTCTGCAGGACAAGGAAGAGGTGTGCGAGCTGATCCGCCTAAAGTTGCCCTTTGGCGTGCACACACTTAGAAGTGGATGTATGTTCATGTTTTAAGGGTGGTTGTTTGTATGGATGCATTTGACTGCATGTAGATTTAGGAGCCTGGCCTGATGGAAAAAAGAGACAGGAAGCCGGGATATTTTGCCAGGTGAGTGGTTTTTTTATATTTGTTTTTGTGATTACTTTGAAGTTGTCTCCTTTACGTTTATTTTATTTATTTTTTTTATACAACAGAATAGATGCATAGCTTTGAAACTAAGCTCACATTTGTTCTTAGTCAGCATTTTTAATATTTAAGATCAACCGGCTACCAAATCACAAATAACAAATTTTGCCTGAGGGGAATTTACCATCTCTTTTCAGTATCATTACAGCCACAATTTAGATCAGGGATTACTTGAAACATTCAGTTAATTAATTGCACGGTGTCAGAAATGCAGCTGAATGAACAGCTTTATTTGCAAAGTATCCAGTTACCATGAACTTCAATCTAAGCATTGACTTGTGTAGTATTGAATTATATATTCCTGTTGGAGAAAGTGTGATTGTTAAATTGGTGTTTGTTTCTTTCCAAGTCACATGGTGAAGTGCAAAGTCTAACCACTGTTTACAAAAGACCTCTTTTTGGACATTGCTTGTGAAAGCGACACCGTGGCTTTTTCATTATAATGCCTAGTCATTCATGCCACAAGATTTTTGCTGTCAAGGTGCATTAACTCATTGCTTTTTGCCATCTTTTTAAACCATGGATTGGTGCTGTTCAGTCACCTGTCTCTAAGCTGCAGCCAGCTTATACTACCTCAAAGACCACCAGTTATGCATCAAGAGTTTTTGAATTCATCCAATCTGATGATGTTCACTCTAACATTGGATTTGCAGCGTTGTGAAACATGATAGCAGGAAATATGTGGAAAGAGGCTTATCACAGCTATGGTGCATAGACCAAGAAGAAATGAGAAGGTTAGGAACAAAGCCCAGCCCTTTCTGTCTAACGTTTACATAGATGAGGTATCTTGTAGACCATGACTGACTAGTGGAGGTTAAGGTCAATAGATGGGTTTAAATGGATGTTTATATGATATGATTTTAACATCTATATAAAAAGCCTCAACCGGGAAAATATTGTTCTTGCTCTGCTTGGTTTATCTCATCCTTGCCTGTTGTTTATGCCATAAAATGGGTTAGGTTTAGTTAGTGACCATGAAGCACAAATAAACCACATAAATAGTATGATTTATGGTTTAGCATTTTCGACGCAGTGAGTATGCTGCCAAAAGCAAAGCTGTTGAACGCGGACCTGATGGATGTTGTGAGGTAGTGCAGCATAATGGGCTTTAGTATTTCTTATTATGTATTGAATGACTTGTTTAGGCAACAGTTACAGACTGATTCGAACTCGCATTTTTTTTCTTTTTGTGTATCCTATGTTAAAATAAATAAATAAATAAAAATAAAAAGTAGTGTGTGGGAGCGAGTAGCAAAACAACAGTGGAAAGGTGCATATTGGAACCATCAAACTCAGATGGATAAACAGACCATGTCAGAAGTGAAAAAAGTGCAGCTACTGTCCTAATGTGTAGCATGTATTCTCCTGCTACTTTCACCATATGGTGCTTCACTTCCTGACAAATAAAGCAGAGCTCCCCGTGAGGCACACATACAGTAAAGGCCAGTTGTTTCATAACTCAAAAACCCATCACATGTCATTTGAAAGTTTTTGGCATGAAACATTTGGCCAGAAAACATGTAAAAGATTTTCATGTTAAAAATGCTTTTTAAAAAAAAAAAAGTACATTTCCTGGAAAAACTATCCATGAGGACAAAGGCACAAGAATGTTATGGAAAAGCTTTTTAAAACTGAGAATGCACACAAGTGCAGTGACATTGCACTGGAAATATGACATTGTGGTGCATTAGTCTAAAGTGATATGCATATGTTGAGACTTTTTGTTGCACAAATAATGCTGTAAAACGTTCAGATACAGACAGAAACCTAAACTGTTGCTGTGGTATGCTCTTGTCATGACTGAGGGAAATTTGACATTTTCTGGGTCATGTTTATATTTCTTCAGATAAGCTTGCAGAAAGATAGTTTTAACAATTTATGTTCAACCGTTCAACGTTTCATTGTGTACATTTGATTCAATGGGATAAAACACAATTACATGAGAAAGTGGTTGAGAGGCATAAACAGAACGCTGGTGCTACTCAAAACAAAGTGAAAGCACAAGAAAGCCAAGTACTGTGTAAGGGATTTTTAAAAACATGGATTTAAATTTCCGTTGCTCATCTTTTTCTGTCATTGCACTGAGAATGATTGTAGGGAAGAGAAGGAGGGTATGATGACAGAGCTGGAGAGATTGGGAGACTTAGAGACATCCCCCCACAGTGAAACAGATAGTGCTTTTGAGAAAGTGCCTGGAGATTCCTGAGTTCACTACCAGATGTTTGCTGCATTGGTTAAAGTGGGAGAATGACCAGAGGCTGTGGGAGAGGTCTGAGCGCTGTCTGTCTGCAGCCTTATCGACCCACTCTTGCCTTTCCATTAAGACACTTAAATACTTCAGAAGCTTCTCTTTTCACTTTTCTTTTCTTATTTCTTTGTCCACAGCCCTGGACACAAACTTGGACACAAAGAATTTGATAAATCAATTTGGTCTGGACTTTACTTAAGATAGTCACATCCATATTTAAGGTTTAGTGGTTGTCATAGAGTGTACATGATTTAGTCTGTTGCAGTTTTAACCAGACATAAACAAGCATGTTCCTGGGACCTGGATATTACAGATCATGGATTGAAAAACACTATAACCGAGTGAGATAATTACAGAAAATGTGTTTGTTCTTTTGTACTATCAATTCAAATTAGAGCACTAATAGCTTGTTTGAATGCTGTAAGTTCAGCTAAATGCTTCATTATATCCTGGACTAGTATATAACAAATGGCATCAGCTACAGTATTAGCAGGCTTAAAATATAAATGTGAAAATATTCCTAGCTATTATGTCAAGTGCCAACCTGAGAGAGTCATTGATTAACAGGAGTATTTAGTGATTTATTAAAACTAAAGTGGATCAAATGTTCTATTTCCTTTATCTAAATTAATGAGTGGATATAAACAAATCCATCTAATCTGGCACCCTTTCAGACTCAAGAGGCGAAGGCAACTGAAACAGAGCCAATCAGATAAGAATGTGAATGAGCAGAACACAGCAATCATCTCCTGTCCAGACATCCCTACTGACAGCGACCCCAACAAGAAGGCAGACCTCCAGAGAATAACAACGAAGCCGCCTATTGGCTCAGGTAAGACCTCCATCAGAAACTCCAATAGAGATCAGCAGCTTGCTTTCTCATAGAAAGAGCATGTGGGTAAAAAGTATGAGGTTTTGGGACACCGTTTGGAGCATCTTAAATTATATAAAATGACATTATCAGTAGACAAACTATTTGTCTCCTGGGATGTTAGCGTCAGAAGATCTGATGGCTCTACTGGTAGCATTCAATTTGCTCTTTGTCAGCAAACCATCTGTTCCCCAGCATTGTTAGCACTCTGAGGTACAGAGTGGGAGATGTTGTTTGGCAGTGCAACAACTGACTCGTCATTACTTTAATGAACAACAGTCTGTAACAATACTCCGATGAGACTGCAGCAGCTACCGTCCATGACTAAAGCCCACAAGAAATATAATAACGTCAAACATATTCTAGTTGTAGTTTGAATTTGGGCTTAAAAACAGTATAATTCACAGCAGCTCTAACGTCTGAACGTCTCCCTCTTTTTGGGAGTTTTTGATCTGTTGCGTTCTTTGTTGCCTTCTGTTACTTAAGCAGTTTACAGCAGTTGTGTCAGTGCCACTGCTTCACTATATAAACAGATATTCCTCTAATGGGTTTGTGGTATAACAGACAGATCCTCTGTGTTTAGGAACATTTGTGGTGAAATGACCTCAGTAGTTCTAAACTGAAAGTTGCATAACCTTTATCCTGTTCAGTCTTACAGCTGACATTAACTTTTTATTCACTGTAGTAACAAAATCTGAGGGTTGTGCTCATGTGAAATCACAGTTGATATACAATAATGCCTGCAATTGCATTCAGAATCCTAGTTAAGATACTTAATTCTTTGTAAATAGAAATTCTGAAGGTGGACAAATATTTTTTCAGTACTTTAAACAAAAAAGAAAATTGTATTTATAGGCCAATAAAAGTAAGGTGATTCAATTGTATGTGTTGAACTTGCATCTGTTAGAGTTAAACTGCCTAAAAGACATTCTTTGTAATCAATTAATGTGAGTCTTACTGTGAACAGAAAAAGTCTAGTCGAACTAAGACTGAGCAATTAATATAATTAAAGCAAAATGTTATTAAAATTGCAATATGCGCAAAATAAAAATCAGAGCAGCTGCATTTTTGTTGGTCACGGTAAAATTTGTCTGAACATATGATAAATGCAGCATTGCACTGGCTTAAAGGAAACATTCTATTTGATAAAAGAACTAACAACATTTCATTGCAATTGTTGTTTACTTTTAAAGCAAAATGCAACATTGCCCAGTGCAGCTAAAAGCTACCATGAGTTGCTGCTTTTTTGTTTGTTTATTTTGTGTTGTTTTGTTTTTGCAGCAAGAAAACATTATTAAACACATGGTTGGTCAAACCAACAGTGGTTTGGCACAGTATATCGTCATTATTCACACCTCAGTGCAAAGTGGAAAAAGTTCCGGTTTTCACACAGGTGACAATGATCTTGTCTTTTATGGTCAGTGCACTAAACAATAGCAAGCAGGCGTCCTGGCGGTCTAATGCTTAGTCATGGCCCGTTTCCATGGCGGAGACAGCAGTGTAATAAGGCAGCAGGGAGTGGTGTACTAATAGCTTGTGTGTTCTTGGCAAGAAGAAAATGCTGACTGTGGGTCTTGTCTACAATAAGGATCAGATTGCACGTGTATTTAAGATAACTGTTTCAGTGTGTTTTAAAGCATAGATAATTATATGGGATATACAACCACTGGAACTGATTCAAAAAGAAACTACGGTTTTAGTGTGTGTTTAGAAAGTCCTCTGTAGAACACTCTCCGCTGGACTCACAGGATGATGCTTTAATATTTTGTTTGTTACTGAACATCAAAATAACAGGGTATTTTAAAAGAATTGCATTTTTTCCACCTCACTCTCTCTCTCTCTCTCTCAGATGATGGCTGTAAAGCTAACAGTCAGGAAAAGAGGGAGAAGAGGAGACCCCCGGGCACTGTGGAGTTCATTGTGAGGAACACTGTGCTAACTGCACATTTTAAATAACAGCATGTGTCTGACTTACTGATAGAAAGACAGTGAATGATAGCATGTAATGTTTACTCAGAGTGGTTGATCTCTTAATTCAGGTGGGACCCAGTGATTCCCTCAACAGCATCGCTCTCAAGTTCAACATCACCCCAAACAAACTGGTCCAGCTGAACAAGCTGTTTGCTCGTAGCGTCTATCCTGGTCAGGTGAGAACGCTAACAGCACCACTTTCTGCTGCTCCAGTCTCTACATTATTCATCAGATTTGCTGATTATTGGCTGCCCCCCCACAACAGAGGCTGTTTGTCCCTGATGTGAGCCAGCCAGAAACAGACATTAGGTCTCAGAGTTCCTCTGATTCCACGCTCACAAATGGATCATCTGAGAAGGCATTAGATGTAAGTGAAAGCTAGTTTCATTCTGTTGTAGGTGTATGATGCTGCAGTTGGTAGCAGAATGTTTCTTGGAAGAATACCACGTTCACTGATAAACAAGAGTATTGAGTAGTGATTTTTTTTTTTTTGATTATTTATTCATTTGTTTGTATATGTGCTGTCAAACCTTGTTGTCCCACCACACTGTTTCTAACTCTGAGGCATGTATGTAAACTAATGGCTCTGATGCTGCATTTGTGTTTTACTATTCTCCCATAATTCAAAGTCTGGCACCCACAATGATGGATCACAAATTTAATTCAGGGTATGAGTGAGCAGTTTCTAATGTTTGCTGCATAAACAGCCAATACTGAATGCTTTTCCAGTTTGCAGTGTAAGATAATTTCATCTACCAGTACTGTGCAGTCAAGTGGAAAAAAACTACTTCAAATATAACATTATTTAAGTGGTTTCTAACAAATGTTTGGCTCTAATTCAGTCAAATGATTTGGTAATTCAAAGTTCAAACAGTTTATTAAAGCTCTTCTTTTGAAAAGCATAAAAATACGGTCTCTTGTTTCCCGCCCCAATTAGGATGGCATGTCAAACTGCAGGTCAGCAAAATCTATCCGCCGTGAGCTCTCCCCTAACTCAGAGGATGAGAGCCCGTCAACGGTTAAATTCATTAAGATGAGCTGCAAATATTTCACTGATGGCATGGTAAGGAGCCTTCAAAACTGATCATTGAAATCAACACCTAAATCAAATGTTGTTGTTGTGTGTGTTTTGTTTTGGGTTTTTTTTAATACATATATATATATATTTTATATTTTCTGCACAAAGTAAATATCGGAATCAATAAAGAATACGTAATAAAGTTTGTCTTACTATCAATTTAGTAATACTTCCACTTCATGGAATTTTATCCTGCAGGTAACACTCCAGTGTTGGTTGGATCTCTGGTCTCTTCATATTTTATTATATTCTTGTAGGGTGTGGTGGGAGGCGTGCTGATTGTGACCCCAAACAACATCATGTTTGATCCCCACAAGTCAGACCCCCTGGTGATTGAACATGGCTGTGAGGAGTACGGCCTCATCTGCCCCATGGAGGAGGTCGTCTCTGTGGCTCTGTACGACGATGTGTCACGCATGAAGCTCAAAGATGCCCTGCCATCGTAAGAGTTCCCGATCATCTCCCTGCCCTCATTTCCTTCTCCTTGTGCAACTGTTCCTCTTCTAGGTTTCTCAGCTCTTAGTCCTCCTTTCTTGTTCCTCTTCCCAGTTTCAATTTACTAGTTCTTCTCAACAATAAAACAGTTTGTTCCAAATTTTCGATTTCTTTGAACGTTTCGTTCGTTGAACATTTGCCTCTTAACCTCTTCTGTTTTCATTAAACATTTGTTTCTGCTGGCTCATATACATGCATCAAAGTAAAAAAAATCTCAGATTCTGCTTTTAGCTTGTAATTTATAATGTTGCAATTTTAATTTGTTCTTCATTATTTTTCTATTGTAAATGGTTTTGTGTTCAAATTTGTTGATTTGGTTTTTGAGTTGTCTTTGATTTTGGTCATTTTTAATTTCTGTTGGACTTGTCTTCTTTTTGTTTTCTCCTTTTTCTTTTCTTTTCTTTTTTTTTTTTTTTTTTTTTTTTTTGTGTGTTACCCCCCATTTCATCCTTGTTTGTGTGGTGCCTGGTGACCCACAGAGATCTAGCCCAGGATCTGTGTCCTGTGTACAGGCCTGGTGAATGGGAGCAGCTCCCATCTGAGCGGGATCTAAACCCCTTCAGCCGCTATGAAGCTCTGGATCCAAAACGACCAATCATCTTGGATGACATTGAATCAACTCTCTCTGAAACTGGTAAGACCAGTGTCATCCAGCACTGGCACCTGGCGTCTACCTCATTCAATGGATTTTTTTTTTTTTTTTTTTAACCAATGACTTACTGTTAATTCCTTTTTTCTATCTTTATTTTTGTATACTGAATGAATGAAACTAGTTGGTGGATTTTAAGGTCCGATACTGTAACCAAACATTCAGTTGCCTCTCTTTTATGACTGAAATTAAAATGTATTTTTCACACATCAATCACTTGATTCTCTCTACAGATAATCAATATGTAACAATTTTGATAGTCAAGTTATCATTGAAATCGGTCTTTAAGTGGAATATCAAAACAATATTATGATGAAATGCATCTTTAGATGCCATTCTACTGAAAATTGAACAAAGTGTGATTTATCTCCTCAATGCCAGGGAGTACAGAGGGAGAGCAGACAGAGAAGTCTCCGTCAGATGAAGGATTCACAGAATTGGAACCTACTCTCAATGGGGGCACTGAAGAAGCAGAGGGAACCACAGCCAGGACCAGTGTTGGCAAGGATCAACAGAAAATCCAAGGATCAAACTGCCCAGGGCAGGGAGACTTCCAGGACAAGGGGATGGTTGATCATACTAAAGCGAAGTTGGATGATGAAGATGAAGGTGTAGCTCAAAACAGCTCCATTGAGGATGGAGAGTTGATACAATCCTCCTCTGAGACTGAAACACAGGGCGACTTCCAGGATAAGCCTACAAGCCAAGAGGTAACCAAAACCAAAGACTTAAAATTTAAAGGGACTAAAGAGCTGCTAAATGGTGTAGATGCTGAAGTCATCAGCACACCAGTGGACCAAAACAAAAAGCTGAGTCTTACTGAGGCTGCAGAGGTTGGTGGGAAGGCTGTTCCTAAGAAACAAAGTCTGGACAGACGGGTGGAGGAGGATGAACTCAGTGAGGAGGAGAGACGGAAGAAAAACTATGAAGCAGAAGTGAAGTCATGGCTGATGGAGAGAATGAATGCTCCAATAGAAGGTAGACTTAGACTTTTGATCTATTTGTAAATTCTTAAAGTTATTGTAAATATTTGGCATGTATGTTCACGGTGGTGAATGTTGATTCAAAAATATAATATGGCAGAAAGCAAAACAGGCTCATAAAAATAAAAGGACTGGGACTCCTGGGAACTTTTGGGGAATATAGTAAAGTCAAGGAGAGAGTGTGCTGTTGAACTAACTGAATTTTCACACTTTTTTTTTTATTCGCTGTTCTGTATAGACATGCTTTTTTCTTCGGAGGAAAAGAGTAAAAACCCTCCAATGTTCCTCTGCTTCAAAGTTGGAAAGCCAATGAGAAAGTCTTTTGCTACTGGAATGACTTCTAGCCCTGCCCACTCCTTTGGGGGCCGTGGGAAGCAACCAGAGTACTGGTTTGCTGTGCCCCGAGAAAGGTGAGATGACTGTAAAATCCATAAATTCAAGTTCTTTGTTGTCCTGAAAGCCAGCAATGAAACTAACAAAAACCTACAACCTTTTGTTCCAGAGTGGACCATTTGTATGCATTTTTTGTGCAGTGGTCTCCAGATGTGTATGGGAAGGAAGCTCGAGAGCAGGGCTTTGTTGTGGTGGAGAAAGATGAGCTGGACATGATTGATAACTTCTTCAGCGATCCTGCATCTTGCAGCTGGGAGGTGAGCTGAATTTAAACGGCCACACAGTCTACATGATGTTAGTTTGAGTGCAACCAAAGAAAATCCTTCAGTTTTATACACAATGGGGTCTTTTTGCCATTGATACCACTCAAATAAAGACTTTCTTACATGCTTTTTTTTTTTTGTTTGTTTGTTTCTTTTGGCATCTAGATCATTACCATTGATGAGGCGAAGCGCAGGCAGAGCTTTGGTAGCTGTGATGGCGACCTGTCCGTGGACACACTGCCCATACTTAGTGATACCAGTGACCTGCTGCAGGACACACACATTGAGAAGGTATTTAAACAAAATTGTTGATCGGGGGAAAAAAGAGAGAAATATCCTTCACACTGAGCAGTATGCCTCACAATCAGATAATCTGTTCGCTCGCCAGCTTGCCTGTCGCCTACCAGCACGTGTGCAGGGTTATCCCTGGAGACTGGCCTACAGTACTGAGAAACATGGAACCAGCCTCAAGACTCTGTACAGAAACCTGGCTGATGTGGACAGTCCTGTCCTGCTGGTGATCAAAGACATGGATAACCAGGTATATACTGTCTATGTGGCCTGAAAGTCAAATGTAATGACCACTAATCATCAGTAGATGGCATTTATGGCCATGACAAGCAATGTCATGTCTTTTCTTACCATCAGAAAAATATTAAAAGAGAACAATTGTTTTCCAATTTAAAATAATGTAGAGCATGTGAAATGCTGGCACCCTGATTAGAGTGTTAAAAGTGAAGCGCAACAGTTAATATTGTAGATGATAGTAATATTCAAATAGTAGCATTAGTAGTGTGGGCCATTTCTTTGGCAACACCTTGTTGTATGAAAGACACACTTAAGTTAACCATTTTGCACAAATTTTAACTCTCATCAGATATTTGGGGCCTTCTCAACTCATCCCTTCAGAGTCAGCGAACACTGCTATGGCACAGGAGAGACGTTTCTTTATAGCTTCTGTCCTGAAATCAAGGTTATTTTACTGAGTTGGTTTTCAAGCATATTTTGGTTGTTAATCTTTATTCATCAATATACATATTCATTGTTTGGTATATATTTTCAGGTGTATCGGTGGACTGGAGAAAATTCTTACTTTGTAAAAGGCAGCACTGATTCTCTTCAAATGGGAGGAGGAGGGTAAGATCTAGCAGCTCTGTAAGAAATACCTATAGCTCATTTTGCACTTGTTTTTTTTTTTTTTTTTTTCTGGTTTGTTTTCTTTTTTGGGGGGGGGAGACTGAGAATGTCATTTCAATAATCCACATTCCAGGATAGCAAAAGGTCATCTCATCAAATCATGTACACATGTTTCTCAATATCCTCCTTGCTGCATCTCTGCCCTCTCCTCTGCAGTGGTCAGCTGGGTCTGTGGCTTGATGCAGAGCTCTACCGGGGCACTACCACCAAATGCGCTACATTCAACAACCAGCCACTCTCTGCTCAGCAGGACTTCAGCATCCATAGTCTGGAGGTCTGGACCTTTGAGTAGCCACACCTGCTCTATTTTAGCTACTACTACATTCAAGCTCTGCTCCACGGCCACAAACCTTCAATCACCCCAAGTCTATTACACCACTTGGATGCAAACATAGCTACCCCACAACGGCACTATATGTTCTTTGCGAGGACAGAATGCAACACGTTTGGCATTTTCAAGGTGACTGAAAAAAAGAGCGGAACTGTCAGTCTTCTGTAACCAGTTTTAATGTGGGTTTGACCTGCAGGTCGGTTGGCCAGTTTGTGTCTGTGTCATCCTTCAAAGGAGAAAGCTTGTGAAAATGTTGTTGCTCTCAATTCATTGGCTGCCTTAGACATGTGATAAGCCTCCAGCTTTCCCAGCATGCAGACTGCCTTGCCACTACAAGCTTATGAGGTGAGAGGGAGGCCTTGAGGCTGCTGATGAGGAAAACCCAAAAAAGAATTCATTTTAGGTGTGTATGACAGAATAATGTGTCCTTTAATACAGTAGGTTTGTGCAGAAATAATGGTTGATTTGATTTGTATGTGTGGGAATGTATGGGTTGACGCACCGAAGAAGTTTGGAAAGACCTTTTTTTTTTTGTTTTTTTTTTTTAAACAATGCTATGAACTTTAAACTTGAAGGAAGAGGAAATTACCAGGATTTTAGATCCTCCATCATTACTTTTAATGCGGAAAATATAGTAATTGTTTACAATTGAAGTGCTGCGCTTCCTCTGAAGGCCATCTTGTCTCTTCAGTTTGAGTTCTAGATTGACCGAATGAGAATGTTTCATTGCATTTCCTCATATCAAATATCATATCAAATTTTATTTCCCCTTACAATCCAAAACAAGCAACAAAGCCAGAAAAAGGTTTGCAATGACCAAATATTTTCTTTTTAATTTAATATTTGTTGAGAGCTTTCATATTTTACTAAATATTTTAGATTTTTTTATTTTTACATTTTATTTTTATAAGTTGTTTTTTTCTTAAAGGTTACACTTTTATAAAAATGTACTTAATATTTCCATTTCCCAGCAAGCACTAGACATTTCTATTGTCAGTATTGAATTCATGTCTCACGCTGACTTCTTTTATATTTTCATTTATGGTCATTGTTGAGAGAGTTAGAGCCAGTACAGTTTAAACATGTCACTTTGCACTACAGGATGAATTAATAGTCCATGCTGTCTTGTAGCCCTCTATAATGAAGCATTTTCTCAATGTAAAAGTTATCAGCGAATGTTATGTGATCACTATAGCTGGGAAGCTGCCTGTCTGACCACAGGCATCTGCTTTACCTAAAAATAGTGAAAAGGGATAATCTGTTTTGCACTCTGATATACCACTAACAAAAAAAAATTAAATCTACTAACATGGAAACAAACGTTCATTTATATTCTATGTATCTGGCACAGGTTTGTGGTTCATGAATATGCAATACTGCAAATGTCTGGCACCCTTGCTATAATATCAACCATTCCACTACTATTCATAATTCACTATTGCCAGTTATTGCTTCATGTGAAAATGAGCTTTGTTGTCTGTAGCTGTTCTGTGTTGTTACTGTGAATGTTCTGAAGTATTATTTCATGTCAATCCAAAACTGCTGTGTTCTGTGATATCACTAAGGATCTATTTATTGTGTTGTTATTGCAACCACATTTAAACACATTTAAATAAATGTTAAATATACACATATGATAAAGCATCTTGTTGTTTATACCTAGTCATTTCCCACTAACTGATGAAACCAAATACCAGCATACTGAACATTAGCCTCTTTTTTTTTTTTTTTTTTTTTTTTTTTGTTCATGTTGTTTATGTTGCTGGGGTGATCAGACAAACAGCAAATCAAGCCTTTTTTATATATATGTATATATATTTAGAATAGCTATAATCAATATCACCATTTGAGAGTTAATAAAACAAATGTTTTATGTTCTATTTTTCAGTTCTGGATTATTTTTATTTAGATTTTTATGTTATAATGCCCTGTAAATGTTAGTTTAAAAAATTTAAAATGAATATAATCGTTAGTAAATGGCCTCATCTTAACGCCTTCACTTTCCAATCCGCAGTCTTTAATATGAACGTCTTTATTTTGGTATTGTCAGTTCGTCTTCCACGAAGCCACGCCCATTTGTCTACGTAAGCTTCGGGCTGACGCTCAAACCCGGCCAATGCGGAAGTCGGTGTGTTCTCCGTGCTTTTGATGAAACCGTGTATGAAAAGAAGCGACAGGGAACTCTGATGTCAACAATGTCTGAAGGATGGCCAGAAACACATCGGCTTCAAATCATGAAGTAGTTGAGGACTGTATTTTCTGTTTGATAGCCAACGATCGAGACAAAGAAACGGAGGTTCTGAAAAAGGTAAACAGCAGTAAAGTCTCAGATGCTTGAGGAAAAATCTACATCTACAATCTTCCTGGTTATCTGATTATTCGTCATCAGTTTATTAGTGTGCTACAGAGTTAGATATGTTGAGTTCAAAGCTTTTATGTTTTGTGTTTTATGTTTTATGTTTATTTTTTTCATTTAATCAATCACTATTATTAATAATAATAATAAATAATTGATAAGAAAATTAAAAGTAAAAACAAGATTGTTGCCTAAAATTCACTGACCTATGGATGAACATGTGTCCTACCCACAGAATGAAGAGCTGGTGTGTTTCACAGACATTGATCCTGCTGCTCCTCACCACTACCTGGTTATACCCATAGAGCACATCCACAGCTGCTCTTCCTTGCATGTGGAACACGCTGGCCTCGGTCAGTTAGAAAATTAATCTATTACATCTACTGTAAATAAGAAACAATAATCAGAATTGACTGCGATATTGTTGTTATTGCTGGTCATACAGCTTTGCTACCACATGTTATCATTAATTCTCTTGCCAGTGTGTTTATTCTGACTTAGAGTTGGATACTATTTGCAGATTTTTAGATCAGTTGGTCGCTATAACACAACCACTACAGAAGCAACTAAGGCCATACTGCCTATAAGTACACAGATTCTTTTTATACAGATAAATAATTAGTAGTGTGTCCCACAGTTAGAAGAATGGTTGAAATGGGGAAAGCTGTACTACGCGAACAAGGGGTCACCGATATGAAGGACATAAGGTAGGTGGAGACTGGTGGTGCATGTGTGTGTCTCGTAAGTACTGAAGAAAGTCTGATGACTTGAAATGTTGGATAGACCTTCAACCTTAGAACTAATGCTAACAAGGTAAAGATTTTTTGGAATTTGTTGCACCCCCTCTGATTTTTGGTATTGATTATGAGATTGTGTATGTTTTTTCCACCTTAGGCTGGGGTTCCACATGCCTCCCTACATTTCTGTAAATCACCTCCACCTGCACGTGCTCGCTCCCAGCAGCCAAATCTTTAAAGCAAAGATTTATAAATTTATACCAGGGAACATTGATTTTATAACTGTGAGTATGTCACATTCTTTCATTCTTATTTTTGTTGACTCTTTTTTCATTGTTTATTAATTTTTATGACTGAAATTATTGTTTGTTATAGATATTTGGACATTTTCCCTCATTATACTCGTAATTTTGTTGCTAAATGGCTAAACCAAACCTCATGTAAATGGAAGCATAAAATATCTTGTTATGCACCCTTCTCTGTTCCTAACCATCTCTGCCCTATTTAAGTGAATTTGTTTTGTCTTACAGGAGGAACATCTACAGAAGCAGCTAAAAAAATCATGGAACATTCAACCATTCAAAACACAATGGAAAGGAAATAAGTTAATAAGTAAAAGACAATAAAATTAAAGCTCATTAGAAAACTGAGTTTGTAAATCATGATGGTCACAGATACAATGATTGCAATTTTGAAGGGGTAACCATTGAGATGTGTCTCAAGACTCAGGGCAGAGTGATATATAAGGTCATTGGAATGACAACATTGACCACCAAGATCAATTGTTTAGATACAGTGCATGAAACTCCCTCTGTTCACTATCAATACCAGTACCAAGCATAGCTGACGCTGTCTTACCTATTACTTAAGACAACCTCAGAAAGGTACATTCTGGACAGGTGTACTCTGTACAGGCTGTCATGCTGCCCCGAGATATTTATTATCTAGGGCCAGCATTTATTCACATTAAAAAAGACATGTTTTGTACTTCCTGCCTCTATGTTTGCTGAATAACTTATTTTGCACATTTGAACAAGTCTATTTTTGAATATAATCCATGCAAAAATATCACCTGAAATAATAAAGATATTGAATCTAGCAATGGCCCATTATCTTTCTCTGAGACAAACTTTAGGAGTATTGAAGAATCACATCAAGGCCTTTTATAATGTTGCTTTTCAGAACTGCAAAATGTCTAAAACGCAGTAAGTTAAATTATCACAAAGTAATCACAACAAGGTGAGCATGTGTGGGCATTAGGAAGAGTGAAGGATTTGGGCTCCATGCCAGTCGCTCACTTTACAGTTTGCTAATTCAGTTTTTAAAAGGTGGATTTAATATTAATGGAGCACAACAACAACAACAACAACAACAACAACAACACTTAATAGCGTAGCTGCCTTTACTTCTTTCAAAATGTGACTTCAGTTTGAAAAATGCTAAGGCATTCTTTGGATCTATATGTGATTAGAAAATAGTGTTTTGGTTGATGCACCATCCTGCTGATTGTATTTTAAAGGACTTTGACACTGTGGGAGTCGATGAGCTCTGTGCTCAGCTGGTTGTCCTGTCTCCTGACTGCAGACACGCCCATGTGTTCCCATCTGAGGTCCGACAGGAAGCGATGAGGCGGTGAGACGCTCATGATCCAGCCTGAACGTCAGTGATGGAGTCTCCGGACGGCCCTGACAGCGACTCCTGCCCTTTCTGCCAAATTGCAAACAACCAAGCTGGCACGGAAATCCTTCTGAGTGTGAGTACAACAGCCTCCTGTCCGCTCATGTAAAAAACCAAACTGAAACAGCTGTAAATTCCTGACTTTCTCTCGGTCCCTGAACAGGACGATGAGCTGGTTTGCTTTCGTGACGTGAAGCCCGGCGCCGATCATCATTACCTGATCGTCTGCAGGACGCACATTGACAGCTGCAAAGCTCTGCTCAGGGACAGTATCCCTCTGGGTGAGCTGGATTGGCCTGCTCTTTATTTCCCTGATCCTCAAGCTCATATTGGCACGAGTCTTGGTGTTAATTTGTCCGGCTCATATCTGTCAATGAGGCCAGAATGTGGCACATGATAGTGCACCAAGCACCTTTCTGATTTTAGGCTTTTTGCACAAAATGATGTGAGTAGACTGTCCTAAAGAACAGGAACAAGCTGAGATTTTAAGCAGTCTTTATCTCCTAATACAGATGTAAGCAATGGTAGAGTGCAATTATTATTTCACACTAAATTAGTTTAACACAGCAACAATAATAATATGTACTCTTTTTAATTGATGTAAACCAAATGGCCCATATCATGTGAGTCTTATTTGTTTGTTTGTTTTTGATAGTTGAACATATGAAAGCGATGGGAATGAGTATAATGGAGAAGAATAAAGTCTGTGACCTAGATGATGTCAGGTATGGTTATCACTACAATGACCAACAATGACTTGGTTCACTGGTCTTTGGGAATCGTTTAGTTTCTAATAATTCCTTTAAAAGTTTGTTGTAATACTAGCAGTAGTTGTTTTGTTTTGTTTTGTTTTTTTGTAGGATGGGGTTTCATATTCCTCCATTCTCGTCTGTTCCCCACCTCCATCTACATGCCTTGGCTCCAGCCAGTAAGATGAACATTAAGTCTCAGCTTCGCTACGGGCCGCAGTCCCACTGGTTCATCACAGTGAGTCTTACAGTGTTTGTCAGCAAATCCTAGTGTATTCACTTTTTGTAGAAGGTTATGAAAATTGATTTATTGCGGTTTTTTAGTATAGACCATAACAAAATGAATTTCTTTACAAAAACAAAACAAACAAATGGTCTTGGTTGCATTTTTCAATCCACTGAACCAAAAATTAATTCAAATATAAATAAATTGTGGCAATACATCATGAGGTAATCATAATGAGCCTTGTTCTCGTCCCTGGTGTGCTTTGTTATGGTTTTAACCCTGAAGTAGTGGACCCCTATTGTTTTCGTTCAGGTTAATCAATCTCTTTCTGCTGATGTTTCTTGTGTATAAATATGATTTATAAGACCTTTTCATTTGCACTACACTCAACCACAATATTGTGAATACTGTATAAGTTTCTATTTCTGGCTTATTGCAGGTTGACAAAGTTCTTTCACAGCTGAGGACTCATGGCAAGGTCAAATGAAGAGCATCAAAATATGCGAAGGTGGAACAATACTGATGGAGTTATGGTGTCAAGGTTATTTCTTATTCCTCCAAGTGCAGTTTTATTTTTATATTTAGTTTTCAATCTGATTTAATTTTGTAGTGTCGATGTGTTAAAAGAATGTAATGCTTATTCATCCATACTGTCTGTTGGTGGAAGCTGTACATTTTTCCCTTTCTAATAAGGGAAACTTGTTAAATGTCCTTTGGCATGTGATGTAATCTAACTAGACATCAATAACTTTGCATATTAATATTGAATACATTTTATATTTACAGAAATCTAAAATTGAAGACTGATTTGAAACCTGTTGAAAATCATGTGTAAAAGGTCCTTTAATTATACTTTTTTTAACAGTAAGTCTGTGTGAGAAGGGAATGATTTTTTGTTTGTTTGTATTTTATTTGAGTAAACCTATTTCCTATATTAAAACAATCAGCTTTAATATATTTTCATGTCATTCATATATATCTGTTAATTAATATTATGAATAAACTGGTGTATACTTATATTTTGAATAATATTAAAATGATATTTAATGACATGCAGGATTAGTTTCTAAAACGGTCATCCCTTCACAGGAACTGAAAATGCTTTTTTGGTTATACTTTTCAATGTCAGTTGTTTCTATTCACCACTTGATGTCACTAGTGTAACTTTAGTCATTCGTTTTTGTATTAGTCATTATATATATAATCTTTTTGCCACAGTTCTGGATGTTTTTAGCTACCTGTTACTTTCTATTTTGTTGATTGATCACCTGTTTTAAAACAACAGACTTAACAGCATAGTGTGACACACAAAGCACTTTTTTTTTCTCTCAAACATACTTCACATACATTATACATGTCACTGAATAAGAAGTCCCAGTTACTGTTTTACATGACAGTTTAAAAATGTTGCATACCTGAGACATAATAACATAACATAACCCACCAGCCCATTCTTTTTTTTTATATAGTTTTACTTGCTGAGGGTTTCTTTCTTTCTTTCTTTATTATTATTTGCAAGCGTTTGTGTCAGATTAAAGAAATAATAAGAATAATAAGATACTGGAAGAGAAAAGCTCTCCTGATCACAGCATGTAACAGAGGAAAACTACAATAAATCATATGATTTTACCGTGTTACCACCATTGGACGTGTTAGCTTGTATGTATTTGTAATTATAATTTTAATTGTAGTTCATGTACAATTCATTTTAGAAACAGGTCATTAGTGAAAAAAATCGGAGGCAACGGGCAGATAAAAACATTCAGGACATATTGAACAACACACTGAAGTTAAGTTTAAGTTGTGATAAACCTGAATCGGTGACGTCACATTTGTGACATTCTACGCCGACTCGTCACCGTCGCCGTCGCGCTGTGGCCCCGCCCCTCGCTGCCGTCAACAACTGGATTTCAGCTATTTGTATATTCATCGCTAGCTTGGTCGCTGTGATTTAGTGCTTTCGTTAAAAAAAAAACAAAACTGAACAAACAAAAAAAAAAAAACAACTCAGATTTGACCGAGTCGTCTGGACGTTTTTTTTTTTTTATCCGGGTTCGTTTGAAGCACCTTCCGTCGAGAGATTGCGCCGATGTGCGGCCAGTGGGAGCTGCAGGACCGACGGGGAGCGGAGCGTCCTTTAGCCGCCTGTGAGAGCAGCTAACGCAGCTAGCACTTGACTGGAGTTCACGCTAGCTGGCTGGCTGACAGCTGGTCCGGTTAGCTACCTGCCCACCTAGCGAAAAAAAAAAAACCATTACCCGCTGAAACAATGAGTCGTCTCTGACATTGGTTAGTATTATAAATGTGTTATTACTTGGTAGCAACAAGGCATTGCATGCCGTTTGTGTGTGGTGTTTTTCTTTTTCTTCTTTTTTCTTACCTGCTTCAGCGTCGCTTTCCCAGCTAGCAGCGACTGGCTAACCATCAGCTTGTTTGTAGCAGCAGCAGCAGCAGCAGCAGCTGCACGGAGCCACGCCTGGACGTTTAAATCTCCGTTTGGATTGCTTATTTATTTCATTTATTGATTATTGATTGATGACTATGAATGGCCATTGTCTTGTGTATTACTTTGTTCAGTTTTTATCATTGCCAACGTAATGGCACTGTTTTGGTCCACAGAGAGGACCGAGGCCCAGTTGGTTGTCACTGGAGGAACCAGAACCCGTCGCCCGGACGGTGGGTCCCTGAGGACTCCGTGGGGCCATTGAAGAGGAGTGGATCAACACAGACACATCTTGCTGATGCACTCTTAGTTTGTACCTGCGAGTGCTGCCAATATGATGCCGGTGAGTGCACATAACCCCCGCCCACTTAGCATAAAAAAATAAATTAATTATTGATTGACATGAAAAAATTCAGGATCGGTGCCTCCATAGCTGTTGATTGTATTTGATTAAGCTGCCAAATGAAAGCAGTGGAAACTGTCAGGTGTTATGGTCTTCACTGGAGCAGAAAGACACACCTAGCTATTACTCTGTGGCATTTGGGATTCCTCATATATGTGTGATAGATATGTGCTTCCTCGCCGTGAAATTATGAAAGAACAAGGTGTACAAGAAGGACACAGCCTCAGATCTTATTACAATCCATGCAACATTACAGGCACACTAAAATCAAGCAGGGGAGATTTCTATCCATTTGTTTTTCCCACTTCATCCTCACTAATCTATAATAAAGATCACCTCCTAAAAGCTCAATTTTATCTACTACATCTTTATGCAGTATCTCTGTCACGTGAGTCCATAGCTGCAGGACTTAAATTTTTCATGTTAATGCTTTCATTGACTGCAACATAAGCAAATGGAAACACTAACAGTGCTTGCCACACCAAGATTAATAGAGATTGGGATGGTCTGAAGTGTTTGTGCTTGAAACACAGGGAATAAAATGTTATTTCGCAAGATCAAACATGTTGTCCAAGATAAAAAGAAAAAGCAACTTAGAGCAAGTACAATTCTAATAATAAATATGGACAGATTTGCCTTATAGCCTCTACTCTTGTTGTAATAACACAACATTTTTTATTGAAAATTACTGAAAATTAAATGGCTGTTGTATTGAAAGCATCAGGCATAATAGCAGAGTTATTTTGGGTCTGTTGTTTTCCTTGTTGTTATTGGTCAAGACACACGGCAGCAAAGAATAGAATACCTGAATGGCAACTCTATTGAAGCATGTCTTTGTCAGGACCTCTTTTGTTAGGTTTATTGCAGATAATGCAGTTAGAGGCTGTGGGAAAAGAGACTGTATCCCATTTGGCCTCCAGGGAGGGAAACATGAACTTAGATATAGGATAAATTTACACTAGGTCCAAATAGGTGCCAAATAGGCAATAAATCAAGACACACTCTCGACCAACTGTGTCTTAAAATGATTATGCATTGGTTAAAAAATGTAAAACCACATTAACTTTTTGTTTTCTATCATTAAAAATTATCAGGGGCATAACTTAATGGGGCATAACTTATGCTTCCAAGAGTACAAACCTCCAATATTTGTTGGTGCCATCAGGTTCACTGGGTTGACTGTGATGGTTGCCTTGGTGCACATTTGTGCCCCGTGGCACCAACAGGCTATCAGAGTCAGAGAGCCAGTCGAGCAGACAGACATCCTCACACTCGATTCTCGCGTGACTCCGGCAGCCAATGAGATCTTGGCAGATCTAGGTCTGTGTGGCTGCGTCGACTAATGCTCTGTTGTTAAGGGGAACTTTTGAGCTGAGTAGATTGTCAAGTGGCATTAAGATCACACAGTGAAGCTGGGCAGAGTGTGACTTACAGGAAAAGTAAACATTGCGTCTTATTGTTGCATTTTCAGTTTTGGACGTATGCTGGTTTAAAGTGTCTTTAGCCAAGCCAGCACAGTGATGGCATAAAGCTTGTGTTATTGAAAAGTCAAATGCTATCACTTTAAAGGGTATAATTATTAGTCTTAAACCTCCTTCCCAGTCACTATGAACAGATGAATGAAGAGCCATGTATTGCTTTATTGAACAGCTCCCATCAATTTTTTTGAATTGGTAAAATAGGTATTCATTATTAATTAGTCTTACTCCAATGCAGTTCAGTCAGCTTTTTGCAGAATCAAAAAAGTGACATAATTAAAAAGAATAGAAAGTATGTAAGCAGTTAAATATTACTTGTAAAGTATGTACATAATCAGCATGTACAGTATCATTGTGAACAATTCTCAGTCAGTTTTTTTTAAACTTCAATAAAAGGATGGGGACTCTCTGATCTTGTTACTTTATGAATAAAAATGCAAATTATCAATAGTATTAACATATCACTTCCTAGAATTAGTCATGATAGCAAAGCCATTGTGTAAAATTAGGTTCTCGATGTCAGTATTAGGATCTTTCATCCTTTTGAAATGTCAACACAGTGCTCAGAAAAGTTTTATGTTAGGTTTGTACAATGAAACAGCAATGTTCTTAATCAGCTTTCTTTCAACCTGACTGGTTGGAGAGGACAGTTTGTCTCACTGTCGTTTGTCATGTCCTCATCATTCCTCCATATGGTTCAGTGCCATTTTAAGCCAGATGGGCAGTGTTTGGCATATTTGGGCTGCATGAACTGTCTATATTACACTGCACTCTGGCAGTCAAGGATATTGAAGGCTAACTGCTCATGTCTCAGTAAATGGTTTTATGCTTGATGAGCTCATTTTAGATATGATCAGATGATCAAACGAATGAATGCTGGATGGCTTCTTCTCAAATTTATATTAAATTATTTCAGTGTTCCACCTTTTTATTTTTTGGCACAATGTGAAAAAATGTAGAGGCTCAATTTCCCCTAGTTTGTTTTCAATCTGTGCAAAATGAGAAAAGGCTGTATATGTTTGGGTTAGAGTTTGTGTTCTTGTGTAAGAATATTCCACCAGATCTGTCTCAGTCACTGTGGCCTTTTATGTAAGTAAATGAGTGACAGGGATGGTGAGAAGAAATGACTGTTTGAATCATTCTGCTGAAGAACTGGCCAGACAAGCATCTCTCTCCCTCTCAGAAGTTAAATGATAAATGCCCCTATCTCCAGATCATGCCCACTGTAGCAGAATGCATCATGCAAGACAGACGCTGTATATTTCTCATGTACATCCAGCAAGCTGGGTACACATGGTCCATCACTTGAATGTTAAGTGCCTGATAGCGCCTTTACCTTCCTGCCAATCATAGCTGTGGCCAAACTACTCTCATTAGAAGACTGTCGTTATTGTTGCAGCCACCAGCACAACCCAGAGACACTTTACCAAGGGGACTTTCTGGCACCCACCCTCCACTCACACCCTACCACCCTGTGATTCTGTCTTTCTCTGTCTCTCTCTCTCAGCTCTATCTTACTCTCTCCCTCTCCCTCCCTCCCCTACCTCCCCGACTTACACATACAGCAAGTGTATTTTCCTCCCAAGTCTCCGCTGCAGCACTCTTCTAATGCACGCACCACTGTCGGCTTCAGAGGTCTGCCCGCGATGGCGTAACAGTTAAGTCTCATGCCTGTAAAAGCGACAGTGCTATGATGAAGAGGTTTATGACTCTAGTGTTGCGTGGCCTTGTTAGCCTCTCGAAAGAGAACACCATTTGGGCGAAGGAGCACCACCGACCACCAAAAAAGGAGATCAGGAGGAAACGAAGGGCGGTCAAGAGAGTCAAGAGCATGGGCAGACGCAACTTAGTGAGGGCGGTTCGTATTTCTCCAGTGGTCATTGAGCTGGGCCACTGGAGTTTCTTTATTTTTGCACTGTCACTCTTTGAATGTAGACACACATGATTTGGTCGCTTCTATGGATGTGAAGGTATAGATGACAATATTCTTAATTGGCTACCTGGGACAATTTTCTGTCAGGCACATCATCATCTCTGATTGGTTGATTCTGTCTGGTGATTGACAATTTGCAGTCAAGGACGTTTAGTAAATAATGTGTTATAGTTGTAGGAAAGGATTATAGTTGGTTTGGAAGATTGTCAATGATTGGCTGTTTGTTTGTTTTGCTTGTTTTTTAACATACACTGCTATGTTATTTTCAAAAACATTGAGCATGACTGTAAGATTTAATAAGAATAGCAATACATATTCTGTCCCCATGCACACTTAATACAATGTACGATACAAATGCTCACATTCATAAGGTCTTATTTTGCAGCTGCTAGTACGATCTCTAATATCCAAAGGGGATTAGCAAAGTAATTATCCATCAGCAGAAATATAACTAGTATCCAGCATGGTTACTTCTTTTTTTGCTTATAATGCTTTGCCAGATCAAAATCCCCAAAATGACATCCATTACCAGTCTAAGTAGATGGATGATAAGGATGGATGTCTGTTGGTACAGAAAGCCACAGTCCCGCCTAAGAAAACGTTGCCAAGGCCTCGGCTTGAGCACCATTCATTTCTGTTAGTTTTGGAATTGGCCATCACATGAGCTCTTAGGATCATTATCAGCTGAGTGGAAGTTGCAGAGGCTCCCAAGCACAAATGGTCATTCTGTTCCAGTGGTGCTGCTGCAGAAAATGTCAATGAATCATACAGTTGCATCATGATAAAGGATGAGTCACTTCATCTCAGATGAGAACCAGGAGTAATAATCTTTAGGTAGTACAGTGACTAAAACTAATTATATATGACAGTGGAATACACAGGCAATTGTTGTAGCCTCAAATGTACCCTGAGGTCACATGCAGTGGCACAAGCTAACTTCTAAATTTTGAATGTGTGAAGTAATGCAGATTAAACATTTAATATTTGTTTTTCATTAGGCAAAGTAAATTGATTTGACAGGATATTCCCGTCCCTGAAAATTGAATGACCCCTGAAAACACTGAGTCATCCTGCAAACACTGGAGACAGATAATCATGGTTTTGACTTTGGTGTATATTTTCACTGTAGGGATACAAGCTGTGTGTAGTAAGCCATGACTAAACAGTGAGATATAGTTGTTGGTTTCAAGAGAGAGTGATTACATGGTGTAAGTAAAGTTCTTTTGTTTCTGAGACTCCTCCCTGTTATGGTATGCTGTTCAGCCACGGAAGAATTTCCAAGTAATGTGAAAAACCACTCTGTTTACTGATAGCTGGATGAACTGACATCCAACTTGCACAAAGGCCCTGACATCGTTTTGAAAATTCCTAGATATTTTGGCTCCCCTCCCTTTTTGGCCTAACCGTGTTTTCATTTAGTGTCACTGCATTGATATGACTCTGTCACACAAAACAGGAAGGCACACCTCAATCACCTAGAGCGCTCCGCACCACAGAACACAATGAAACTAGGAAAAGATTGCCTTTAGATTTGTTGTTACACTAAACGTAGAAAAATGTGTTAAACTGTCCAAAAATATTTGCTAATAGAGAAAATGTACATGTAATATTTTATATAACAAGTGACATTTATATTTTTTTGATCTTAATTCCCACCCAAATGCATGTTGAAAGTTCTTGTTTTGACAAAGCACCAGTTGACATTTACAGTGATTGGCCTTGGCGTTATGATCACCAACAGGTGAAGTGAATGCTATTGATTTTCTGGTCACAGTGGCACCAGCAAGTACGTCAAGTGAACATTTTGTCTTTGTAGTTGATACGCTGAACACACGAAAAATGGACAAGTAAGCATGTGAGAAGTTGACCAGGGCCAAACTGTGATGCCCAGACTCAGTTCAGAGCATATCGAGAATTGCAGCTTTTCTTGTTCCCTGTCTGCAGGGGCCAGTTCCTACCAAAACTGGTGACCCTGCCGCAGGGTCATGGGCATGTGAGCATCATACCTGGACAAGAGATCAATGGAAAAAGGTGGCCTGGTTTGATAAATCACGTTTTCTTGTGCATCATGTGGCTTGTAAAGTGTGTGTGTATTGTTCACCTGGGAAGGACATGCACCAGGATACACTATGGGCAGCAGGCAAGCTGGTGCAGGCAGTGTGATGTTTTGAGCATATTTTTTCCAGGAAGCCTTGGGTCCTGTCATTCATGTGGATGTTACTTTGACACGTACCACTTACCTGAACATGTTGCAAACCAAGTCCACCAGCTCATGGAAACAGTCTTCCTTCATGACAGTAACCTCTTTCAGCAGGATCATGCTCCCTGCTATACTGCAACAGCGCTTCATGAAAATTTTGAGGCACACAACAAGGTGTTTTACCTTGAAACTTTCAAAATCAGGATCTGCTGCTGCATCCTGGTGCCAGAGACCACATTTCACCTTTAGAAATCTAGTGAAGGCCTCAGTGGGTCAGAGCTGTTTTGGCAGAAAAAAAGGGGACTTGCAGAATATTAGTTGAGTGGTCATAATGTTATGGCTGACAGTGTAATTTGCAGTAAAGCTACAGCTCTCATGATTAACTATTATTGCAAATTTTGCAACTTTGACAATACATGTGCTACCAAATGTACTAACCCGTAGCTAAACGATGTGAATACCCAATGTTTTCCAAACCACTTAAATAAACTCTCAACCATCATCAGATTAATAAGGTTTCTTCAGTCTTCATGCTTACTAAATGTTCATTCTAGAAAGAAAATGCACCACTCTTTTAATTTATTTATTGTGAATTGATTTAAACCTTCCCTTGTTACTTGTCTTGGCCACCAACTTGAGGTCCAGGCAGTATTGACTAAAGATATTTCCCTCTGTTTGTAAATAATTGACTAATAATTTGAGCCCTTTTATTCACACTGAAGACTTAAACGATGCAGATCCAAAGGTCATATACTTTTTACAGCCTGAATGCCTTGTCACAATACTCCTTGGCTGGTGATGTTTGGACTGGGTGATCGCTGCAGGTACAAAGTCACACTTCACCTCATTATTCTTTCAAGCGCATAGGATTAAGTTCACTTTAGTCCTCATCCCTTCTCCTATATACTGACCTTAGGCTTTGACATTTAGTAAATGTGGGATAGAATTTAGGATGCATTTGCAGTTTTGTCATGTCTCAAGAGAGTCAACAAGTCTTGAATTTGTTGAGATTGCAGAAATGACTGTGTGGTCTCTACTTTTACTGTTACATGAACACAGACGGGCAAGTAGGGGCTTGCATTGCTATGTCTAACCCACCATGTATGTTCAACACTCTGGCAGTCGTTAGTCATAGTAAAGAGAAATGTGGCAGGCACGGGCATGAGTCCACCAGCAGCTTAGACCCAAGGCCAGGAGACAGCAAAATGTGGTGTCATAATGGTTGGCTTGTCCAAGGGATGGTCCAAGCATTTATGCTGTAGTCCATATACTTTTATACAGAACACTTTATCTTTATTTATCTTTTTATCATGTCTTTATTTCTGTAGGTACTATCTGTCACTATTATGATTTTATTGATGTAATTCAAATCTTTCAAGTTATGTAATCATCTATTGCTACATTTAATGTGCCTTTAGTGGGTTGATTGATCATATTTTTATCTCTCTTTCAGATGATACTGACAGTGTACCTCAGTGATGGTGAACAGGCTGTAGCTGAGGTGCCCATCACCCCTGAGACGACATGCCGTGACGTCGTTGAGTTCTGCAAAGAGCCCGGCGAGAGCGGCTGCCACCTGGCTGAGGTCTGGAGAGGCAATGGTACGAACTGGATCAAACTGCACTGTGTCTTACAGAGCCTGTTTATCTGCTGCAGTGCACAAATTTACCAGCTGAAATTCACAGCTTCTTCTTCTCTTTTGGGAAGTAGAGTTCAGTGCTCTGCCATGTGATAGAGAAAGAGCAGAGGGCATAATGTGTGGAGGTTAAGTAATTGGAACCTCCATTATCAGAGTTTCACACTTTATTTACATGCAAAAGAATTTAATTTGTTAAAGCGGTAGCTTTTAGCTTTTGTAAAACAAGTGCCCTTTGAAAGAAAGGTGTTGAAAAGGGCTGTGCACAACAACCTGAGTGAATCAAAACCACACCTTCATAGACGAAAAAGACAATTTAAATAAAAATATATATTCCCATTCCCATCAGCTTTTACCAGCCTAGAATAATTCAATTTAATTTTAAATTGGTGGATCAGAAAAGGTTATATGGAAGCACTGTCGACAGCACTGTCACAACAGATTCCATTCTGTCCAAATGATGCCATGCTGCCACGCCCATTGTTATCAGCGTTTTTTGCTGAGGGGCCACTCCTCTGTTGAAAACAGCATCCCAGCCAAGTGCTTTATTAACCCAGGTTATGCAATCGTGCGGCTGGTGCCTGACAATGCAGTCGTCAGCCCCCGAAACCTCCTAAAACCTCTCTGCCTTTGTCTCCATCTTTTTGTCTCTATGTGCCTACAGCATGCTGTCCTTTTAAAATGCAGAAAAAATAATAAGCATACAGTTTTCTATCAGTCTTAGTATAGACAGATGTTCTGGGGATTTAACAACTTGATTTTATTTTTTGAAAACAAATAGTTCAATACATTAACACATTTAATTAGCTCTGATAAATTCACTTTCTTTTTTATATTTTTTTAATTTTTCTAATTGACTGAACCAGAGAAAAGCAAAATACAAACATTGCCCATTTAATGTTGTCCTGCTGTATTTGCCGTGACCTTTGGAGAAGCACCTATGCTGTCTGTTAGCTTACTTCACAGAAACATACAAAACAATTATATAATCAACATCATCAATGTAGCAGTCAGTATGAAGACATCCACCACAAATTGCAGCAAAAAGAAAAGTGAACTTGTCTAACTATAGATTAGAACTATAGACCAAACATTTTTATTTCTTTCATCTATGTTTACTGTGCTTTTCATATAATGGACCTAATTTTCATTTGGCCTTCCATCCAATGGCTCTAACTCATCAATGTCCTCTTTTGCTGAACTTTCCTGTCTCTGCAGAGAGAGCGATCCCCTTCGAGCACATGATGTACGAACACCTGCAGAAATGGGGCCCTCGAAAACAAGAGGTCAAGTTCTTCCTTCGGCATGAAGACTCGCCAACTGAGAGCAGCGATCAGGGTGTGTTTTAGTGTATCTTTCTGTATTGTTTTTCTGTGAAGGAGCCTGGGGGGGTGCAGTTGAGGGACCATGGAGTTCCTGTGACCTGCATAGCTATGGGTGTGTTGTCAGTCATGTCAAATTTCTTTCTCACTCTGGTATCCATTAGTCTTTTGGATGTAGGTGTGTTTGCATGCCTGGTCCTGGAGCATAGTACTTTGAACCCTCTTCTACCTCACACACCAAAGATGGAAATACTTAAGCAGCTTATTAATATCAGTCTTTTTAAATTGGATTATAAGCAGACCAGGTGTGGATCTTGTGTTTTCTTTGAACTAAGTTGTGACAGCACAGATGTTCTTTGAAGATTGTTTTTATGTGCTATCCATTTGTATAGACTTTAAAAGGCTGTCTTAGACGAAGAAGCAAAGATTAATTGATGCTTGATGGAGCATGTCAGTGGATTAAATAAGTACCTTCTTATTAATTCACACACATATTAACACATATCTTTTTGAACACGCGTTTGTATCTGGTGTAGCCACTGAAAAAGTCAGGTGTAAAATGTACCTGAGCTCAACACAGCAACTGACCCCAGCTTTTTGTTTGATTGGAGTCAGATGCATTGAACATTTAAATACAAAGATGAGTTGATTGGCAGCATGGGAATAATGTTGCAGGATGTTATCCTGATCTCATTCACTTTAAATACAAATTAAGCACTTGACTGGAAAAGAACATCCCTGCAGCAAATGTACCCTCTAGATATCTAGTGATTTTTAGAAATACAGTTCAAGTGGACAGTGTTCTAATTTTTGCAGTGACATGTTCAGTCCATTTTAAGTTAGGTGGCTTTAGTCAGTAGTACTTGTCCAGTTCTAAAATTCATCTGTAATATGCAGTCATGTCAATGATTTGTCAAACTATTCATGACAATGCTTGTTGTTTCTGAATCTGCATTTGGATGAACACTTTGCACACTTGTGTCTGTGCCCTGCCGGTGTTGTGATGGTGACTGTTTCTTTTTGCAGGGAGTCAGCAGTCTCAGGATCAGACGAGCCGCAGAAGTGGAAACACTGGAGAGAAGCACAATGAAAATGGGGTGAGACTTAATTAGCATTATCCAAGTGGTGTTAAAATAAAATACACTTACAATAAACTACTTTAATTTAGGGCCCCTTTGGTTAGGGTTATATTTGAAGTTACACATAGGTCCACAAAAAACACACATGCTGTGTTGATATGGAATTGACAGAGTATCGCTGCATTTTAGTTTTTCATTGTACAACACCATAGTATAGCACCATCACATTTATTCATTTGGTTTATTTTGCTTTTATCCCAATTAGCTGCTAAATACGGCTGTCTGGTACTGCCAGAAAAAAACACATTCCAGTTTGACAGATCTTGCAAATGCAATATTTGAGTTCATATTCAACAGTGTAATATATTTTACCTTTATCCTTATCCTTTTAAGTATAAGTAGTATACTTATAAGTATAAGTATCCTTATACCTTATTACAATAATGACTATATCGAGCTGGTCTTTGAGGTTAGCCTCAGTGTCCCTGGTATTTACAGTCCCTGCCAGTGTCTCAGTTTCAGGTGCACCCATTGCTGTGCATGTTCATCTCTAGCTTGAGGATTTGTTTGCTTAGAAATGTGAATGAGTCTGATAAGAGTAGCCTCCGGGGTGGCATCCTTTCTCTCCAACCATCTGTCCCAGATTTCACAATAGCAAACTGTTGTGGTCAAGGAATCAGAACTAATTCAACCTTAAGGGTGGAGAGTAAAATCCAGGAAATGGAAGGGTTATGGTTTTTGTTTTTTAAAAATGATTATAGCAGCATAGTACAAGAGCAGCTAGAGGCCATTCCTTTTATTATCCTGAATGAACTTTTGACTCGTTCATGTAATACATATATTTATGACTCTAGATATCAGATATTGATTGAATGCTTTCACATTTAATAATGATGATGTGCAAAAAGCCACACCTCAACAAGAAAAGTACGACTGTTTTATCGTGACCATTGGTTCCCTCTAGAAGGAGAACATTATCAGCTCCATGGCTGCACAGTGCTGAGGCTCATTTGTGTCCAGGTTTCTTCCTAATATCTGATTTAGAGGATTACATCAGTCAGACTGCTGAATGATATAACGGTCCCTAAGAGGATCATTGCTTTGGCTTTTCCATGGACTGCTGCCCAAACCCCAGGGGCTTTCTCTCCACCAAGCGGAGCTGATCGGCCTCTAAGAGCACTGCTGCATGATAAAGAGCAGAGGTGCCTCAAGAGAACATCAGTCATCACATACATTTTCATTGTTTCTCTTATTTGGATCTTTTTTAATATAAGCCTTAGTCACCATAATTGATGATGACAACTTATTGACAGTCATGATCTGTTGATCATTACTGCATGAGGAATAACCTCGAGTGACTTGTGGTCATTTTATCCATGATCAGTTATATATGTACACATCTATGCAGCCAGTGGATGGGTTTATGGGCTCAGTGAACTGTGGCTGCTGCCCCCACCACCTCTCCCTCACCGTCTCCTTTTTCTCTCTCTGGCCTGCTCAGTTGGATGTTTCTCCAACTCCCTCTTCATCACTGTCTGAGTGCCTGTGTCTGTTTCTCCCTTGGGTGAATTGTCACCAAACGCATTTGAGCGTGTGTGTGAGTGAATGTGCACTACTGGCTTCCCCAGCTCTTTCTTTCTATCACAGAACAGGTAGAGTCAGCCTGGACCTGCTTGGATCTAAATGTCCTTAACAAATGGCAGGTAGGAGAGTACTGTCCTCACTGCAGATGCCATGCTGGGTGTCCTCAGAGATGAGATGAAGTATGAGATGTACACTGTTGTTGCCTCATTTCACAATGCTTAAAAAATTTTCTCCAGAAAAGAAGCATGTTTTATTCAGATTAGATGAATCACAGAGGTCTGCCTCCTTTAATCCGGTAGGAAAAGTGCATACAATAGTTTTCCCTTTTGCTTGTCATGTTTATTTTACATGGACTCAGTCTTGTGTGTCCTGCGTTCTTTCCATATGTTTAGGACCACACACTTAATATAAATTACATTTTCTGTGTTGCCTTGGTTTCTATGCCTTTTCACATTCAAATGATGCCATACCCCATCCACTGCATCCATTTTTCACTGTGACATTTCCTGCATCATTTCCTCTCTCCTCTCTCTTGGACCACCCTTCCTAAAGGCAAAAGTCTGGAAGCACGTCAGCATTTGATCACTGCTTATGTCTTGGAGGGCTGTATTCACAGTACACTATGTTATTGAAGAGTTTTCTACCGATTAACTGACTGAAGCAACTGCTTTTGTGAAATTCAGAAGACTGTAGGATGATAGTTTGAGGGAAATGGATTCTAAAACTTCATATTGGTTCAGATTCTGGCTCAGAATGTGAATGTCATCTGGACTGTTTCTGTTGAACTTTTCTATCATTTTCACTTCCTCTTAGATAAGCCAGTTTTACTGTCATGCATATAATGCAGCTTTGAAGGTGGATAACATCTTCAGGTTACATGTGTTGTTGTCTCCGCCTCAGTTTGCTCTACATTTCATAAACCGAAGAGTATCTCGTCTCTCTTGGAGCAAAAATGCTTTGTCTATTTATAACTTCATTCATCAATACAAACGTAATTGGTAACTATTTGATCTGTTAACTACTTAAGATGTTTTAAGTAGCATTTCTTCATTCAAGCATCTCACATCTGATCTGTTTCTGATTTTCCATCCTTTTCACTGACAATGGACAGTGGACTGCTGGGTACACATTTTTTAACCCACCAGAGTACTGCTCCATTCTGTTCACTGTCTCCTTGCTGTGCTTTTCAATATTGACATAAAAATTGTCCCATGGTGATTTTGTACACTTGTGTAATTTCCTTCTCATACTGTCATGATTATTAGCAGTTGCTACTTATGTCACATGTTCTTCAGAGTTCTTTAAACTAACAATATATGTTTTGGGCATTGCTTCTAAAAATTGAACAATCCCTCTATTAGTTTTAACCAAAAAATCTGTTTGGGCCATATTCTGGTTTGAATTAAACAAATTTGAATGATAACGAATGATGAGATAGATAAAGCTTAAATTGTTGGGCACCAATAAGATCAAGCCCACTGCTGGAAATGTTTAGAAATTTGTATTTATAATCTGCATCAGTCAGTTCTCAGTATCTGGACACCATTCAGATTTAGCAATTTTAGTTTACTGACCTGTCTTGACCTGTTCTCGTCTGTGTGTGCTTGTATGTGTAGGTGGGGAATCAGCGTGTGGAGCTGACACTGTCAGAGCTTCAGGAGATGGCCACACGGCAGCAGCAGCAAATCGAGGCTCAGCAGCAGATGCTTGTTGCAAAGGTAACATCTTGTCATTCATTTGTTTTAATATGAACTATTCCCCAAAACATGTTTGTAGTCTTCCATTCAAAATATGCTTCTTTGGAACATAATGAGATGCTATAGAGATGTAGCATTCATGTGAGCCTGAACTATAAGTGGGAAACATTTGAAGAGCAAAAAATGTATATAATATTTTGAATTGGCTCAATAATCAAGAGACATGGTAGAATACACATGGAGCCCAACCAATCATAGCTTGCCATTTCGTGTGTTGAATGACGGGTCTGATACGTTGATCCCACAGACAAAGGGGGTGTTATTGTAGCCAGGTGGGTTCAGGACGCAACCTTAAGTCTTTTTGTCTCAAAAAAGGAACAACAAAAGATCCAAAAAGTCCCATTATGACCTGAAACAAGACAGTTATGTAACAAGAGAGATGGGACGCCATATGAGTCACGATACTTGGATTGTCCAGTCTGTCAGAATTTAGACTTCATGCATTGGAGGAACAACAGCACACACTTTACAGTATCTAAACTATTCACCAGAAATGAACACCAAAGACATGACTTTTCTCAAACAAATCACAGCTATGCAGTGCTTGAAATGTAGATTTACTCTTTTGTGGCAAGCCTTTGCACGACCAGTCTACCTCATCAGTCTCTGTGGTTTTCCAGAGCGCTAACACAGTCTGACCACTACGCTTGTGCTGTGCTGATCATTCATGAAAGCTGGAAACCCGACAAGAGAGGGACTATTTATTGCCATTGTTGTGGTGTTTGAAAAGTAGTCCCACTTGAAGCCCTGCAGTCATTTGGAAACCTGGGCCTGCTATTTCCTATTTTAGGACCTTAACTGGAGCAGCTCTCAGTTGGGTAGAGAGATGAAGTCATCTGACCCTTTCTTCAGCCTTCAGACAGTCTTGACACAACACAGAATTTCACTGAGTGCATATAGTAGAAAGATTTTGTGTAATTTGAGGATATGTCAGCCACAAAGAAATATTATCTTCACTTAGCTGCTTTTATCTTCATGCATAGTTTAAGTTTGACTTAAACATATACAAGCATTAAGAAAATAAAACAACAGATGAAACATTCCTAATTATTTGTTGCTTTGGACAGTTTGATGTGGTTGAAATCATTTCATACCTGTTATTACTCCTTTACCAATTAAATCTGTCCTATTCTCTGAAGGAACAACGTTTGCGTTACCTGAAACAGCAGGAACGACGTCAGCAGCAAACTGTCTCAGAGAGTGAGAAGCTACAGAGGTTAAAGGAGCGCGTGGAGAGCCAGGAGGCAAAACTCAAGAAGATCAGAGCAATGAGAGGCCAGGTGGACTATAGCAAGGTCATCAATGGCAACCTGTGTATGTATAAATACACACGTATGTGATTACAGATGTAGGTATAAGACCAATGCTGAACCAAAACTGAAATATTTCAGATCCGAGAACCTTTGGTAACCTTTCATTTGTATTAAATTAATCCTTATCTAGTTTTACTAAAATTTTACATCACTAAATCAATCAATACTCATTAAAATCAAATATTAAAAAAGGAAGAATAATCAGATGGCATCTCTCCACCTCATTAATCTTTGATAGAAACCGACATTGTCAAGATTGTATTTATAAAATAAAAATTGCAATGAACCAGCAATAAGATTATGAATGACCTGTTGTGACCATTTCGTTCCCCACATGCAGCTGTCGAGATTGAGCAAGTTAGCAACCTGTTCCAGGAGAAACAGGCAGAGTTACAGGCAGCTGTGCTGAGGGTGGAGCAGCTCAGCCTGCAGCTGGAAGATCTGCGGAGGGGAAAGCTCAACGGCATCCAGACTGCTTTGGGTGGCCAAGTAACAGGTGCTGCAGCCTTAGAGCTCCGCAAACTCTATCAGGAGCTTCAGGTAATGCTGAGGAGAAATAAAGTGCAACAACTAGTGAATGCAATACACTTATAGCAGTATTAATTGTTCTACTCATTCTGTACACATATTCTCATTTATCATCCTCAGATTCGGAATAAGTTGAATCAGGAGCAAAACAGCAAGCTGCAGCAGCAAAAGGAGCTTCTCAACAAACGCAACATGGAAGTGACACTCATGGACAAGCGCATCAGCGAGCTGCGAGAACGCCTCTACAAGAAAAAAGCTGAGGCACGTCAAAAAGAGAACCTCCCTGTAAGACTAGGACCACATACCACATAAACTCCTATTATTTTTTTTTTTTGTTTGAAATAATTCTGACAAAAGTATCAATCTCCTTTAGAGCTTGCCTCAGACATTCCAGCTGTTTTAAGTAACGGGAAAAGGAAAATTTTTCTGGCAGCCCTCTCTCCCTTTCAACATAGCAAATGTTTGACGCTATTCTGACTCTCCTCCTCCAGCTGAACAGAGCCAATGGACCTCCATCTCCCCAACCAGCTCCTGGGACTCTGGGTCGAGTTGCTGCTGTTGGACCATACATCCAGGTCCCTGTACCAGGTCGTCAGGAAGGAGGGTACACCATGCCACCAGAGCCATTGAAGCCGCAGACTCTAGGAGTCAATAATCAAGCCAACCATGGCCGCACTAAATCAGGTTGGTTCAGTCCAACAGAATTATATTTTCTGTGTGTATTTTTGCTCTAAATGTTCGATACAAAGGGAATCACAACTGTAGTTGAAAACAGGTGATGCACTGTCTTAAGGAGAAGTTTTGACTGACAGTTTGAGTGACATTCTTGTTGTCTTTTACTCATGGAAAAAGTAGGAACATTGTCCATTTCAGGTAGAAAATAGCAGATGAGAAGATAGTTCTGTATTCTGTTCGCTCGGTTTCACGTAGTCCCAGAGGCAGTGGCCTTTCACCACAACACACTCAACGCAACTTGCATGAGAACCTTGTGACTGAAATCCCCTCGTGGGCCCCAACTGTTACTCTGTTTCCTTCTTACCTGACTTCTCAGTGGATTCTCTGCCTGGACTTGATTTCTGTAATTTAATTTTCCTTCTTTTCTAACCTCACTCTTTTCCTGTGTTGTGTAAACTGTGATTCCCTCCCTTTTCTCTCCTTGTGTCACGTGTCTATCCTGCCATGTCTTTGTAATGTCTCTGTTTCACTGTGGTTTTGGGGTCGGGGGCAACTCATCCTTGGGCAGACGGTGTGCGAAAGCCTCCAGGTCCTTGGAAAGTGTCTGATTTAGACATCGTTGTGGACCCGGTACCCCCAACCCTTCCAGAATCACATCCAGGTGCTGGAGCCTCCACTGGCTCTGACGGCATGGCCTGTGAGTGCACAGCACTGCAAAAGCAGAAGGATGGCACTTTCTGAACCTTCTCTCTCGACTGAATCACAGGATCCTCAGCATGCATCAAGTTTTATAAACACCTTTGTCATATTCCGTCTATGACAAAAAACAAAGTTGAACAAAATGTAAACAAAGGGTTCATTTTTTTCAACTGGCTGCTTATTTGAGCGTGCAGGTACTGGGTTCTTCCCAGTCTCTCCTCTGTAATCACCCAGTGCTGCTTTCTGATTTAAAAAAAACAATTTAATTTGAAACTGTAGGAGCATTCATGATTTGCTCCACCAGTCTTGGACAAATTGAAACTGAGATGGAGGAGATGCATTTCTCTGCCTGGCTGGCAGTCAGTTACTGATGGGATCATACTTGTTTGGTGTCATTGAATCCCCTTGCCATCACAAAGTTAACATTCCTCTGTGGATTACCTTATGATATGAAAGTAGAGAGTCACCACCATGAAACTCTGCTGCTATAGTTGATGTCACGCCTAATCTGAGGACTCTGTCATTGAAAAAGCACTGCTGATCCTGTTTGTGTATGTTCTCTCTCTGAGAAGGTTCAATGAGTTTAGTGCCTAAAAGAAAAAAGTCAACACATGCACAGTACTTGGGCTTTTTTTTTGTTTGTTTGTTTGTTTATTCCATAGCATTCCCATTCAGTCTAACCTTAACCACATTCACACAACCACCAAGGTGTGATATTCCTCCAGTTGACAAACATTTTAGACTTTGTCACTTTTACACTGTGGTTAGTGTTGCTACAACTCTTTCACTGTTGCTTTAAAAGGACCAAATACTGCACTATATTGATTATTTAATGTTACCATTGGTTTTATATGAAATATTTTAAATCTACAAATAAATAATAATGAAGTCGGCCAATACATGACAGACATACCACACATATTGCTTTAGTTTCATTGTATCTTTGAATCCAAACAGTGTTGACATTTGCGATAGTGTTTACTGTGCAGCCCTTCTACTTAATCACAGTTTAGTCACAATTAATCAAATGTAACTAAATGAAAGCACTATATGCACACACAACAGTAAAATACCATTGCAGATACCCTCATTGTTGTCACTACGGTAGAGTCTTATCAACATCCTCTCCCGAAGCCTTTAGTCTGCGGTTTCTGCTTTAAAAAGAAAGCAGAAGAACTTGTGAATCTTTTGTGCAAGAAATATTATACTGTACCAGTTGTCAGACAGAACTTGGACTTTCAACACAGGGCATATTGAGAAAGATGAAATATTGACCAGAAATGTGAAAATGAGTATAATAGAAATACTTAACATCCATTACTGTGGTAGCAGTTTTATTGGAACGCTTTGATTCACCTCATAATGTTTAATAGGATGTGCTTCTCAAAATCCTGAACCCCTCCATTAAATAATCAATCCAAGGTCCAAATGGTACATACACACGTGTGTATAAAAGGTTACACATTAGGATACTCTTGAAATATCATCACCAAACTTTGATTGTGTTTGAATAATTAGAGACTTTTTCAGATATTTAAAATGAAAAAATACCATTTAGACCTATCTCTGGTGGACTTGCTTTGTCACTACCTTGAGTTACAATAAAGGCCCACGCTTCTCATTTCAACTGCCTCATCATTTAATATGTTTATTATATTTTTTTCCCCTCTCTTTCTTTTGCAACACACTTATTTGGTCTTGCTTGTGCCGTAGCTAATGATACTGGTTGGCCAACAGTTGGCAAGACCAACACAACTCTAAAGCCTCCTGAGAGAAGAGACTCAGGGACTGATATCCAGGGCAAGATCCCTCCCTCAGGCTCCCCCATCGCTCCAAGTGCAGAAAAGGTTAGTCGCACTTCTTTTTATCCCCAATATTATCTACAAGTGTGTTTGTCACCCTCTGTAGTCATTGTTAATGTCGCATTCATAAGAAAAGCTCTAAGTTTTAAGTTAAATATCACCTTAAGGTAAAAAGTCAATGTTTAGGTCTCATCCCTTGATTGTGTGGCTTCTTGCTTCTTCACAGGTGCTAGACAGCAAACTGGCTGGTTCTTCCCCTGCCATATCCAAGCCACAGCCGCCTCCCTATGGCTCCCACCTCACCTCCATAAACTCAGCTAGCTCCTTGGAGCGCCGCAAGGATGCACCTCCTCCTCCTCGCCCACTCCCCAACCCGCCAGCTCCCACTTGGCCTCGTGTTCCCCCCTCCACAGGCTCGTCATCCCAGCAGATCCAGCAGCGTATCTCAGTGCCGCCAAGTCCCACCTTTCAGCCTAATGCACCACTTTTCCCTCCCGGCCTGAGCGAGCGCCTCGACCCACCACCAGCTGTCGCAGTACGGCCCTTCATGCCAGACAGAGGGTCAAGGCCTCAGTCGCCTCGTAAAGGTCCACCCACCATGAACTCCAGCTCCATCTATCACATGTACCTCCAGCAGGCAGCGCCAAAGAGCCAACCACTCAAGCCTGCTCTCAAAGCAGGTAAGAGTTTTGTCTGGAGAGTTTTGTTTTGCACAAAGAATGTGTAAAAGAGAGAAAATTGCTATTTTGCAGTTATACATTTTTTTTGTATTTACAATAAATTTAATTAATTTAATTTCTGGAGTGATCTGAATATTTGTGTTTAAGAAGTTAACAGAATAGGGAGTGACAATGTTTAAGATTTTTTTATGTGTTTAGAAGCTATTCCCATCTTCACCTTGTTGATGCCTTAGATATGAGGACATCCTGCTTTTCTCAAAACAGTCAGACTAAACAAGCGATTTTATATGTCAGCAAGTGTTTTTACTTTTACACATTAGATATCTCTTACTAAAAAAATATTGAAGAAATGAGACAAACAATATGACTTACCAATAAAAATAATGTCTGGCTTCAGTGTTGATGTCAATGCCCTCAAATTTAATTATACTGTCTCCCTCCTTGTCTCTAGTATATGGGAAGCCGGTACTCCCCTCCAGCTCAACGCCCCCCTCTCCCCTGCCTTTTGTTCAGGCAGGAGGGGCTTTCCCATTGCTCCAAGGCCAACCCAGCAGTGAAGACACATTGGATGGAGATCTTGATGATCATGAGGCCTTCCAGCACCTGGAGCCCTCAGCTCCCCCTCCTAGTGTGGAGAATATTCCCCGACCACTCAGCCCTACTAAGCTAACACCCATGGTACACTCCCCACTGCGTTACCAAAGTGACGCTGACCTTGAAGTGCTCCGTAAAAAGCTAGCCAATGCGCCAAGACCCCTCAAGAAGCGCAGCTCAATCACAGAACCAGAGGGACCCAGTGGACCCAACATCCAGAAACTGCTGTACCAGAGGTTCAACACTCTAGCAGGAGGAATAGAGGGGAACGGAGTCAGTGGATCAGGCGGTGGAAATGGCGCGGGAAGTGGAACACCATTTTATCAGCCAGCTAATCCTCCTGGATACCTGGGAGGTGACTCTGCGGCAGATACAGACAATGGCAACCTTCTCTCAGAGACGCCACTTCCACCACCACCTGGAGCTGAGGAGCTGGGCTCTGAGGCTTCACCTCCATCTACTGATGCTAATGACAATGAGCCACTGCCCTCACCACCAGAAGGGCTGGGTGACACCACTGAAGCAGAGGGACCAGAGGATGACAATAACAACAACGTTGGAAGTTCTGAGCCGTCCCTGCCCAGCCCTGTGCCAGAGGTCACCACTCCGGAGGAAAGTGGCATGGTGGTCTCCCAGCCCCTTGTGAGAAACACACGTGCTCTTTTACTGCTGTTGATGAGTCATCTTTTTCACCAGTGAAATGTGAACACATTTTTCCTGTCCCTGTTGTTACAGGAGAAGCGCACAAACCTAAAAAAGCCAAACTCCGAACGCACTGGTCATGGTTTCAGAGTGAAGTTCAACCCTCTGGCGCTCTTGCTGGATGCTTCATTGGAGGGAGAGTTTGACCTTGTCCAGAGGATCATCTATGAGGTATGTCATGACTTTTTCCGCATACTCTCATATATATGTAAATATGAAGAATAAGGACTCACTTCCTTTTTTGTAGGTGGAAAATCCAAGCACTCCCAATGATGAGGGCATCACACCTCTGCACAATGCAGTGTGTGCAGGCCATCACCACATAGTCAAGTTCCTGCTGGATTTTGGAGTGAACGTCAATGCAGCTGACAGTGATGGATGGTGAGTCCAAGCTCTCTAACATAGGAAAGAAGAGTGATGACACAAAAGTGTACTAATTTCAATGGAGTAAGTTTGATTTTATATGATATGTCCATGTATTCATTTTGTTTTGTTCAACAGGACTCCACTTCACTGTGCTGCTTCATGTAACAGTGTCCATCTCTGCAAGTTGTTGGTTGAGTCTGGAGCAGCCATCTTTGCAAGCACCATCAGTGATGTGGAGACTGCTGCAGATAAGTGTGAAGAAATGGAAGAGGGCTATATTCAGTGCTCCCAATTTCTATATGGTACAAAAAACCCACTACTCAAACCATTCTTCCAAATCCATCATTGAGTTAAATAAAATTATTCAATCAATAACGATAAGGTGTTGTGGATTCTCATGCAGGTGTTCAGGAGAAGTTGGGTGTCATGAACAAGGGGACAGTGTATGCTCTGTGGGATTACGAAGCTCAGAACCAGGATGAGTTGTCTTTTAGTGAGGGGGACGCTGTCACCATTCTGCGAAGACAGGACGACAGTGAAACAGAGTGGTGGTGGGCGCGGCTTGAAGATAACGAGGGCTACGTGCCGCGCAACCTGCTGGGGGTAATGACAAAACACCTTTCGTGTGTGGGTTTTGTTTTGTTTTGTTTTTTTTTATTTTATTTTATCAGCATGGCATTTCTCCTTCCATTTCCCAATTTGCTAGATTCAGGTAGGATTATTGATTATGAATGATTATTCAATAATATTCAGAGATTTTGTGTGGGAAAATGTATTGTTAAAATTGAAAATATTAGTGAATGAGTAAATCTGGTTAATTGTTCAGTTTGGTATATGGCTTTAAAAAATGATAACTGACATGATACATACTTTTCCAAAGCAAAAATAAGAAATGATTGAGAGACATCAATAATGACAGAAATGAAAAACAAACATGAGCCAATCAGATAAATCTTAATAAACACTCTCCTCTTGCTGTTTGTTTCTTTTGCAGCTTTATCCTCGGATCAAGCCTCGTCAGCGCTCCCTGGCATAGTGTCTCACTCCACTGACCTCTGAAAAACATCTGGACGAGTGACAAAACCAAGAGCAGAGAACAAAGTGGCCTGGTGCTTCATCTTGTCCCGTGGCCATAACCTCTTCTGGCCTTGTGCTTCGTACAAAATCCTCTTCTCTGAAGCAGTCGGCACTGAACTGTGAAACAAATATTTCCATCTGCATCACTTAAACCACCCCATTCCCTCACTTCCACCACTACACACACACACACGCACACACACACGATACACACTCACGCCAACCTCTTGCTCTCTCATCGTTCGACCTTGATTTTACCCAGATTCAGTGTCAGCTCTGTATCAGACATCAACTTGAAGAATAAAACACTAACTTGTGTCTCAGTATTTCTTGCAGTGTTCACACTTCTTCAGCCATCTCCCTACACTGAGGTCTGTGCTGTTTCTGGTTTACATGACACTATACGATGACAGGAAATTTCATCTTTAAGGGTGAGAAGTTGAGAATTTATGGCAGTAAAATGTAAAGGGAGTTGTCACACACTTAATGTTTTTAATACCAATTTGATTCCCTTGCATGAAGAACCACTAACACAAAAATTTGCGTAGTGTGTGATTTTTACAGTAGTTTAACAACCAAAGATAAATATAGATTTCATTATGTGATTATAATTACTCCCTAAGAGCTTGCAAAACTGTTGAGTTGTTAGATAATCAATGGATTAACTGCTAAAGGTAAATATTACCAGGTACAAGAACTTGGATTTATTAAGCAGAGAAATAATTTTATAGATTAAAATAAAATCTTCAAAATTAACGATGAAGACCAGTCAAAAAAGATCCAGTGTTTTAAAACAAAGGTTAGCATAGATAGAAAGCTCACAAATGTCATTAATCGCATTTTATCAACATCATTGCAGAACAAATTAATTTAACTGGTGTTATCTGTCCGGGATTGGGATTCGGGAGTACTGAAGAACTGTAGAAAGTTTGAATTGAGGCTTCAGATCATAGTTTTTTCTGTGGCAAGAGATTTTAAGATGTATCAAACTATTTGAATGAGCAGTCCAAATATTTATGTGGAGTTTATATTTTTGGTAATCTGATTATTCTTGAAATGGGTAAAAAAATAAATAAATATTTTGCTTTACCAAAAACAGTCGCCAAATACGCTGAGGCCCTCAGTGTACCTGTGTCTTTACAAAAGGTACACACCTGACCACATGTCAAGTTGTAATTGATGAATTAATTTTATTGTCAGGTCAGATTTGTTTCTCTTTTTTAATATTAATCAACTTGTTCATAGTATATATATGACTTAAATTGATCCAGGAATTAATGTTAAATTACCATCTCACTTCCATCTTCCATAGTTGTTTTTTTGTTCTTTCTTTTTTTAATTTCTAGTACCTCAAAAAATCTTTGCTTTTCTTGTGATTAAAGTTGCTGACATCACCTTTTAAAGTAACATCTGACACCACACCACATGAAATTGAAAGTTTGCAGGTATTGAATGAAATCAAGACATGGCACCCCTAAACAACTGTAATAATCAGCCAGAACATTTTATGCACTACCTTCACCCTGCCCAGCCAAGTTTCTTTTTAGCAATGTATTTTATCAGCCTCTATTTTTGTCTACTAGCTGCTAAGTGAGTCACTTGTCATCAAACGCTGAAGTTATTTTTCTGCAGCTGTGACAAATTCCACTTAAAACGCCTAACCTCAGGACCAACACGGTGCTGCTGACACTGTCTCACCACTAAACTAGTGATCACCTTTTTTGATTTTTATTGTGAACGAACATCACCTTCATTTGAGCAGCAAAACCAAAAAAAAAAATCCAAAATTAAAAAATTAACTAAATCGTGGACATAAATTATGAATAGACTCCAAATGATCTTTAGACAATCCCGAATTTGCCCTGTTCTTTTAGTCCTGCTGTCTCCATTTCAGGTAAACATGATTCCAGGAACAGTCATACATGCATTAACTGTCACATTATTGAACATCTAAAGTTGATCAAGTTATTTTGAACTTCGAGTGTTACACCAAGTGTGCAAGAGGCTTTATGATGGCTTCCCAGTACATGTGAGGAGATGTGCTCTGTCTATTTGCTGTATGGACAAGTGGACTTTCTGTATAAACGCTGTACTCACATTCAGTTCTGTAAATGTGAACAATAAAACAGAAGCTCTGGCATGACAAATGGCTTGTGTATTTTTTATTTATTTATTTTTTTTACAGTTTTATTGAATGGATGAATTGAACAAGAATGAGAGGGTGGCTGTTTTTGTTTATTTGTTTTTCCCCTTTAATAAATGACAGCAAAAAACAGAGAGCTTTAGCTCCAAATATGGATAAATTGGTAAACTATATATATTTTTTATTGTGGCCCCAAAGTAAAAAAAGATCAAAGTCACATAATGTTGGCTCTTTCATAAATGCTCTTTGCTTGTGCTAAAAACCCCGAGGCATGATGGGAAAGACTCTACTGCATAACGCCACAGATTAACTGTGTACGACAGGCCAGCGACCCGTTCATGCGTTTATTCGACGAAGTTATCGTAACTCTTTCGTGAATTCGGATTGGACTCAATTTGCGCACTTTTTTTTTTGAGCCGCCGTCCAGTTGTTTGTCCGTCCTCGGCTACCACAGTCAGTCACGTGATCACACGTCATATTTCTCCCTGGTTGTTAGCGGTGGAGCTCCTAAAACAATTATTTGTTGTGTGACACAACGTGCTCGATTTAAGCAACAAGCATGGAAATCGGCACAGAGATCAGCAAGAAAATCCGAGTGGGTAACACAGAGAACTGAATTTGATAGATTTAAACCGGAACTGTGAGCTACTTAACGTTAGCGCATCTCGGAGCGCTGTAGCTAACGTTAGCTAGCTACATTAGCCTGGCAGTTGAGCTCAATGGTAGCTAGGTTTTTATTTACAAGGCCGAGCAGCAGTTTGGGGCATCATCTGAAAAGTCGGAGAAAGGAGGAAGATGTTTTAGCAGCTATCATTAACCCTAATCCTAACCCTACGTTAACGCCTGCAATGATAGTTGTTAACCAACCTTTAATATGAGCTGTACTGTAACGTTGGTTTCTGTCTGTTGCAGTCTGCCATCAAGGGCAAGCTTCAAGAGCTCGGTGCATATATTGGTAAGTAACTGAAACGCCGATCTTGTTTTCATAGAGTACAACGCTGCTTGGTTTCATGCCCTGTGCCCTCTTCTTTTCGTACCTTTTTAGATGAAGAGCTTCCTGACTACATCATGGTTATGGTGGCAAACAAGAAAACCTCTCAACAGATGGCAGAGGATCTCTCGCTCTTCCTCGGAAACAACACAATTAAGTTCACAGCTTGGTGGGACCACAATGATATTGTATTGTGTTTAGAGAAAGCCTACACTTCTAGCACCCAGCATTTTGAATATAGTACTATACTATCAGTGTCTTGGATAAATGTTTTCGTGAACATTGACTTGTTGCTTTCCATTAGGCTGCATGGTGTCCTGGAGAAGTTGCGATCGGTTGCAGTTGGTAAGTCCATCTCTCCACTTTTTGCATCCACCTAGACTGAAAATTGTCTTTCATGTCAGCAAATGCAGTCCAGCAACACTCAGACAGCTCAGCTTTTTCTTCTCCCACTTGTTTGTGTGGATGTTTCAGAGCCTGCATCTCTCAAACATCAGCCCCAGTCTGACTCCAGCAGCGCCGGGGTTGGGAGGAGTCGACCATCTGTGAGTGAAGTTAACAGGACAGAGGAGGTGAAGGTGTTAACAGTATCCAGCTCTCACTTTGACAAAGCTGAAGCCCGTGTCTCCAGCTCTGCCCATGAAAGCAGGTAGAAATATCTTTATGTTAAAGGTGTTGAAGCTGGAATGTATTTTAGATTCAGATTCTTCTAATGAACACTAATATTTTTTGTCATTCATCTAAAATTATGCATATGTTTGCCATCAGACGGGGGATTACAGAGAAGAGTTCTTCAAGGCTTACGTCCACCGTTAAACCCCTCATGGGGGAGTCCTTCTCCTCTGATGCTATTATCGACATTAAACCTGACATGGACGATGACCTCATCGCAGAAGACCCTGTAGAAATGGGTAGCAACCATGGACGAACACGTAGCACAACTAGTCGACCTACAGCTGAAATCTACAGACCAGGTCAGGGCAAATTTACATCAGGTAGCTCTGTGAACATGTGTCGACCCACAGAGGGCTCCTCTCACGCCAGGCAGCAGGACAGCAGAAGCAGCAGGACCTCCAGGACTGGATCTAGCGAGGTAATGTGATACCATGATAATGTAGAATTTATAGATTTCAGCAATCTCCAACATAATGCTCATATTTCCTTGGCAAAAAGGTAAAATTGATAAAGATTAATAATATTGTTGGGTTTATGTTTTTTAGCAGGAGGAGTTGTCACGGAAGCGGAAGGCGCCAGTGGCTAGTTCAGTGGTGCGAGTGAACCGAGCAGTAAATGAAGACAGTGATGATGCGGAAGAGGAGGAATCAAACTATGGAGGAAAAATCCTGTCCAGTAGAGTGTCCCTGCCCTCCAAGCCAGAACGCAAGTCAGTGTAACAGCTAGTGTAGTAGTTTTGTAAAAAAATATATATCATTGTGAGAAGTCAAAATCATGAGTCAGATTAATAACTGGTTAATCTTGAATTTTCTTATTAGACCTACCCTTCCTCCAGCCAAGCAAGCCAACAGGAATCTAATCCTCAAGGCCATCTCTGAGGCTCAAGATTCAATCACCAAAACTACAGCCTACCCCACAAGTACATTTCCCACTGCCAGATGTATAAACATGAACATTTTGTACTCAAAGCTATTTATCTTACTCGTCCTAATCACTTTCTTCACACCCCCACAGTATCACAGAGGCAGACTGTTCCTGTAGCACCTCGCACTCGCTTGGCCAGCAGTGAGGAGATGACAGCAGCCATCCAGTTGGTCCAAGAGCACCTCCACAGTCTGGCCCCCAGAGTCCAGGGCTACACCTCTGCAGAGCTACCTCCTTCACGAACAACTGGTTTGTGAGAGTAGTTTTACTGAGATAGTTTTGACTGAGAGCAGTTTTAAACACCCCACATCGCAGTGAACAGGCAATCCATGTCTTCAACCAAGAAATCAGTTTAGTTTTTGAATATCCATGCATAAATAGTAGGTAGAGGAAGAAATAAATCTGCTCTTATTTTATTTCAGGTTTATTTCATGTATATTTTTTTCCCTAGCTCCAGTGAGATCTTTAGCTTCACGGCTCCAGTTGCCAGAGAGCAATGATGAAAGAGAGCAAAGTGAGTATAATGAGTTCTATTTTGGCTCAGTTTTGATGATAGCACAGCATTTGAAGTTTCCTCTTGCTAATGTTTACACTCACTCGGAATATTTAAAACTACTAACTAATAATAAACATCCCAGAATATGTCTGGATTTCTCTCAGGAATGTATGACATGTCAATGCCTTCATTTGTGATGTACCTGTAGGTGTGGAGGTCGGTGTAGGCAGTGAGGCCAAGACATTTGATACCCGCTCTTTCATTATGAGTCGACCTCAGTTGGGAGAATCTCAGGCTAGAACTCAACAGCCTGCCCTGTCTTCTTTACCACGCACTGTCCAGGCCAGGTACACACACACCCACAAACAAACAAACAAATACAGTATGGTCTAAAGTCTGTCCAATTGTTAATGTTTGTCATTTAGTGTCTCCAAATTCTGAACGGTGGATTGTTTCCTTTTGTCCTCTCCTCACTGTGGATTTCTTTCTCTCATAGTACTAAGGAGAGAGGTGACTCAGCCAGCCCCAAGTTTATTGTCACCTTAGATGGGGTACCAAGCCCAATGGGGAACTTTACAGACTGTGACATGGAGCTGGAAGATGTGAGGCCCCCCATTAAGGTCACTGATGCGACCGTCCATGTCAATAGGCAGCCCAAAGCCAGCATCCTTAACCGACTACAGGGAGTCATGTCTTCATCAGAGGGTGTGTGGTCATTTTATGTTATCGATACCACTTTTCTTGGAACAGTTACAAAATGTTTTAAGTCCTATCTCTTTTGTTCTCTTGTTGTTCTCTTTTGATAGATGACGTGATGATGGATGAGGACATCCCTTTGAAGAAGCAGAAAGTTATGGAACGCTGCAAGTTTTGGCCGGTCTGTAAAACTGGAGATGAGTGTTTGTACCATCACCCTACAACACAGTGCAAGTGAGTAATTAGTAAAGTGAAGAAACAGACAATAGATTTTTTGGTTGTTGTTGCCACACTCCCCCAAATTCATTCATCATAATCTTGTGCTTTTTTTTTTCCCCTGAAGGACCTTTCCCAACTGCAAGTTTGGGGATAAATGCCTCTTCATCCATCCTAATTGTAAATACGATGCCAGATGTACTAAGCCAGACTGTCCCTTCACTCACGTCAGCCGCAGAGGCACGGTTGCTCCTCCGCCCAAACCAGGTGTTCGCACTCTCACTATATCACCAATATTTATCTTTATTTTAGTATTTATCTGTAGTTTGTTCATTTCCATCCTGTGTATCTAACTGGATTATTTGTGTTCACAGCAGTGCAGCCAGTGCAAACCACAAGTGTGTGCCGCTTCTTCCCAGAGTGCAAAAAGATGGACTGCCCCTTTTATCATCCTAAGGTAAAATATTCTGCAGTACACATGTGGAGCTTTAGTGCATATCATATTTGGTTTAAAGGTTTTTATTAAAAGTTTTTTTGTTCGTTTGTTTTATCTGATGCTTTGCTTTTACTCTATTCTTTGCAATTTTGAATGTCTGCCTTCTCACCTACAGCCGTGTCGCTTTGCATTGCTGTGTAAACGTGCCGGATGTACTTTCTACCACCCAACCAAATCTGTACCCCCAAGACATGCCCTGAAGTGGACAAAAACACAAAGCAGGTGAACAGATAGGACGGGATTTCGAAGGATTACACCCACTGAAATGAAAAATATGTCAGCATGTGTGTATTTTAAATTGACATTATTTTAACAAAAAAGTGGCGTTAAACACTTTTTGTCTTTCCCTTGTTCTTTTAGCTGATTACGACCAGGGAGTCTGAAAGAAGTCCAGCAGTCAACATGTGAAGTTGTGGAAGATGTTCTAAATTGGTCTCTATGGATTTTCAATCTTGGGTTTAACTGTTTTCAATTATTTTATTGCCTTGGTTAGATGGAGTTTTTTGTTTTGTTTTGTTTTTTTATTAAATGTTTTGTAATTTGAACAGTCAGGTTTCTGCCAATTAAAATACTCCAGAGTGAATTTAACCTCACGTCTTCTCATCATTTGTCTAATGACTTTGATAGTGTGATTCATCACTGGCAGTTGTTTTTGTTCAAGTTATGACTGAGTCAGTAAGGATTTATGTTGGCTGTTCAGTGGAGCTTTTGATCTCTATTCAAAGATAAGCTCAGGTAATGTGCAGTAGCACAGATGAAGCACAAAACATAAAATTTGCAGTTGTACTAAAATGAAAAGGCTGTATGTGTCATTATTTTCCTCTTGTAAACCCAAACGGTCTTATTAAAAAAGATGCCATTTATGAACAACTGATTGAAGTTGGAGCATGTCCTGGATGTATTCTAAGCTTAAGGAGAACTGTATAGCAATTGGCTCTTTGATTCTATGTAATACTACAATTAATATCTAGTCTAATAATTCAAATAAGATAAATTTATCTTCGATATTAGTTTGTCATTGGCACTCAATTGCTGTTAATGTGGGGGTTTAAATAAAAAGAATAATGTCATCTTCAGGTGGGGAAGAACTTTTCATTATAACATTTCATCAATATTTCAGTGGGATGCCCAATAACTCCTCAGTGCCTCATGCACAACATCACAAGTCTGTTATTTAGTTATAATTGCTTTTAAATGAACTGTAATATAAGTGTGATTATGATTATTTGTATGAGAGATTGAAATTCATACTCAGCTAGTGTGGCTCCTATTTTAACATATTCAGGTATTTAATTAGTTATTCTGGGCTTTCTGATTACACACTGAGCATGTGAGTACTCAAGTCGTGTTTACGTGCCATTTAATTCAAGATCAACAAAAATTTGACAGAGAATCTGATTCTATCCTGTTAGATCGTATTAATATCTGTGTTTGAACTTAAAGGGGTAGTTTGGGAGACTGACATGGGGTCATGTGAGGCAGTCATGCACAGTCTGCTTATGTCAGTTAACAAACTGCTGGCAGCACAGAGTCAGAGCCATGTGCTGCTGAGCACAAGGCCAGCAGAAAAAGAAAGACGTATTTTAGAGAGGTTTGGAAATTTTAACAAAGAAAGCTGAAACAGTGAAGTGGGATGGAGATGGCCTTTCTATTTCCATGTAAAAAGCTCTGATATCTCAGAGTTGGTGACTAGAAAAACCCAGACATTACATCAGTGGAGGGACTTATCTTTTTCTGCAGAACTGGAGGAAGCCACTATAACCGTTGGGAATTGATTGTAATCTGGATTTAAACAGATAAAATATGATAGGCCATAATCATATTTTTTATATAGTACAAAGAACATCATTCATATATTTACTTATTGTATTTCACCACATTAAAAAACTGACTATTGTGCAAGTGCAGCACATTATTTCACTATCAGTGATGTCACATCTTCCGTTATAATACGTGCAGGTCTTAGCATTTTTTGTCGTACGCATATTGTTTGTTAATCTCTCTCTCTCGGGGGAAAAACAAAGAATGCACAGAAATGACAAAAAGGAGAAATGTTTGAAAGTTTTCTCACCATGTGGGTGGTGGAAACAGATACCAACAGACAGCAACACATCTGCTGGAGCTCAGGATACACATCACCCATATCTGTCTGCTCTGGCTGTTGTGTGAATGGATCAAATGAAATGTTTCGATATGGCTCCACATGCGTTGATATGCTGTTATTAGGACACACGTTGAAATAACTTCTTTTGAAACTTGAAACTCGATTGACTCTGCACCTTTACTGTAAATGAGATCAGATGATAATTTGATATCAGTGATTAAAATGCCGCTGCAGCATTCTCCGCGATGACGTTACACACACAGGCCGCGTCAAAGCCCTGCGAGCGCGTGCGGAGCGGTGCGGGGGCGCGCGCGCCTCTAAATTCAAAGTCTGAGGCTGGAACCGCGAGCGGCTGCTGAGTGTTCGGTATCGGTGCGGATCCGGGGGAGTCCCGGACCGGGTCTCTGAGGGAGGCGGGGCAGGCCAAAGCCCCCTCCCCCGGCTGATCAGGCGGTGGGATCGCGCTGTCGACGGTCGCTTGCAGTCTGAGTAAGGCAGTGGGTCTATTTCACCCACATCAACACACAACTGTCACGACAGACACACACATTTTCTCAGAACATCACACACACAGTGGCTCTTTGCCTGCTTGTTCCCATCAGCACCTCCACACCACCTCCACCTGAGACCAGCTGACCAGCCGAGCAAACAACAACACGGTTTATACTGTCGGGTTGTACGTGAAGACACAAACACGTCAGCTGTTTTATTCTGATGCTGATTTGATTGATTCATTGAAATGTGGATCTTTCAAAAGCTTCTGTCTCAGATGATATTTATTGTTTAAGAATCAGCGTTGTCTTGCGTGTGAGAAATAGATTTCCCTAGTTTTTGTTTAAAAATGAAACAGTGGCAGTCAGCAGGAAAAATGTGTTAATGTTAAACTGTTTAATGTTAGACTGATGCACGGATTGTTCTTTGCTCAAATATGATTTGTCACAATCAGGCTCAGCGAATGTGTCAGTCATCATCAGCTGATGAGATGAATTCATGCAGTATGCCAGGAAGGTAACGTTTTGGGAAAATTTCAGTGGCTTTGAAATCTGAACTTGTTTGAAATCATTTTCTTATTCAGAACAAAAATAAAATGAAACTTTTGTGGAAATTCAGCACCATGTTGTTTCCCGCATTCACGGGTGGCGTTTACGGTCAGCCGCAGACAGCAGTAACTGTACGGTGGCCAGTATTTCACCTTCAGTTCCTGTAATGCCTGAATACGAGTCAGGAATGGGTCATAAAGTAAACAACTGTTTGGTTGCGTGGTTCACCTCATATTAGCAGAACACTGAGGTGGAAAGACAACTTCCCACCAACTGGACTTTACATATATTGTTTTCATGACTCATGAATGGCCTTTGTTTAGAGATGAGTATTTATTTATGTTCAGTTACATTAAACACCAGAACTCAGTTATTGCTGTTATCAGCCACACGATTCTTCACTTTCTCTTGGTATTTGATGGTTATCAGAAACCTCCCACGAACATTTCCTAGGAAGCGAGACCACATGAGAGGGTATCTCAGGCCTATAGGGGAGTTTTTATTTAAGTGAAGCCTTAAGAAGGAGCTTTGCTGTTAAAATGAATTTCACGTGTTAACTGTCACTTCTGTCTGCTTCAGCCTTAAAATTCAAGCAGACATACAAAAATGGCACACCTTATTAGAGAATTTTTCAATTATCTCAACGTTTTAAAGACCTTATGGTTTAGTAAATAGAATTTTTAAGCCCCCCTCAGCACCTAAAGATCATTTAAGGTTTATGGATCAGCTCATTACAAAAATCGCCTCATATTATGCCAAAGCTGTACTCTTGTTTTCTCCCCACTGCGATTTATATCTGTGCTGTTTTGTGTCTGTGTCCTGGACAAAGCATAATTTGACTAATCAGCTTTCCTCTTCTCTCTCTCTTTTCTTTTTACACATTCAACTCTTTTGGATGGCGTTAAATGCCAAGTATTAAAAATGTCTGCCCTTGCCCAAGCTTTTCAAAATCCTTGTGATGGTAGAACATGTTTTTGTGTGGGAGGGCTGTTCTGCCAAGCAAAGCTGTTTTGGTCCTGATTCTTTCTTTTTTCTTTTTTTTTTCTTTTTTTTTTCCCTCTCACATGAAAATCGAGTTCTTGCACCAACAAATGCTACCTTGTGATGGGGGCAAGAAAATAATACGCAGGCACATGGCAGCTTCAGTCATCATGCTGCAATGCTTATGTGGACTTTGCCAATCTGTATATTTCCTGGAAGATTCCCCGTCATTCAACATTATCACAGAGCCACTGGGAGTGAAAGACAGCGGAGAGCCCCTTGAGCATTTCTCGTAGCCGAGGCCCTCAAGCTTGCCTCACTTTATTGCACATGGCGGGTCACAAGCATGGTGCACATCTGGAAATTACCATGAAGCACGGTCAAATTTTCACGAGCAAATCATCCATGCAGAGTTTAGGGATGAACTGTCTCTTGAGGGTTTTACCAAAACCAAATTGTGTGTGTTTGCTAAAAAAAGAGGAAGAAGGAATACCCCATGTTGTGGCCACCAAACCAGCTCCCCGACCCCCAACTTACACATACACACACAACATACTCACATGTGAAAATGTTGCAATCAAATTAATAGAGTGACTATTTAAAGATGATGTTTTTACATAAATAAGTTTTAACATGTAGACAAATGACCGAATATTTGAAACCTTTTCTGAGACTGGTAATATCCACTTATGTTTATTCATATTGTTGCATAAAGCCTACACGTGTTTTTTTCTCTGGAGTTTTCAAGATTACCTTAGGTGCTTTAACTTTCCATCAGACATGTGACTTCCAGTTTAATGCAACTCTCGCAATTTCTTACCAGAAACCGCATCAGATGCAGCTAATTAGACAGACAGGTAGTGTACACAGTGTATGTGTCAGAGAGCATGACAGCGAGCGAGAGGGGGTGGTCAAGGAAGAGAGCATGTGCAAAAGTGAAAGAGGAGGAGGAGTGGCAGAAAGGGAAAGAAAAGAGGGAAGGAGAGTCATTACTCATTAAGTGGCCAAGTAAGTTCCCAGCCACACGTTCTGCTACACGGGTTCTCTCCTCTCTCTCTCTCTCTCTCTCTCTCTCTCTCTCTCTCTCTCTCTCTCTCTCTCTCTCTCTCTCTCTCTCTCTCTTTCTCTCTCTCTTTTTCTCTCTCTCTCTCTCCATCACACGCCACATACCACACACACACACTCCAAAACACAAAGCAGAAGTGGACAAAGGCACACAGTTTCTGTCGCCACGGTTGGTTATGGCTCAGGGCTCTGACAGCAATGACACAAGTTACAAGTCCCCATCACCTGGAAGCAGACCGGTAAGTGTGCACTTCCGTCTACACTTCTACGCTACCTGCGATTTTCTCTGAGGACTTGAGAATTTTTCTTTGTTATTGCTGAAGCTTTTTGAACGACATTTAAAATACAATTCATGTGAAGTCCTACATCTCGGATTGGATACAGTGATGCATATTTGCTGGGCAGCGATACAGCCTGTCATCAGAGACACTGGGTCTGTCTTCACTGGCTCTTATCACAGTTTGTGCGGGTGTTTCACATGCACACATGGGCTGGAGTCATGACTGATCTCAAGTGTGGGCTTTTGTGAATTGTAGATATATGAATAGACTTTTTTTTTTTTTTTTTTTTAACGTATGAGCTGAAAGTATGAATGATTTGGGAGCCGTCAGGAGCATACATGCACTCTGTAGAGTATGTGCAGTAGTTCCTTACACATGTGTGAAATTGGCCATCATCTTCAGTGCTATCTAGTTTCATGTGTACCAAGTTGTACCACAGTGAGCCTTTTCTTGCTCCAGGCGATTCTTTAAAGAAACATTCATGTGTTAATTTGAGACGTTAGAAGCTGGAAGCATCATTGTACATGGATGGAGTTGGTTTCCATCAGCATCAGCGGCGTTTGAATATTTTTGTATAATGCATTTGGGGACAGTTAAAAAGACGTTAGATCATTAATGTGTTATCTCTTTGATGTATAACTGACTCAGCATTTTGAGATGGATTACTTATTACGATACCAAGAACATTATGTGTTCAGGACATGAAACAGGGTGTGCCTTATACCTCACCAATGAGTCAGCCACTCCCCGAACCCAGCCCTTCACATTGGGCGCTATGCTGAACCCATTTTCTGTCAAACTGTCAGCAAACTAGACAGCTCTTTCATTCACACATGCACCAGTAAGGACAACACTTTCATATTAATCAACGAGCATCAAAGAAAATTTGCCTTTTCAGACTCCGGAAACTCCCAGGGTCAAAACTCTCAGTTTTACCACTCGATGACTGTCACACTAACTGTCAGCCTGTATTTTCTTAGAGCTCCTCAGATGATGTAAAGAAAGTGATGCGGAGAGAGAAGAACAGGATTGCTGCTCAGAAGAGCAGGATGAGACAAACCCAGAAAGCCGACAGTCTACACTTGGTGAGAAGACCTTTCTTTGCAGTACACACCATGTTCATACACTAGAACAATTTAATGCTGACCTCTGACGTGTGCCAAAACAACAGATATTAGTACAAGATATTAGGCACTACATGATATTTAGCTGTACAAACAAAGCTTTGAAGATTATTGTGTGCACAACCCAAAATGTCTTGTGTCATTTTGTAATAGTTTGATTGTAAAACGCAGCTTTCAAATCAGATTATTTCTATCAGGGACACGCAGAAGGGTGCTGAAATACAAAATGTAGAAGGATGGACTGAAATGTTCACCCACTAAAATTTACATGAGTATTCTGAAAGTAAACAATGATATCTGTGCGGCCTGAAAGCCCACACTAACTGATCAATTTAAAAAAATTGAACTCCCCGATACATGGACATAAACAAACACGCCGCACTTTTATAAGCCTCTGGGAATGGATTTGTACTATATTTACAAAAAGCTACCTGACCATGTGGCGATGTGTCATAGCTTCTGTTGGGCTGCACACTTGGACGCTGCTCTGCGTGTTTGCAGAAGCTTTCCGAATAAATTAGCACGTGTGGGCAATCACTCCCTTTAGCAGCAAAATCCAGCACCAGAGACTGAAGTGCTAAACTGCAGTGTGTTCAGGTTAGCTGTTTTGTTCATCACTCACATTCTTTATGCCTCTTGCTTCATGTCATAGCTGGCAATCACTGTGAGGAGACGGCTCTTGGAAACTTTTCTTTCAGCTTTTATTTGTTTCACTTGGCAAAAGATGAGCCTTTTATTCATTATTTGAAGAGTCGCCATTTCTGTCAACCCATATTTGAACACATTGGCCATGGAGTCGTCTCATGTGTGACTTAATTTTTTTTAATAACAATGGCTTGTGCGCCGCTGCAACTCTGTCGTCATGATGCTTTCAGAACAGCTGTTTCTATGAACTTTATCAGATGAACTGAAAAGATTTTGACATTAGGAAATGCCTAATAGTAGGCAGTGCATCCAGTCTAAGTGATTTGAATATACGAGAATTCTTCCTGTGAAGGACAGCATATATTATTGAGCTTTAAACCTCGTCACAGAGACAGAACACATTCTGTGGTTTTGCTTTTATAGTCTCACTAGATAAACAGGAAGACGAAGTTTCCCTCTTCATGACACCGTGGCCTATTTCCTGTTTCTTCTGTAGTATTTTCTGTGTAAATGAGCTTGAATTTTTATGTCGTGGGCAGGAGGGAGAAAAAGGCAGTCACTTCTTGTAAAAGAGTAGTGGGCTGTATTTGGCTAAATGACGCAAGAACTGGGGTTTGCCCAAAGGTTCTGTGACCGTAAAGAGCTGATAATGTAATCTTTTAGGCATGGCGTAATGACCTTTTCATTAACCAAGTGGAAGATTTCTCCCCTGCTACTCCCACAGCCACAAAATAATAACTGTTTGCACTACTTTCCTATCAAAAACAAAGCTTGTTTTGGAAACTTGTATGCCATCATCCAAAATGTTAATCTTATGTGTGAATCAATATTCATACGTCACTGTAAACAACAACGCTGCTGATTTCGAAACCAAGCAGCATTTGGCCTTCACTCAATTCACAGGGTAGATTCAAATGACTTAAAAAGCACAACTGAACATAATCACCTTGCTGAGTCTAAGCTAACATGCTATTACTAATCCTGGCCTCTAGTATAGCTGCAGAGGCTGATGGAGATGGCATCACCTTGTTTGATTTTTTTGGAATTTCATTCGATCTAACGGTGCCATTGAAATGTTCAGCGATCACCAAAATTATTCATCGTAAGGCAGCTGCCGATAATGGGACTCTGCAGATTGAGCTTTTCATTCGTAAGAGTGGAAGCGAATGGCTTCAGTGTCATCCAGTTTGACCTTTTGTTTTTATTTCACTGCGGATAAGACATTCGTGCTCAAACGCATCGTCTGCCTGTTTGTTTCCACAGGAGAGCGAGAACCTGGAGAAGCTTAACGCCGCTCTGAGGAAGGAGGTGAAGCAGCTGAAGGAGGAGGCCAAGTATCTGACATCTGTGCTGAGCAGCCACGAACCTCACTGCACCGGCCTGACTGCTCAGGGCCATGACCTCTACCTTTCCCATCCCAGCAGCTACCACCACCAGCACATCGCTGTACCACACTACCAGCACTGACCCAACTACTGACATGAAGGTGTGCTGTGAAACTCATGACTGACCTCAATGGAGAGAGACTGAGATGCAGCTTTATTCACCATTGGAAGAACATGACAGACTGATGTGTCTGCCAAAGAATGACAGTATGGAGCGCAAACTATAACGCGGGGTGTTGAAAACTATTTATTTCACTTCTGCTCATCTCTTTGCTTTTATCAAATTGATATCAGTGATCTGTCTGTGAACTTGATGGTTTAAAGTGTCAACCAGTCTATGTTTACATTATTAAATAACCAATGTTGCAGTGTTTCTGTCGATATTTTTTGTAAATTCCTTCTTTTCGTTCACAGACAGGATCTTTGTCATGTCAGTCATGTTTAAGTTTAGAGTTTGTTGTGTTATTTCTTGTTTCATTGTGTAAATGTCAATCGACGCTCAGGAGCTTTTTTTTTTTTTTTTTTTTGACAGATTTGATTGTGGACAAGCAGAATGTAAACATCAACATCAAAAATGTGCGAAATGTGGGCTTGCGTCCTGCTAATCAATGTGACGAGCCAGCAGATATTTATTAAATGTGTTGCCTTTTGGGGGATATTTTCTCACCTTCTGAGACTTGTTTGTCATGCTTTCATGTTGTGTGTGATTTATTTTATTTTTTTTTTTGTCAGGACAGCAGGGTGTGTAGGGTTTGCACTGATTGATCAGACGTGTGTCAAACCACCCAGGCGTGTTGTCTCTGATGAGACTGTCTCTAGATGGCACTGTTTACTTGCATGAGCCACAAAGCGACAGAAGCTTATGTTAAAACGCACAGAAATAAACCGTCTGTGGCCTGTTCCGTGTATCTGAATATTATCATTATTTTTTTGGCTGAGGCTTCAGTGTCATTTTATATTTCACATATTTCACATTGGTGGTCAAAAATCAAACAGCTCTTGACTCAAATGTTTTTAAACCTGGACGGGAAGTTGTAATAAAGTGAACATGATGGGTCAAATTTCATTACTCTTTCAACTGATATGATAAACAGGGAACAGTAGTGATTCCTGGACGGGTTCAGGGCTGAAACTGTGCCGGATCTGATCTGTTGTTCAGGCGCTTCAGGCGCCACAACCGGCACCAAGTGAAACTCCGCCCTCGTTGTCGGAGTTCACGGACTTTGTAAGAAGACCCCAAGGCGGTTTTTCAGGTCCGGACAGGAGGTCACAGCAAACTTTTTACACGTGTTGAGATTCGCTAAACTCGACCTGACAGGATCCGACACCCCCCCCCCCCCCCCAACACACACACACACACACTAGTCTGTGACTGAATGAGGGAAAGGGATCCGGATCCAAGCGCAGATTGTTTCTGTAGACTTTAACTGGGAGGAAATGAATTAATGGATCCGCGACAGTTCAGGCTGAAACTTGGAGAGCTTGTATCGATGTCTCGTTGACTTTTGAGCTCAATGGACCGGAGGTTTGGTCTCCTTTCACAACTGTAGGCCTGTGAAGGCGTTGACTGCTCACACATGAAACGGAACCCGTCAGCTTGAGAGGAACTGGGAGGGAAACTTTGTGCTACATGAGGACTCCGCTTTAACATGAGCGACAAACACGCGATAGGTGACACCAAGCTGACCGAGGATCAGAGCAAAGCGGATCCGGAGAACCATGTCGGTCCGGACCGGCAGGCCGAGTGTCAGGGCCAGGAGGGCGGCCAGGAGGCTCCCCAGCAGCCGACCCGGCTGTACAAGAGGCGCTGGATGATCGTCCTGCTGTTCAGCTCCTACTCACTGTGCAACTCCTTCCAATGGATCCAGTACGGCATCATCAACAACATCTTCACCAAGTTCTACAGCGTGGACACCTTCGCCATAGACTGGATGTCCATGATCTACATGCTGACCTACATCCCCTTCATCTTCCCGGTGGCCTGGCTGCTGGAGAAGAAGGGGCTCCGGGTCGTCGCGCTGGTGGCCACCGCGCTCAACTGCACCGGGACGTGGATCAAGGTGGCCAGCGTCCGGCCCCACCTGTTCGCTGTCACCGTCCTGGGACAGTTCTGCTGCTCCCTGGCTCAAGTGTTCATCCTCGGGATGCCGTCCCAGATCGCGTCGGTGTGGTTCGGCACGGAGGAAGTGTCCACGGCCTGCTCCATTGGTGTCTTCGGGAATCAGGTAGGCTGAGAGTCAGAGAGGATCTTCAAGTCTGTAAGTAGGTCAGGCTAGCCTTTCACCTACTCGATCACCGATTTAAACTATAAGTTAGAGGCTCACTAATCACTTGGATATTCCCACAACTCTTTGGCAGATTTGCGTAATTACGCACGACGCTGCCTTAGTTTGCTTTCAACGTGAGAGAATGAATGAGACAAACAGAGTCATGCAGCTACAGCATCCAGAGGGAGACATGGATTTACTGTGGACAGTTTATCTGAACACATCAACTCAAAACTACACTGATACTCAATATGACAGAAATAAAGGATCAAAGTTAGTGTTAAAATAGTCATGACAGAATGAGAATGAAAAAACAAAACAAAAACAAATGAGAAAAAATAGAAGTCTGACAAGATTCAGCATGTTGAAAGTGATAACCTACAGCTGTAGACTAAACAAGTACAAATGAATGTCAGTGATACACTTGAATAATTTTGAACCTGTTAGCGCATCCAGAAAAGGCTTATACCACAGATTTTGGTTCTGGCCTCAGGGAAGACCTAAAACAGCTGGAAAATAGATAGAGCATCATTTCACAGGTCATCCACCAATTATCAAATGCTAGACATGCAGTACTGTGGGACATTAATAGTTTTCTGAATTAGCTTGTTTCATGCAATGCACTGATTCAAAGAAGCAAAATTGAGCCGACGTAACATCAACGTCAAATAAATGTCAGTGAAAATTCATCATTCAGCACAGAGCATCTAATCTAAAGCACAAAGTGGGTTTGTGGATGCCGTCTCAGCAGGGAGGCAATTTTTTTTTTTTTTCTTCCATTCAACAGTAATCAAGCCGTCCCTTACAGGGATATCACTTTATTCTCATAGCATAAGTCAGTATGGATTTGATAATATGAGAAATAATCTCATAATCAATAATCTAAGTAGCCTGAAAGACATCCAACTATAGAGTGTATTGTCTGACAGACACTATAAAGTTAAACTGAAACAACTTGAGCAAATACATTAAATGCTGGGGGATAGAATATTCATCGAAAACGATTAACCACTCAGAAGGTGAACAATTACAGGCTTTGAAACATTAACATCTTGCGGCAATAAAATCTTTGTTCACTTTTAAATAAGTTAGCTTTCACAAGAGACACATTAAAGTTCAACATAAAAATGGGTCTGTTTTAGTCCTCCAGGGTCAGTGCTGTTTGAGAGGAGATTCAGGGTCTGATAAGGTGGGAGTGGTTTGGATAGAATTGGAAGATTCCCCGTATTAACATCACATGACAGGACAGAATGTAATAAGTATGTGAACATGCGGCGTCGAGGCTAAAGCTGCCACATGCACAGAGTTTCGAATGGACTGAGGACACTGGTGAAAGTATTATTCCAGTTACTCCAGCTGTGCTCACTCTCCTGCGTCTTTGTGCAACAAGTGGTTTGCAAACAGGATAGAGAACTTCAGACACAAGCTTCAAAACCTTAAGTCCTCTCACGTTCCAGTGGCCCGCTTTAGGACAGGTAAAATGCCACAAACCAATACTTCGAAAGGACACCATGCCAATTCTGAACTCAGTGGTGAAGAATGGCCACGGTCCAAGGCTGCAAGGAATCTCGCTCCAGGCCTGGCTTCCCCACAGTGGACCCCAGGACCCATGGGAAGGGCCATCTCCATTGGTTCCCGGTTAGATGTTGAAGATTTGCAAGGTGACCATGTGGAGCTGGTCCCGAAGCCTGAGACCAAACTTTACCACCGTCGCTGGGTCATGCTGTTTCTCTTCAGCGCCGTCTCAGCCAGCAATGCATTCATGTGGCTCCAGTACGGCATTATTAGCAACATTTTCATGCGCTTTTACAACATTGGCTCTTTGCCCATCGACTGGCTGTCCATGATATATCTGCTCACTTATATCCCGCTTATCCTGCCTGTCCTTTGGCTTCTGGACAACAGGGGCATCCGGGACGTCGTCATTGTTGGTTCAGCCTTTAACTGCATTGGCGCTTGGATAAAAATTGGTAGTGCAAATCCAGATCTGTTCACAGTCACCTTTTTTGGCCAGTTTGTGTGCTCGGTGGCCACAGTGTTTGTCCTTGGTATCCCCTCTTACCTTGCATCAGTGTGGTTTGGAGAGAAAGAGGTTTCCACTGCCTGTTCCATAGGAGTTCTGGGAAACCAGGTTTGTCTGCACATCTAGTTGGTTTGCAGTTTGTTTCTGCTCCTGCAGCTGCAGCAGTGTCCTGTAGATAGCGACGAACTCTCTGACAGCTGCCTGTAGATTGTGCAGGGCTGCACTGGATGCCAGAGACAGATAGGACTTCTAGTGTCTCAGTGTGAGAGGCCTCAGCAAATTATGTTAACTCTTTGCTGAAAACTCATCATCATACTTGGTCAGTTTGATGTTGTAAATATAAAATATTACAAAAATAATAAAAATTGAGATGTGTTCCTTTAATGATCATCTTTTTTTTTTTTTTTTTTACATCCTATATTTACTTTTAAACCAGTCGCAAAGTAAAGAAAAAATCACTCTGATATACACTTTAAAATGTGTTCCAACAAGCAATCATGACATTTACGGGACGTACGCATGATCTGTTGATCTGGTACTTTTCAGTCGGTGTATGTGGGATTAAAACAGGGTTCTTTTCCCCACAGCTGGGCATTGCCATTGGCTTTCTTGTGCCTCCGGTCCTGGTGCCGAATGTTGACGACATGGACGAGTTGGCTCACCACATCAGCATTATGTTCTACATCACGGCAGGAGTGGCTACCTTACTCTTCATCCTCGTTGTCTTTGGTGAGATTAATGTAGCACATAAACCGTCAGTCCAGCCAAGTAAGAAATGCAACGTTTACTCCGTCACTTCCGACATCTTTTATCCAAATACTTATATTTTTTTGAATCAAGGAATGAACACAGAAAACCACGTAGAAAGTGGATTTATTCCATCAGAGAAAGCTAGTATTATTTTCTTTACTAAACGCTTAATTGTTTATTTTAAAAGTCCGGGTATTATTCCTTGAACATATTCATATTCCTGTTTGTTTTACCAACAATCAAGGGAAATTAGGAAATATTGCTCTTTGAGAAGCTGGTATCTGTAGATTTTTGATGGTTATGTCTGAAAAATAGCTGAAATTAATGATAAAAATTGCGGCCAATTGATTTTCCATCAATGAACTAATTTATAAGAAGCTAATAATGTCACATTTAAAGGACTGCTGGTTTCTCTGAATTTCAAGATATGTGACAAAGAAACATGTCATCTGTATGTATGATATATTTTCCGGTTGAAAAACTAAATTTTTAGATTCTTACTGGGATCATGTTCAAGTCTCATGTTGAATTATTCAGCTTAAGATATAATTGTCACTTAGAGTTTCCCCTCACTGGAGTGGTGATAAGTATCTCATATAAACTTTAGCAGATGAAACAAAAAGTCTGCATGATTCAACTTCAGATGGGTAATATTTTATGCAGTTTTGGCGTTTTTTTTTTTTTTTTACATAAAATGCTGATGAAATCAAAACAGATTTTACTGCAGCGTTAGCCAACGGTTTTTATTGAATGGATGGTGTGTAGTTGACAATCAAGGAGTCAAGTGAATGAAATAAACCCACCTCCCCACATTTTAAATTCTCTCATGATCTCACAGGCTTTTTGGTGTCTTTCTTTGGGATCTTTTTGAGACTGGCCAATGGGATTTCTCTATTCAGCGGCTCTAACTGATGATGGTTTTCATTTACTGCAGCCTTACATTCTGACAAGAAGCACCATTCAGTCTGTAAGACAAGTGCTGACCTGCTTGTTCACACCAACACAAAACCCTTCCTGAAGGGGACACAAGAAAGACGCTATTGTGGTACGAGCAATTTCACGGCAATGGGCACAAATGTACAACAAGGGCTCTCCAGCATACTGAAATCAGCACTTTAATCAACAGTAAAATCTGATGTTAGTCATACATAAGAATGAAAGCCTATGGTAATGAAATGACTTACCACTCTCTGATAGAAGGAAGTTTCATGACTTAACAAAAAGCATGTGACCTTATAGAAAATTGCTGAGTTGTAGTCAGCAAACCAAGCATTTGGACTTTCTTAATCCTTTCTGTGACCCAGCATATAGTCACGAGTGCATATTTTTAATCACACCTTCGGTACCGCACGCCTCAAAATTACATTACATTCATTTTTCTCTCTATTTGTGTCATCCAGAAAATGAGATTCATGTGCTGTGTCATTTAAAGAGTGGAGTAGATTGATAACACGAGTCATGACTCAGATCACGACAGATAGTCCACCATGTTGTAAGTGTGCGTTAGCTGGCTACTCTTGACTAGAGAAGTGGCCAGAGAAGTCACATGAATAAGCTGTTGTCCGTGTTAGGGGAGAGGTGGGGGTGGGTGGGGTGCTCGTGAGCATTGAGAAATACAAAAGATTGCTTGTGAAAGCATTCCATAGTAGTACCATGCACGAAAACGAAACTGCCCCTGTTGTATTATGAGCGTCTCATCAAGTTGTTTTAAAGTACACCTGGAAATCCAGATGTCAGCTCACTCCACCAGCTGGACAACGTGGTGCCATGTGCATTTTTGAATCACTTTTATGAGCCTGGATCATATTTTATTTCAGTGGTATCAAATCTTTTTGCTTGTGAACTGACCAGATCTACACCACATGTCTCAAAAGATCACTATTGAAAAATTTGCCAGCTTTAAAGCACATAAATAAATTAATTACATAAACAAATATTTATTTATTTTTATACAGGTGGTGATGTGATAGACTTTGACTCAGAAAGACTTTTTGTTTTTTGTACAGTTTTAAAATTTTCTTACTCTTACTCTTCTTAAATTTCTTTACTCTTTACTCTTATCCAACACTCAGCACGAAAGCAGATGAGCCTATTTTATACATCGTCCCGTCAGACTATATACATGTCTGAGGGTTCATGTCTGAGTTGAGTGCCTCTAAATCTGTGGGGGGGCCTTCCCTTCTCCGACTGTGTCATTTCAACTATTTTCAGGTAGAAAAGAGGGAAAATTATGCAGTATTTGACAAGAAAAAAAAACCCTGCTTATCATCTCACCAGCTTTTACATTCCCCCCTTCTGGTATTTTAATGTAGTTCATTTCAAATAAACAAGCTGAAAAATAGAAAATTGTCGCCCATATCGCTTAGTTTTGTAGACAAAGCTTTTGCTGTCTAAATGTTCACCTGGACGCAAACACGGTTTTGGTCAGGTGATGGATGGGGCAGAGTGAATGATGTGGCATGTGCTGCTCCTGGTTACTCCAGTGAGTTAATTCACACCAGTTGGCCACAGTAGTTTCATGATATAACACGTATACTGACACACACAGCACACCCTCACACATACATGCAAGATGCCATGTGTGAGGGCTGTCCTGCTGGCTGGGCCATCTGTAGCCCTGCAACAGGCCTGTGAGTCAGCAGGGCAGACAAAGTCCCAAGATTCAGAGATTTTCTTTAACTGTGTCCAAAGAGAGGAGGAAAAAAAGTTCACTTCTCGCCAAGAGAGCAGCTGCAAGTAAGAGCAAGTTAGTTTAGTGAGAAGTGGTGACTGTACACAAACCCCCAGGTCAGCTTGACTAGGGGGGAGAGAAAGGCTGGCTTGGCTCCAGAAGCCACAAAGACAGACATCTGTGTTTCTCCATGAGGCCTGAGGTCATGTGCCCTGACCCTGGAGAGAGCACGACTGAAACAGGTCACAGCACAGTTATCACCCCAAAAGGTGACGGTGACCGGCCGCCTTCCCTCAGTCAGTGCAGGACAGAGCAGCCCTCACGCTGTGCTGTGGCGAGTGTCCGACTGCCCCAGATGAAATGCTCGCAGCTGTACAGATTCACACAGCATACAAATAGCAGTTGGTTTTATCGTTTTAGCCTCTTAAATCCCAGTATTTCCCTTCAGTGTTCCCATTTTCGAAACGTCAAATGATATTTCCTTCACTAGAACAGGGGCATTCCCTCACGGCTGGATTGGTTTGCTGGTTCGCTGTCGCTGTCATATTTGTGCTGAACACTGCTGTTATCTCCACACTTATCAGTCTTTCAGGAGCGTCCTAAACTTCCTCCGACTCAGGCCCAGGCCACAGCTCGTAGCATTCTCCCAGAGCAGTACTCCTACACAGCCTCCATCGCCAGGCTGCTCCGTAACAGGCCCTTCATCCTCCTCATCATCACCTACGGTTGGTCATAATCACACCCCACATTTACATCTGTTTGTATTTATATCGTCAGTGTCTCTAACACATGCCTCCACTGGGTAATATCAGGATTCATATATGTTAACCACCAAGATATCCTCAGCACTAACACTCTAAAAAATGTTTTATTTTTCCAAGACAGAAGTCATCCTATTCTATCTTTCATGTCATAAAAGTGAACTGCATACAAGTCATGAATTATTCAAATGATTGCGAGTCCAAAGTGTTTGGGTCCAAAGTTTGTTTATGGTCTGACAATATTTAACACGTGTTTTGAGCGATGTCCCCCGAGGTAAAACATTTCATGAAGTGAAAGTAGTCTCTCTGCAGTCTTTCTGTCCGCACAGCTGTGAACAGACTTTAACCTCCTCTGAACTTTCATGTGACTATTAATAGTGGGTATGCTTTTGTCTCGCTGCACTTCGGTCTTGCTGCATATAACGCGGTCTTACAGGTCACCGGTTTCAAATTTTGGTGCTGCTTGTCAGCATCTGTCCTTCAGGCCGCAGCTCCACGTGTCTCCTTCACCGTGACTGCTGTTCCCCACTGTCCGCTTCCATTCGAGAAACAGACTCCAGTAATACAAGCCGACAGTATGGCCATAAAGAGGGTTTCGGGAAGGTTATATCTAATCTGATGTCATGACTTTATCTAAAACTGTTGTCCAAGAAAAAAAAAAAAAAAAAATTGGGGTGAAGGTTTTTCAGGACAGCTGTGTGTTTTGCAAACCTGTCAGAAGTGAGACTAATGCCCCTTCCTGTATTAATGTTAAAACATTTCATTATTCAGTTAACGACGTTAATTCAGTGGTCACTCAACATTGTGAAAAAGTTTCCGATAGAATATTTTTGCTCTGTACTTCATGCTGTGCAGACTATCTTTAAAAAGCTTTTCTGTCCAACAGGTCTGAATGTAGGTTGTTTCTACGCCGTTGGCACGCTACTGAACCGCATGATCATCATACATTACCCTGTAAGTGTTACTCCAGTGTGTCCTTTGTATACATTGCAGCTAAAATCATTTAAATAGATTTTTTTCCTCATTAAAAAACACATAGCACCCCATCTAGATAGAAAAACAGAAATTTAGCCATTTTTGCTAATTTATTAAAGAAGAAAAACTGAAATGTCACATTGCCATAAATATTCAGACCCTTTGCTGTGACACTCAGCTGCTCGCCATTTCTTCTGATCCTCCTTGAGGTTCTACACCTTTATTAGAGGTCAGCTGTGTTTAGTTAAATTGACTGGACTGGATTAGGAAAGGCACACACCTGTCTATATAAGACCTTCCAGCTCTTACTGCATGTCGAAGAAAATGAGAATCAAGAGGTTGAAGGAGCCGCCCGAAGAGTTCAAAGACAGAGCTGTAGCAGAAGGCAGAGATCTGGCCAAGGTTACAAGAGAATTTCTGCTGCACTTAAAGTTCCAAAGAGCACAGTGGCCTCCATAATCCTTAAATGGAAGACGTTTGGGACGACCAGAACTCTTTCTAGAGCCGGCTGTCTGGCCAAACTGAGCAATCAGGAGAGAGGAGCCTTGGTGAGAAGGTAAAGAACCCACTGAACCTCACTGCAGCCCTCCACCAATCCGGGCTTTATGGCAGAATGGCCCGAAGGAAGCTTCTCCTCACTGCAAGGCACATGAAAGCTCACAGAGAGTTGGCCAAAAACTCCCAGACTATGAGAAATAAGAGTCTCCGGTCTGATGAGACCAAGATTGAACTTTTTGGCCTTAACTCTAAGCGGGCGCTGGTTTCACCCCAATACAGCATGGTGGTGGCAGCATCATGCTGTGGCGGTGTTTTTCAGCTGCAGGCCGACTGGTTGCTATTGAAGGAAAGATGAATGCAGCCAAGTACAGAGATACTCAGGACCTCAGACTGGGCCGAAGGTTCGCCTGAGCACACAGCTAAAATAACTTTGTGTCTGCTCTTGAATGGCCCAGCCAGAGCCCTGACTGCAACACAACTGAGCATCTCTGGAGGGACCTGAAAATGGCTGTCCACCAACATTCACCATGCAGCCGGAGAGGATACGCAAGAAGAACGGCCGGGGATCCCCAAATCCAGGTGTGAAAAACGTGTTGCATCATTCCCACGAAGACTCATGGCTGTTTTAGCTCAAAGGGGTGCTTCTACTGAGCAAAGGCTCTGAAAACTTATGGCCATGTGACATTTCAGGTTTTGTTCTTTTAATAAATTAGTAAAAATGTATAAAATTCAGTTTTTCTGTCTAAATGCTGTGTGCTGTGTACATTAATGAGGAAAAAAAATCTACTTAAGTGATTTTAGCAAATGGCTGCAATGTAACAATTTAAGGGGGTCTGAATACTTCTGTACCCACTGTATAATGCCATTTTATTCAGAGTGCAATATGTATAATCATAATCCTGTAATGGCAGCTCCAACCTAAAAATTGAATATCCGGAAATGATATAAACGGTTGTGTTAACAGATAAATCAGTAAACCCAGTTTTCCTTGACTCAAATTTTCTGTATTGTTTTATTTATTTTAACTGGTGATTTTCATATTAAGTCACATTGAAACTGTGGATCAACACAGCTAAATGCTGGCTGCTGAGATATGTATAATTTAGTGGATTTTACCCCTCTCTCTCTCTCTCTCTCTCTCTCTCTCTCTCTCTCTCTCTCTCTCTCTCGCTCTCTCTCTCTCTCTCTCTCTCTCTCTCTTAAGCTTTGAATGTAATTTTGCTGGCCATTAACAGGAAATGGGGAGAAACGATGCAACTGACGGATGTCGAAACTCAACTTCACACCTCACCTGTGTGAATAAGTGCCTGCTTTATCTGAAACTGTTTGGCCTTTCTTTGGTATATTTGTTCACAAGCTCACTCACTTTCAGGGAGAAGAGGTGACTGCTGGGAGGATCGGCCTTACGATAGTCGTTGCAGGGATGGTCGGCTCCCTGATCTGTGGTGTTTGGTTGGACAGAACGAAAACATACAAGTAAGGCGTCCTGAGTGTTGGGGGTGAAAACAAGTGCAGAGAGGGAGAAAGCATTGGATATTTCTCTTTCACTTCTTTACTTGTATGTATCCATCATGAAGCAGCTACACAAGCACTTTTCTGCCCTTTTTTTTTTTTAATACTATCATATCACTTCTCATCTCACTGCAGTTTGTCTTGTCTGTTGGGGGGTCTGTCACTGCTTATCCAGGTGCAGCTTGCTGCTCTAACAGTGACCCCTTTGCCTCATGGGCCCTCTGGCTGTGTGATGACAGCCGTGTCCCCCCCTATAGGGGGGCTTTAGTAAACACCCCCCCCCCCACCTGTCTTATTCACAAGACTTTTGTCTGTTTGGGATCAATAAAGTAAATCTATCAAAATGTTAGACTGCAGTTTCAGCTGTCTTATGGTCCCTGTGGCCACAGCCAGCATTCTTTAAATCCATATTTACTAACTGTTTCTCTTGTTCAGTCGTTCTGTTGGCATTGGCTGTGTTTCTTGGCGTGTTACTGCCACCTGTTGATCGTTGGCAAAGTATGAGACCATTTTCTGACTTCCACAGGGGACCTTTTTAAATTTGACGCCATCTGTAATGTTAAGTCGAACTGAACGTGCTTTTAAAACAGCCCAGGATCTGCCTGGTAATAATTCTGATGGTGCTCGGTGTTGTGCATGTTACGTGTTCTTCAGGCAGACTACCCTCGCAGTCTACTTCATGTCTCTGGTGGGGATGATCGTCTATGCTGCTACACTCAGTTTGGGACACCTCTGGGTGGTCTTCATCACTGCTGGAGCTCTTGGGTATGCCGTGATTTATTGCTTCTTCTTTTTTTTTTTTTTTTTTATATATGTTTATTTTTAATGCTTCATTAAAGGGACAGAAAATCAGCTGATAGACGAAGAGAATATGATTTATTTATTTACACAGAACATGAATGAGCAGGATGAATTAGGCTTAGTCCAGATAACATTTTACAATCGAACTCATTGCAGATTTCTTACGCAGAGGATATCTCCCCTACACTCCAAGTCTTGGAAGTTCAGTGAATTATTTCTTCATTCTGTGAAACGTAATATGTTAAGTTCTCACAGTGCAATAGTTGTGTTGACGTTTGCAACAATAATTTACAACGTGTTTATTTAGTTGTCAACTTTGGCCCGATAAGCAGTCGCATACAAAGGTAAAGCCTTTGCCTTCGTACGCACTGACCTGGTTTTCCAATGAAATGTAAGCTCATGGGGAGACAACCCCAAAAACACAGGGCCCATGGGTGTGTGGAATCCACTTCGGCTGTTTATTTAATTCAATATATTATTTAAATGGATACCCAAAAATCTGTCGTCACAGCTTTCCAGGCAGTTTGGGATATATATACTGTATGTTCAAGACAAAAGATGGTTTTCAGATTATGCATCACAGTGATGATGTGATGGTATTGCAAATGAATATAAAAGGTTGTATAGCCATTATAAACTGGAAAAATGAGTCTGTGGAGGGACATGATCTATAAGGCTAATACCAATGGCCTTTCCTCTTTTCAGTTTAAAACCAGCTTTAGCCAATAATACTTTCATATGCAGTTTGAACCTTTTTGTGGCTGTGGTGAAATCATAACACCTCCTCAGTAGCACAGATTGGTCTCCCAGATTGGGCTCGCCCTTTCTGGGAAGGCGCACCTATGTAATATGCCGTACATGCTCACATGCATGCCAGACAGTGTTCAAGATCCATGTGACTCAGTCTAATGGAGACCAAATGAGCTCACAATAGCTTCACATTCCTGCTGACGTTCCCAGTATTCACTTGATAATCCTGCTTTAGTTTTATTTTTCTTTTTATCCTATGTTTTCTCCTCTTTTTAGTATCCAAGAGCTTCTGTTCTGAGAATTAATATAATACCTGTACTCCTCTTGCATCATGTTCCCGTTATTGAAGGGCAGAAGAGGCCAACTTAAATGTCAAAGAAAGGTGCCTGGAAATACAGTATGCATTGTTTCAGGATGATATATTGGTGAGAACCCTGTGAATAAGTTTCACTTATTGTCACTTCAGTGGAAAGACAATTAACTGATGTCACCCAACGACTTTCAAATCCTGTTGTTCCTGTGTGGTAATGACTACGGTTGTTCACTATTAAAGCAAAAAGCAAAGCAAATGCTATTTATGACAGCATTTGCTTTAAATTCCTGAGAAGGTGGCTAAATTCAGTTCATACAAAGGCCTTATTTCGTTCTGAATTATTAAGATGAGCATGAGGGGGGAAAAATAACACATTGAATTGCTTGTGTCCTATAAGGTGAAATATAGAGGGATATTGAAGCTAAGGTAAAATAGGAACCCGATATTTTTTTGGTAAAACAGAACAAGGAGCAGTTGGTGCTGTGCTGGAAAGTATTAGAGTTAAAACCAGGAACATTTCATTAGGTAGATTTTTCTGGTTTTCTGTAGCTAATTATATTCTGATATTTGTGTGTCTGTGTCTCCAGGTTCTTCATGACAGGCTATCTGCCGCTGGGCTTTGAGTTTGCAGTTGAACTGACATACCCAGAGTCAGAAGGAACCTCCTCCGGACTCCTCAACTGTTCAGCACAAGTATGGTTATGACTCAAGGGGTCATTCTCAACAAAGTAGTGCAAGAAAACACAGAACAGTACAGTTTGCCAGGAAACTTCCCAAATCTTTAACATGCACATGCTGCAATTTGCATGACACTGAACAACCATAATATATTCAGCCCATGCATAGGAATGTGACAGTTTTGCAAGCCAAATCTACAGCAAGCAGCACCGAAAAGTACCTTTGTTACCCATGTTTTGCACTGAGTGGCATTTTAATACTGCAGGCCTCGCTCACATGTTCCGCATTCACAGGTGTTTGGCATTATATTCACCATCTGCCAGGGGAAGATTATTGACAGATTTGGCACGCTGGCAGGAAACATCTTCCTCTGTGTCTTTCTCCTAATCGGCACAATAATGACAGGTAAGACCTCTAACTGAAACGTATGCTGCGTAGAGTCATATCCAGCTACTGATCTCATCTTGCTCAGCAGTGTGTAAGAAATGTCTTTGTTTATGACTGTTTCTGTTATGAGTTTATCGGTGCTCCTGTGGGAAATTTTGAATTCCAGGAATGGAGGTCAAATTTATTGTGTATGACTGTTTCAGGCTTGCCAGATGTGTTTTTTTTATTGTACAATATGGTTAACAAAGTTTGTCACAGACCGCAGCATTCAAGAAAGCATTCGACCTTTGGGGAAGCTCATGGTTTAGAGTTGTTCAAATTTCTCTGCTTTCCTTGAATATATTAGGTGAAAACCCAAACTTATGTTTCAAACTCTCCTCTGGGAAAAGACAGTCTGTCATCATCCTTCAGAAAGTTTTTCATTAAAAGAAAAAAAAAAAAAAGCTCCAAGCTGAAATCTCTAAACAATTTCTTGTCCATTGAGTGAGTGGAAACCTTTCCATTTCCTAGAGCACAATCATAAGACAGCTACTCTGACAAATACAGTGGCACTTCCTTGTCATGGATTACAGAGGAGCTGTCATGCCTCAGTTGACATCTCTTTCAATAAGCTGCCATTTAGGTGTTTGCGAATGGCCCATTGAGGGCTTTATGAGCAATGTATAACTTGCATTAGCCACTGAAGCACTAAACTTTGTGCCCACAAGAAAAAGACTCTTTAATGAGACTTTTGTGCTCACAAAGGTCAGCAGACTGACTCACTGTCTTTTGTTGCTGACTCAGCACTTGGACACGTCTTGCTGTGGTTGTCCTGCCAGGCTAAAACAAACTCACAGTATTATCTCTCTTTCTAACACCTTTAGTTGCAAAGGTTAGATTTCTTGCAAAACATTCTCCTGAAGAGGAACTCAAGGTTAATTATTAAATTGCAATCAAGCTGGTTTGTCACAGCGCTAATTCTGAAGATAAGTGAAGATGTAAGACTTGAGTTAGGCATCCTGTTATTAACCTTCAGATTTGCATTTGAGCGCTGACTGTCTTGGGAAATGCTTTAGAAACTGTCTTATTCTTTGTCAGGGTCGTGGTTTAATGTGTCTGTACAGGAGCCATGTACTCAACAATCACCATTATTACACTGAGATTTTCAACCTTTCTTTTTAATTTCCATGCTGTTATGCATATTAAACTGGACCAGAAGTCATATTTTTACTGTTTCTTCCTCTGTAATAGAAAAGTTGCATTTCCTTATGCTGCCCTGTCTCTAAATCCTTCCTCAGGTTTAATCAAGTCTGATCTGCGGAGACAAAAAGCCAACCTGTCGGCCAAAACAACTGTAAGTGTTGAAAGAGTGGTGTGCTTTGCGTTTTAATTTGGGACAGTAGAAGAACAGAACATTAATGATGGCGACTACCACGTCGCCATCATTAATGTTTTGCTGTGCTTTATATAAAAGACAAGTGAAAGTCTGTGTGCTTCTCATAACGTGTGTTGTTTCAGAAATAACCTGCTATTTTTTTTTTTTTTTTGCTGTCGCCTGATAATTTCCATAAAAATTCTGGAGTATTTGGCATGATACTGCTACACTGTCTCTTACTCAGGTGTCTGCATGTTGCTTACAAGGTGTTCATCTGCTTTCATAGTAAATCTGTTCCACACTTATCTGCTTTAAGTAATTAACGATAAAATACGCAAATAAGAAATGTATTTACAAATTTTATTTTTTATTTTTTTAGAGCTCATTAAATTTGCCTTCCAGCGTTACTTTAAATTAATAGTTTGAAAGAGAACTAATAATGCACTGAATGTGACACAAAAGCATCTGCTGCCTCGTGGGGGTGGAGGGGGCGACAGGACTGTGGACAAAATCCGAGGAGTTGTTTGTGATGTGTGGGTGAGTCTCCGAGCGAGTGATGAACGCTGACCAACACAAGTGGAAACTCGTTCAATTGGGGGAAATAAAAGAAAGATGAGTTTTTGCCAAGCTTCATCCTCGGCTGGAGACTCACACCTCCATAAACACTGAATGAGAAGTGATCAGTAGCTGTTGTTTTAGGCGGAGGGGCAGAGGTCGGGACAAGACTACGGAACCACGTCACTAATGTCCACGCCGCAGAGCCCTGCTTCTCAAGCCTGATCAATAAACCTTTCTGCTTCCACAAAAAAAAAAAAAAATCTCAAATCTTAGCTCAACACACAGTTGCACAAAGGTAGGGGCACTGCAGTCAGCACACACTGTCAGTCATCACCCACAGGGCTGCACACCTTTTCACCCTTCACTCTTTCACCTGCCTGTCTCTCTCTTCTGATCACACTGAATATTATTCATGCAATCATTAACCGCACATACGTATAAACCCACACTACGTATGACTCCTGTTTCAATTTGTGATTTTCTCTGATAACTGTAATAGCAGTTTGATCTTGGTTTACCTCAGTTCAGGCAATTATTAAACTCATCTCAACTTTGCACGATATGACAATAACAACGTAATGATAAAAACAAAGCGTCAGCATTGTGTGGGAGTTTCCCAGAGAGTTGTGACTCTGAATAGATGACTGATTTTCACTCCTACTTTAAATGTAAAACATACATAGAACTTCAGACAGTTTTTTTTTTTTCCTTTGAAAGCTTTGTATATTAAACTGTATGTCTGTTAATCTATTTTTCAACTCCATTGTTTCTCCTTTTTTATGCTACTTTTCCATCACTTGCAAGAGGAAAATTTAAGTTTAAACTTCACGGCATCAATCTGGCAGTTATACTTTTCCAGATCAAACAATACTTATGAAGTAGTGAACAGATAAATAAAACAATACTGTTAAGCATGAAATCAGCGGTTTCCACTTTAAATGCCTTGCGACCCCTTTGTTAAAACTGGATGGTTTGCAGATCTGCCAAAGTTAAATAATTTAACTATTCACAGTTTAAGGATATAAACTTAAAAGTAAATGAATAGCATAAAGTATCAAATACAGGTACGATAATATGGACAGTTATTTACCCCTGACTGTTTTTGCTCTTTAGGATGAAACCAAACCAGTCAAACTAAAATCTAAAGAGACCAAAAGAAATTGCTACATTGATACCATGAAATGGTTCAATTAACAAGCCTCTTCTGATTGATAGGAGGATCCCTCTGACTGCCACGATTGGAGCCCAGCTGCACCCTCTGTCATCAAAGAAACCCATTTTTAGACACACACACACTTAAAAGCCTAGAAAGTGACAACAATCTGCTTCCTGACATAGTGTAATATACTAAGAACAACACAATCTTTAGATCCAATTACTTTTTAGGAAGAGGTAGAGGTAATGTGTTATTTATTTAAAAATAAAAATGCTGAATTATACATTTTAATAAGTTGACCATGTATATATATTATACACATTTTTATGAATGATTTTTGTAGAAAATCTTTTGAATAAAAAGGCTTTCTAATCCATGGCAGCCTACAATAAGGGACACAATAATGGCGTGACATGTTGTGTAATTATTTAACAGTATTAAAGGTTACTTATTTAACAGAAATAAAACAGTTTCATGAAGTTTATTCTCTTCATTTTGTGCCATTTTATTTTTCATCTTGTAAAACCCAGGCCCACCACACTGGAGTCAGGGACACCGATGTACACTGTGTGTGACATAGACAATTGTTTGTTATCCACAGTTTTTATTCTGTCATAACAATACTCATTGATTACAGTGTCATACGTGCTGGAAGATGATGGCGTTGTCTTTCTGCACAACAGATGTTATCTCACTCCAGCAACCGCAGCATTAGCTCAGAACATGGAGTCACATTATGGTTTTCTAGAAGCTGCATCTTGTTGCGTGATGAATAGCTTATGGTTCAGCCAAATGAGATAATGCTGAATCAAGACAAAAAGATAAGTGCTACAATAATGGATTCAGAGTACAAAGGCACAATGTTTTGCCTCCTCCCTTTATCATCTGATACAGTAGTTCTTTGAATGTCAGCACCAGACGGGGGTGAAGGGCGAAAAAGTGAATCATACCCGAGTCTGCAGTGATGCGTAATATCCGTCCCATGATTTCTCAATTGTGTGTATATGTTTTTGTCACAGGGTGGCAGCATTGTCACATACAAAGCACCAAGTCATCCAGTGAACGAGAGAGCCCATCAGGCTTCATGTGAGGGGCGAAATAAAAAAAACAAAAGCCAGTGCTTTCAGTATCCTATTAAATAGTATTTTGCTCAGATAGAACGTGTGAAAAGAACCCAAAAAGAGCCTGAAAATAAAAAAAGTGTGGTGTGTTCCGGTTTGAATAAATGACTGCATTAAACTTGACATTGGCATAAAGAGATAAAGTTGCCTCGGAACAGCTCTCTTATGAGATCATCCTGACTTTAGGCCAGGACTCAAAGAGCAGCTCCCATTTGACTGATTCTCTGATGATCTCATTGTTCTCTAGTTAGCTAATGACTGATCCTTGGCATAGATTGACCGTTAAAGTTTCTATCATGAGTTTTTCCTGGTGCTACAGGTTTGTCAGCACATAGACCTGTGGAAATAGTGCTCAGTAGTACTGTTTCAGTGTCCATGAATGCAAAATTCATCGCTTCAGTTTAGCAAATTACTTTCACATCTGCTGTACAGTCACCCAAACATCGCATCAAACATCACTTTTATTATTCAACACTTTTGAGGAAGAGGAAAAATAAGGAAAAATGCAAAGTGACTTTTCTTTTCTGAGAAGCGGACATCGTACGTCACTTGTTGTGTCAACACTATTTTTACCGTATGCCACACAGCAGCGTTTTCTTCTTTTTATGAGCTTTATTAATGTGGAATATATGAACTGGAGACAGGAAGGTCACAAAAGGACGAGGACGAGCAGGGTGTGACCTCGGGCTTGCTGAGGAAACTCCTGACAGTTTGCCCACCCACATGTAGAGAAGGATGTTTGAATAAGGCCTCTTGTATGCATGTGGCATTTCAGGGCTGCTTGGAAGAACTTACTGTACATGTGAAGGTTAAGTCACTCCGCTCATACCACGCAACTTGGCTTGACTGTGGTCATTTTGTCACTTACTTCGCTTGTTTGCTCACTTTTACTTTTCTGCTGGTACAAAGCTATGGAGGAGGTTGGAAGGAGAGTTAAACATTTTTCCCTGTAATGTTTATGAATGGGCACATAGAGAAAGCACATATTTATCTGTTTCATTTTTTTTTATATGTATATGCAAAGTCTATTTTCACTTTCATATGTTTTTGCAGTAACTGTCAAATATTACCTCGAAAACTAAAGTGTTTGTGTTTGTTTGTTCTCATTCCAGAAGGAGTCCATGCAAATGCGAATGGCTGAGCTGAGTCTCTTTTCCCCTGCAGGTGTGTATGTGTCCTCCAAATCCAGCTGGGTATAGAGACTGATGTGGCAGGGCAGCGCTCCCTCTCTGATCACCAGACAACTCTTGGGCTTTTTACTCTCCAATCTGAGAGGCTGACTGAGCTTCAGTGTTGTGATCAGCTTACCTTTTTGGTAGGCTGAAAACTTTGGCAGTTATTTCGCTCCACCCATCTGTCTTTACTCTTGTTGGTCCCCTCCTCCCGCTGGACTAAATTAGGGGACAGAACAGTGCCACAATGATGGCAAAACTCTTTAGAGGAGTTGGTGGCAGGTTTAGAGAGAGCCAGGCTTTTTAGCCTTCATGTGAACCAGCTCCTGTAGCATCGCTGGTAGCGCCATTTTTGCCCAGCTTCAAGCGTGGGATCAATCTTCTCATTTACAGCCGCACAAAAAATGTTAGAATAATATGCGTGTCCCAGCATAAAACTATCATTTTAAAGAAACGCTAACGCAGTATAAAAGGAGTCTGGTGGTAAAATGTCATCATATCACCCCCTCCGAGACGTGCTCATGTACGGCCTTGTGGGAATAGTGTTGTGACAGATTAGCAGTATTACCAGCCTTACCACAGGATTGGTGATGGTCTACCTCACTCTCATCCTGAATACTACTAAATATTTCATGGCCTGATGATTTACTCTGCAATGCTGTTGCATGATGGTAAAGTGCGTCATTGCCCTGAGCATGGCTGATCCTATCTGCCTGCCGCTACTTCACAGATATTATCAACTATCCACAGTGTGATCCCTCGTGCACCCACAAACCACAAACCAAAAATACACAGCTAAAATTATAAACACTATATTTAGTTTGTCAAGAGAGGTGGGTGGAAAACAGTATTCTGTAATCAGCTCAGGCTGAGGGAATAGATTGCAGGCCTTCTCGCAACTAGTTAGAAAGTAGAAATAAACCATAAATTGACCAATAACAGTGCCAGTTGGTGTAGCAGTGCAGATAACATCAGGCTCATAAGGCATGGAGTGGAGGCTGAGGCAAACACGGCATGACGCAGCGCCTCCTGTTTGTGTTGCCTGTTCAAACAGCAGCAGAGATTGATGGCGCTAGCCACGTACAATGCACCGTAGTAAATGGGGAGTTGTGTGTGTGTGTGTGTGTGTGTGTGCAAGGTGGAAAAAAAATAGAGGCATACAGTAGATAAAGCCACATGATTTTATAGATATGAGAAAAACAGAGAGAGGGAAAGGCTAAAAAGCAAGACAAGGCGGATATCAAAACAACTGGAAGGAAAGATCGTTGAAAGACAGCGGATAAAAGTGTAACCAGGACTGAGAGTGAAATACAAGTAAGTGTGGTAAAGACTTTGTCACACACAGATGGCTGCTGGGTGTATTTTGGAAAGGTTTTGGAACGAGCACCTCATCCGTGCACATTCTGGAGCGATATAACTGGCTCACAGACGGACTGCAGAGAAGGGAGGCACTGCTGAGGAGTCAAACTGTGTGCTGAGTCCTGATATATTTGAACGCTGGCTCTGTGCCAAAGGAGCTGCGCTTGGTACCAGCATTTTCTTCCTGACTTTACAGAGCAGATAAAGACTTCTCTAATTTTTCTTAGTTCAGTCACTTTTTCCCTCCTCTACGTTTGAGTGTGTGTGTAAGGGGGGGCTAAGATAATGAGCACTTGAAAAAGCAAACAAAGAATATGTGTGTTTGGTGTTTGATTCTGAACACACACACACACACACACACTAAATGCTGAGTTTTGTCCTTTCTGTTGTTTATGAATTTCTGGATCATGTCGACGTTTGCAGGTTGGACAGAAAATTTAGATCATTTTATTAGTGAACAGAAAGATGATACGGGTGTACACACTGGGAGAAATTGTTACATCACAGTCTGATCAAGGTGATTTTGATTTCATTCTGACTGCCCTTGTCATTCATTTAATCCATCCCCCCCCCCCAGGACCAGTCACATTCAAACACGTCATCCCTTCTCTCTAATTACACCAAAAATTCAATCACTTTATCTCACGGTGAGTTTCATATGGTTGACCATGATTACAGCACAAAAACTTAGGGTGCCACGCTAACATTTATCTCACATTATGTCACACAAAACCAGCGTCACAAAGTGTGTTGTGGCACTGTTGGTGTAGCCGAGGACTAATTTCTTCCAGTGTTCCCCGAGGCCTGTGTGTTGTTTTCATTTTATTGTTCATGGGGGAAAACGGCTCAGCCGGTAAAAATGGAAAAATCACTTAATTTTCCCTTCGCTCCCCGGCTACTGTTCTGGCTTTTAAAGCGCACTCCTATGCCTACGCGGCCATCAGGAGGCTGGCTCTCCGGTGAATGATTTATGTTTTGTTGCCGTGTGGATGTAAGTGCTACCAAACCCTGGTCAGTGACACAGTGTAAGGGGCAACACGGCTGCAAAACGACAATGGAACATTTTTCTGCTGCACAGTACACGCTCAATGGCAAGCAGGGTATTCATGCACTAGTAAAGCTCTTCAAGTTACCTTTAAATTTCTCTTCTGAGAGCAGGGGAGGCCTTGGCCATAGCTTTTGGAGGAGGTTTCTCTGGCATCTCTCCTCAGGTTTCAAAGCTGGCAGGCTGATCAGAGCGCAGAAGGTTTGTGAGCCTTGGCACTAGCACACAGCTCCAGGCTTTGAGGGCCCAGATTAACCTGCACAGTAGTTAAATAAACACACATCCATGCATGGCCGCATGAATGGACGTTTCATCACAGCTTGCTACATTTCTGTGATCGTAGTGGACTCACACCCAGCTGCACTGCATGATGCAATTAAAAATAACAGTGAGATTACTAAAGCATGTGCAGAATATTAACTGGTAGAGAGCTGTAGGTATGGGTGCAGTGGGCACGCCTTAAATGGCCCTCACATCACTTTACTTGATTTTTTTTTTTCCTCAAGATTTGGTTTAGATGATTGTTAGCTCTTAGCTTCCTTCCTGTGTTCACTGATGAAGCCCAGCATTGTGTATTTAGGTCCCAGCCAAATTACCCCAAGACCAAATTTTCCTGACCTGTGTGAGTGGGGGGCTGACATCCAGACAACTTCAGGATGGGTGCTTAGTGGGGTGTGAGGTAAACCCTTATTACTGCAGGTCCTGTTAAAACAGCAGAGGCGCGAGGGGGGTGGACAGGCCTTGTGTTTGTACACAGGGAACCCCCGGCCACTCAGTAAAAAGAGCTTTATTATTTAGGCCTCTGCCAAGCAGAGATCAGGGTGGAAAATACACAGGATCCCCGGCGCCAAGTCCCTTGCTCTTGGAAAATCTGCCCCAGAAGCATCCAAGCGTATGGCCTGGATTTAATCACCCACTGTGGCATTTGTCCTCAGTCTGAAGAAAGAAAGCAGCAATCAATCTACATCAGCGTGACCCTCGATCCCTCCACCAGCAATCACATTCACAGCGATCACAGCAGACACGTTCTCTATTATGTGAGTAAACCTCATTTTTAATTCTGGGCATGACTCCAAAATGACTGATGTCTGTTAATAGAAAGTGTCAAACTCTTACTTTTTACAGCCTCCATAACTTAACAGCCATTGAGAATATGCATATAAATGCACTGCTTCATACCGACAAAGTATTTTCTGCATGTTAATAACTCTGCTTTGCAAATGTGAAATCACTGGGGGAGGCTGTAAAGTTTGTAGCTATGTTCAAACTGAGTTATGAAGGCAGTGAACCAGGGGGAAAGTGTCATGTTGAAAATGGCCTGCATGGACCAGAGCTCTCAGTAACAGTGGATCTGTCACTGTTTCTATTTGCCTGCAGACAAATCCGATAGGGGAGTGCTTACCGATCGCCAGAGTACTCATTAGAGCACACATCGTGCCAGCTCATATCGTAAAGTTCAATATGTCATGTAGAGATATTAAAGACAAATGGAAAAATGGCATCAAGCCACATATGTTTTAGCATTGTTTTCTTTGGCATCAGAAACAATGTCAACATGTAAATAACACGCAGTGCAACACAGAAGTGCCAAAAGCTGCAGCTCTTCAAATGGCTGCTTGAGTCTGACTCCGAAAGTGTGTCAGGAGTCTCCCATTTTAAAATGACCAGCCTCGCAGCAGAAATGAACATGTTCACATCCTGGTGCAAAAAAAAAACAAAAAAAAAAAAACAGCTTTCCTCCTTTATGACAAATACACGGAAGTGCTGCTGATGATTGGCTCCAGCTCTTCTGTGACCTTATAAAGATAAGCGGTGTGGTTAATGGATGGATGGACATCGCCGAGTGGCACTTGGACACTAACATTCATACCACTGATCCATCAACTTCAATGGTCATTATACTATTTAGTCAATAGTTTTTGACTCAGCTTGCAGCAAATTGCTGTGCCACGTGCAGAGTTCATACGGTTTCTACAACCAATGATGTCCACCTGCATCGACAGCTCTTCCTCACTTCTTTATATCATCATTTTGGTAATAACATTTTTTGGCAGAAACACTTGGGGACAAATTTGAGGCCTAACTGAGGCAATCCTCAGACTCTGTGCTGTCAAGATGTTTCTGTTGGTTTCTACATCTTCTCTTCCACCCTTCCCCCAGGCAAAGTCCTATCTGCTTCAAATCATCCACCTACTGTTCTCTGCCCAGAAAGGACAAGGTTGCCTGCCTCCCTGACTACAAGCCAGATACAATGACCTCAGTCCTAATGAACACCAGTGAGTGCCTGCTTTAGTCTTTCACCAAATATGTCACACACCCATCATTATTTGATCCAATCCACTTTGTATGCATGAGAGTTGCACACCTGGGTATTCCACCAGGATGACAGCCATTCGTCTGTGTTCACTAACGTTGCCACTTAAATCAGCAGATATCAGAGTTGGCTCGGTGGAAGGATAGAATGTCTCATAAATTAGTGCATCATTATATACGCTTTCCTGTTGGAAAGAACAAACATTTAAGTCATTGACAATGCTGCTCTTTCCTCCTGCTATTCAATATTTGGATTTCTATCTCCTGCAGAAAGTTGGGACATTAAATCATCAGCATCTTAACATGGGGGATAGAGACACAGCCAACAGCTCCACAGTTTGTCTGTTACTAGAAGAGAGAAAGGGAAGTTGAATAAAATGAGAGGTATATTTAACAGTGACAAGCCAACAGGTTGCAAATGCTGGTCTGTAAGAGGGGAAAAAGGCTATTTACCTTAAAATCTTTGTGCATCAAAGCTGAAAGTGCAAGGAAAAGGAGATTTAGAGCTCTTGTGCTTGTTGCTGTGGGAAATCAGGAAACATACACCTTCAGCAGTCAGGAGGAATTCAGATGAAACCTGTAGAGATGTAAGTAAAACTACATTTGTATTTTCGCATTTTTTTCTGATTCATTTTAGAAATCTGTCCTGTAAACCTTGTTCGACGTGTTACCCTGTTAGACTTAGTTTTACAGTAGAGTAGAATAGAATATGCTTCATTGTCGTTGTACACTTGTTACTAGATTGGTTTAGGATACACCTACTGTACTGCATTAAAGGAGAAGTAAATAAACTGTAAATATAAAATGATAAAATACAACATACCAAAAAACTAAAAACTATTATTATCTCTCACCCACACATCATTCACACATTGCACACGTGCTTCATAGCCCAGGGGTAAAAAGTGTTGGTGAGCCAGTTAGTGCATTGCTTCCAGACCCTGTACTACCTTCTGCCGGAGGGCAGCAGGGGGCTCCTCCTTGCTCTGTACAGTTCCCGAGAGTCTGCATTGTCCTCCAAGGAGAGCAGGGGGGGCGGCCGATGATTCTTTGTACCGACTTTATGACCCCCTGCAGGGCTTTCCTGTCTTTTACTGCGCAGCTGGCATACCACACTGTGATGCAGTACGTCAGCGCACTCTCCACCGTGGAACAGCAGAAAGTTTGCATCAGGTTCGCCTCCAGCTGGCACGAAGCGCAGCCTCTGTTGAGCCTTGCTGACCACTGCTGTCGTATTGGTGTGCCATGTCAGGTCATTAGCCACATGCACACGCAGAAACCTTGCACACCTTCGCTCTCTCCTCCACACATGCCGCAAAAAAAGCTTGTCCACAAAAATGAGAGCAAATCTTTCCGTTTATGCTAACTAGATCATGCTACACTGATCCAAAGCTCACCAACGCCCACCAACATGTGTTCAAAGACAGCCATCGTTTGACAAATTCCCCTGAGATCAATTACCTGCTATAAAAACTGAAATTTTCTGCCGTATCACCTCCATGTCCACTTTGATCCAGTTAGCAGGTTCTGAGATCACTAGAAAAGTGAATTCCTCAACTGAAAATCATCATCTGGATGAAGATGTTAAGGCAGAGTGGGCTTGATCCAAAACACACCCTGTTTGTGATTCACCAAACAAACACAGCTGCTGTTGGCTGATAGTGTCCAGGCAGAGATCCAGCCTTAACACTGTTGCAAAGTTATGGTAAGTACGCCACTTGAAACACACACACACATCATACCATAAATCATACCATGAAGCTGCATTATTACATTTTTGCTTCTTTCAGCTCATTCTGCGCAGCACGCAGCTGCTTTCTGTGAAAAAGCTCCGAAAACAGGTTGTATGCTGTATCTGCTTTGCCTCAGATCGGAGACAAACCGGTCGTCCACCATATGCAGTTGAAGAGCCAGGCATTACACATTTCGATGAAAACCAAAAACAGCAATAGGCAGTATCAATATTGCACTTACTGTGCATTTGTTTGGCAGCCTGACAAACAGCTCCAAATTCATGAATCTTTTTGCTCCATGTGTGCTGGATGTCTAAATAGCTAATCATTTGCTCACAGTCTCACAATATCAACCTCCCACTGATAATATTATTGTTAACCTGCTGCCAACACAATTAGAACTTCGTGAAAATAGCAGATTCAATAATTATATCATTTCAACATCTACATAGAAGCTAATAAAAATGCAACTGTCTAATGTTGAATGTGTTGAACTAGTATGGGGCGTTCATAATCAGCCATTTATTTATTTTTGGATAACAAATATGTAAATCACGAAGAAGAAATCCATCTTTTTGAAAATAAATCTTGAAGGCACCTGCTCTTATGGTCCGTGGTGCACAGTCTTTGTCCCTTTGATTTACTCTGCACCAGAAACCTGCTATTGAGTCATTCTCTGGCCCCCTCAGACGAAACTTGGTCCAGGATCCTCTGGCTGGCTCTCATTTGTTCGTCTCACTGTTGGACTAAACAGGTGTATGAATCACCACACGGATCCCTGATTTGCTGTATCAGCTGTCTGTCTGTTTGCCTTTTTGCCCTTCTGGCTGAATATCATGTAAACTCTTCATGTTTGGATTTTAGTTAAAAAAAAAAGAAAAAGAAAAAGAAAAACAAAAAAACACACCATTCCTCTGGAAACTGTCCCTTGGCAGGAAAAGGTCAACTGTGAATGTGATCACTGAGAGTGAAAAGGGAAGTTACATCAGCCCTGCAAAAAGCCAGCTTTGTGAATTATGATCAATCATAGTCTAAGACTTCCACAAAGCCCAATGAATGTGCAGCAGCAGCAGCAGCAAGACCAAGAGCTGACTGTGGCTTGGTTAAGTCAAATACTGAACCCACCGCCTTGGATATACTTAAAGGATTTATTGAAAAAGACATGTTCCTAACACACCCGTGTTTGGCTAACTAGTTAGCGTTACACTTTTGTCAAGAGGATTTTCTATCACGTGTCTGCTTGCATGATTGTATTTTTTAAGTTTGCCACTTAATACAATATAAAAGCTAAGAGGGTCACACAGGATCCTGGCAGCTAGGAGACCATTTTTGAGGCTTTAAGCCCTCTTTATCCCAGTTTACACTTGGCCTCAATGTAAGGGAAGTTACTGAACTTATTTTAATCCCACACAGCAATTAGCCCTTGCTTTTGTCTTGGCCTTTTTTTTTATTCCTTTCAAAACACCAGTCATCACACAAAAATGTAAAGTGATGCAACAGACATCCTTCTTCGAGAAATACAGGCTGATGATGTATCACATATAGTTGGTTGTTGGGGTTTTCCCCCCACTCACTGCTGAGCTCGCTGGAAGCAAAACTGAATTTAATCACAAGCTAAAATGAAGCTTTAATGATCCTTGTGGGGAACTTTGGTTGCTCTATCAGCAAATAGCAAAAGGATGTAGCAAAGAAAAATCATGAGTAGTCCACGCTTACATGGTATGACTCTAGCAGGACTTCACCGTGCCCCTCACACGCATGTTCACACTCACAAGCCATAGTGGTGGCCTGGCTTTCTAGAAGTATTTTAAGTCAAATGTCTCACTGAAGGAGACACTGGCATATGGGGAAGAGAAGCCAGCAATCTGACAGCAAAGCCTACAATGAGTAAATCACTTTCTCTACCTCCTGAGCCAGAGCCAAAAATGTGACATATGAAAAACGCTGGCTATAACACTATAAACACAATATTCTGCTAAGCATTATGTGTACTGCAGATGAGCAAAAGAGAAGTAGCATCTACAACGCTTAATATGAAACATGCGAAGTGATCACTCCTTTAATGAATCTATTAGAACATTTTAAACGTCATCACACTGAATCTGGCTGTACGTTAATACTGAAATGTACAAAAATAAGGTCAAATAGCATATTCAAAATAAACGCCTCGAGTTTTCAGAGTTTGTAATGTGAACAAATTTGAATTCAGACAGTTGATTCTCTCTTTTGGCCCGAGCATTAAATCCTTCCTGTGCCTCTATTTCCTATACTTCTGGCGACCAGCATTCCCTTGAGATGATATAAAATGCTTTAGTGGATTAAAACTAATATTGTTGTACGGGATTTGTGAGGAAATTAGAGTTTTTTCTTGTAGCCTACAGGGCCTTTCGGCAAGCTGTTCCCAGCGCCGAGCATCTTTATATCCTTTACAATGAACTCCAGTTTGTCGTCGATAAAAAAGAGATGACTAATTTATGAAATAGACGCTTGAATGTCTCTCCTAACTAAAACACCATGACAATCGGAAAATTATTTATTTTAAAATCGATTTTTTCTGAACATGTTGAGAAATAGATGTAATGCATAGAGTGCAGATTGTTGCGGTTTTATATTGATGCGTGGTGTCTGCGTTGAAAGTCACTAGTGGTTATATTGCTCATTTGCTTCTAAAACCACGCATTATGGAGTGGCTGCTACTTGCACTGAATCCTAGTGTCTGTTTTCGCAACAGCACAAGAAAAACACTGTGCTGCCATGATCTCTCACTCTACTCTCCACATCAATCCCCAGTGTGGAGTGCTGATGCCTTTTTCGCTCCATATGACTCTTATTAGTTTGATATGAAAACCCGGCTTCATCGCTATTCTCAGAGTCGAGAGCCATTCTCACTCTGTGTGATTTTCAGCCGCCCGACTGTAGTCTTTGCTACCTCAAATCAGTCCCTGACCAACAGGCCACAACGAGATGTATTTGTTTTGGAGGTACAGTGGAGTGGTTTTACACAAGCCTAGAGTTCAACTAAAGTCTGTTTGAGAGTTACAGTGTGACACCTGGATTTGATTTTTTTTTTCTCTGTAATTGCAACAGTAAATGGAGATTTTGGAGGTCATTTACGTTCAAGCTGTTGCCCTTTTCTTCGAGGTCAGAATTACAATTGCATTACACTGTACTATCAATGAAGGAATTACATCATGTGCATTTGTTTCTCATAGCGCTGCCATTAAACTGAATGACCTGCAGTTGTTTTGAAGTCTTTGTTGCACTGGGAGCTGCTCAAGGAGCCACTGGGAGGGAGGTTTTTGGATAAGGTGTCCTTGCACTGTCAACACTTTAAGATATCAAAGCCTCTTTTTTCCCTTCCTGTGTAAAGAAAAAAAAAAAAAAAAAAACACCCTCATGTTTTCAGTTTCCCAGCAAGCGAGGGACTTTTGACTCATTTTCACAATCCTTTTCACCCTAAAGCGCCCCTAATGTAGGAGTCTCATGCAGCGCGTTAAAGCCTTTAGAGCTGCTGACATGTGCACCAGCTTTAGTTACCAAGCTTTCGTCATCCTGGTGATTTTTTAGCAGCAGGAGTAAAAAGAGAGTTGCATTCTGCCAGTAATTAAAGACTGATGTTCTTTCATTCAAAATCCCAAATAATTGAGGAGGCAGTGAGGCAAAATATGAAGGGAAAACAATATCACTCTGAAAAAGTAAGTAAAGAGGAAGTAAAGAGTGGGTGCTTGAACAAGAAAGTCGACCTTACAGTATGTGTGATCACTGTTTGAAACAGCACAAATGTTCCTACTCACGTAATCGCTGACTGACGCTGAGATGGGCTTTGGAGGTGGGGGTTGGGTGTCATCTGACTGCCGGCCTTCTTTACGACTCGCTATATGTTTGGGCTCTGTCGCACTATGAGATATGGTGAAATTAACAGGAGTTCAAATAGCATTAGAGGTTCAAACAGAACCTGTTTTCAGCGGGTGAGCAGTAGATTACCCTCAGATGTCAGTCCTTTGAAACTATAGGCATCACTTTTTATGGGAGAAATATGTGCCCGTTATGTTGTGACCAATACTGAGTTGGATTTTCTTCACCACAAACTGTGTGATCTACTACGCTCTTTAATATCCAATCTGCACAGCTTCATGAAGACCATGTGGTTGTGTGAAGCTGCAGTGTGATTTGTCTTAAGGCTGAAGCTGACCAATTGAGGTCGCCTGTATATCTGTACCAGCTGGGGTGGAGACTTTATGGCTGTCAACTTCACCGACAAAAAAAAAAAAAAAGAAAGAAAGAAAAGAAAAGCGAAAGACGGATGTGTTTTCCTCTTTAATACATTATATGACACGACGGTGACTGAATACAGCCCCGCAGAGTCAGTAAAAGCATTTCTCTAAAGGAGATGCTGTATTGTTTCACTGCTGCTAGCTTTTATGCTTGTGGAGTGCATTCTTTCCCTCATCTTGAAAGCAGATATTGCCACCTCTCATCTCAATTAATGGCAGAATGAAGGGACATATGGAGCACGACAATAAGAAAAAAGTTAACGTGAGGAGAAAGGTGAATCCACATGTGTGGTCTCTGTGTATCAGATGCCCTATACAGAGACATGCATGCACCATGTTGATATTCAAAAGCCTTGGATGTTTGTTTAAAGTGAGTAATTGATACTTGCCACTGGAAGAATTTCCCCCAATTTGGCACAGAGTGTGAGAACAAGGAGAGTCCAGTTTGCCATGTCCGCCTGCTGTCGGCATGTGTTATGCTACGGGAAGTACGCCTGGCCCTGCTTCTTCGGAGTTCACTGCAATGGCAGCACCAGACCACACATACTGCCACTTTTATGGTTTTCTGCTGAGGATTCTTACTGTCACTGCCAAATTGCCTATTATTGAAACTTCCAATAAACAAGCAAAGAAATGCAATGCCTTTGTTTGCCTTGGAACAACGGTTGAAACACTTTTGACCTGTTTTTAAGACACCAAAGAATGAACTATTTGAAGAAAGCACAGACATCTCAATTTGAAAATATGAGCTTTTACTGGAAGGTCCTGGAAGATTTGTAGCATTCCCATGAATGCTCCCTAACTGAATTACTTTTTTAATTCATCTCTTGAATCACTTGCTGCTGCTGCTGCTGCTCAACAGACAGTGACTCCTCAGCCTCTTCAGTGTTTGTTGATCACTGCTCCATTTAAAGAATTAGTAAGTGCTCACAGCGTCTTTGATCTCAGCCTTTTTCACACCTTAAAGCGCGACATGAAAACGTGGACTGAAGAGGCTTAGCCGCGGCAGGATTCCACCTCTGTTGTTATCTTTGCCAGTATGGGGCTGCCTCAGAAAAGGGAGGATCTTTGCACTTTGTTTTGATTGCCGCTACTCACACCGGCAGGATCTCCTCTCATGCGCAAAATGGTGCTTGAATATCATTTTGATCATTTCATTCTTCTCCTTTCAGCTGCCCTCATTCTTGTGTCAGTACAAAGTGTGGGCCTAATCCTGAAATGAATGTCTTCTTTTGGGACTTCAAATGGCAGCGCATTCCAGCCTTGGGACAGTGAACAGCTGGATGACTGCAGCAATGGGTGTTTTATTTTATCCCGCATTGTCAGATGTTTGTGTTTGCAAAGCACCACAATTTATCTCTGTTCATGCCACGGATGACAGCTCAACTGGGATGAACTGGGCCTAAAAATGTGGAGCCTCGTAGATGAGGAAAGGGGGGGATCAGTCCAGTTAGTGGACAGGGGCATCAGTTTAGCAGCTAAATCATTTCAGATCATAAAACTGATGCTGGGAACTTCGAGAAGACTTACATGATGTTTAACAGCTTCATTTGAGGGCTTCATTTCAAGACTCGGTTTGATTAATTGAGTGAAGATGTCACTGTATATCGCTTGCCAGGCACCACTTCACAAAGAGATACACTTACACTCATACAAATCCTGAGGATCAGTATGAAAATGTAGGATCCAGAATGAATGTTTTACAACAAATGTCAGATCTCACTTCATTTGCACTTTCGAAAATACAAGAACAAGAGATAAATAAAACTACATTTGTCATTCAGTCCAGTAAACTACAATAATTCAATAATTGTTTCCATTTAAGAATTTCCTCGTAAAGTGACTAGTTTCTATGAGAAACTAGCCGAAGTCCTGATGTGATCCTTTCTCCACCATGTTGTCCAACCAAGATTTTTATGTTCTTTTCCTACACACAGGTGCAAAAACAAACAAGGGTTTCCATAACCATCAGGGAGGATGTACTTTCCACATTCTAGTCGTTCTTCTGGACAGAGCAACCCTGAAATTAGTGGTCCTCAAGGTCATCTAATCTGCGAAAACTAGCTATTACCTTTTCATTTCCAAGCTCCCTTTCCAACTTTCTGCTGTCTTTATTGTCCATACAATGTGCGGCCATGACCTAAATGCTGCCGTTGCTGCAGCTCCTTGACAATGCAGAGTTGGAGACAAGCAGAAAACTGTTATTAATTACATCATCCTCATAGGTTAAAGAGGAAAGATAATTGTCCCCTTTCTGCAAAATTTCAGCCCAATAATAGCTCCCAAGGTAGCGTTAGTGATGCCAAACAACACAATGTGAGGCTCACACAGTCCACAGGGGCACGCATTTTGTATTTGCTCAGTTTCAGTTGTAGATAAAATGGTGGGAAATTCATCATGCATGGATAATGTTAGACATAGAACAGATTCCTGATGACAGTCATCCTCAGTGTTGTATGACACCTCATCAGAAAGAAAAGACTGAAATTCACTCAAAACACATCTGCAGCAGATAATTTAACAGCTTGACAAATATATGAAGAGCATCTGTGAGGTCACTTGCTTTTCCCAGATAATTTAAAAATATATCAGATGATGTCAAAATGGATTTACTATGCTTAATACAAACTAGGTCAGGTGGCATGTCAAAAGGCAAGAGCACGTTTTCCAGCTGCCTGTGACAAACAGGCTGACACCCCTGGCTGCACCTCAACGCTTACCTGATACCTGTCCAAGGACTGTTTTTGTTTCACCTCACTGGAATATGTTATACAAACGGGGATAATAGTGAGCCACCATCTTGTTGGAAACAACAGTGCTTTCAATTCTGATGGGAAGAGTGACTTTCAGTGGCTGTCTGGCAATCTGACAAACCTTAAGTTTTAAACAAACTGATGGCATCCCAAAATTGGCCGTCTTGGATTCAGAATTCGATAATCCCACAAAAAGAGCTTAGCTTTTAGCAAATAAACTGTGTTCATTGTCTATGTATGTTTTTCTGTCCTTCTCGCAGGTGCCTTACTGTTTACTTTTTCATAGTCTCCATATACTGTATATCTCTGCAATATCTCATCACAGTGTACAGACAAGCTCAGTCTGGGCATGTATGGACAATTATTTGCTGCTTTGGCATCCTCCTTTTTTGTGGCAGTGGTGAGATCAAATTACTGTAAAAAGAGATGTAGCTGTGCGTAGCATGTGCAGAGATACTGCAAGATGGAGTTTCTGTGTGACTGTACCTGCTAAAGAAGACACAAAATGATGGCTATTTCTAAATGTCCATAATCTGAGGTAAGGGCTCGCTCAGACCCAATCAGCTGGTATCAAATCTTCCAAAGCTGCAAGGCATCTGTGAGAATTCAGGGTTATCTGAATATTATGGGGTTTTTTTTCCACCCACTGATAGCACAAAGTGCTTTATATCTTGGTCAAACAGGAAACACTAACATCTTGTTATCTGACATTAACCTCCTGATATAAGGAAGCCCCACTGGCTGCCTCTTTCCTGATTTCTGATACCTCCCAGATGACTGCTTGCACCTGTAAGACGCCCCCACTTCAGCAGTAAATAGGTCCGGGGAGTAATTGTCCTGTTACCAGTGTTTTACAGCGCTCACTGACAGATGTGGTGAATGCAGTGATGATATTTACTGTAATGTCAGCCTCATTTAAGTGCAGCTTGCATTCACTGATTCTTGGAAAAGCTGCTATCATTATTGGCTTCTCAGCAAAGTTGAACTTAGGTCTCTGTTTAAATGATATCACATATGTCATAATATCAATGCTGTTATTTTCTGTTTCCCCAAGAATCCCTTCACATATTGCGCTTCTATAATATGCTTCACCTGAGCTATTGGCTCTGTAAAAATGTAAATATTGGCCATGAGAGTAGTGAATTGGCTTTAATTTGAACATTCATTCTCAGATGTACAATGAATCCAGACCAGTCGGACACTAAACTCCTACAACTCCTGTTAAAGTTGATGGTTTGAATGAAAGTACGCTCTATGAAAATATAGTATGGCTTTAGATGTACTACAGCGTGTATTTGCAGTAAATCGATGATGGAAGGAACAGAAGTACAAGTTCTGTCTATTCTGTTATCAATCTGTCATCCACCTCTCATTGTCCTTCAGCCCAACCATGTCTTTACCAGTTAGCCATGCAGTCATTTTTTCCCCCAAGTGAATCATTGCTTTACATTTACTGTGTTATATCTTAGAGACTCTTGAGAGAGGAAGGCATTGCAATTTCATGGAAACTCGCTGACGAAGCCAACAGTGAAGGGAGAACTTGAGAGAAAGCGAGAGAGCAAGAGAATGAGAGCTACAAAGACAAATTTATGGCTCGGGGAACAATGTCTGTAGTAAGACATGAGCACCATGTCTCCTAATCTTATACCCCCATTCTAAATTGCTATTCCCTGAGCACTATGCATCCTATTTGTATTAGTTTAAGAGCCATAAAGATATTTTAAGACTCAAACTAGTGTTGTAAAATGCAGACTTCGGTCTCACGCTGATTGTATCAGCACTGGTGGTAAAAGCAAACAGCCCTCTGATACGATGCTGTGAAATGAAAAAGTTCTTTGGGCTGACATCCATGATAAGATATGATTCAACACATGGGTGCACTGCTCTTATTGATGTAACGTTACTGAGAATATATCTTCCCGGCTGCTTGAGCCAAGCCCGGATCATCTCTTGGGGCCAATGTTTTCTTTGCTTTTCAGGCTTACAGCCAACATAATGTAGTCTGATGCCAGTGGGTTGCAAGGGAGGCATCTTAATTACCCTCTATAATAGCATTCATTCTTGAGAAAAGACAGACAGAGCATCAAAGAAGCTAAAAAAAAAAAAAAAAAAAAAAAAAAACCCGCTCTCTTGTATCTTCTCCATGTGGAATAAAGTTGAACTAGTGTATTTTTTCAGTGTGTTTGTGGTTATGGCCGTAGCCCTGTAGCTTCCTAGACTGAAACTGTATCTTTACAGACAGAGCCACAATAATGAACTCTCCTGGTAAGTTTTTTTCTGAGATCTCTATACTCCCACAGGGACACCAATATTAAACTGGCAAATTAACAATGGGAAGATCAACTTTCCTTGTAATTAATTTCTGTGGCATTTTTATGGGCACTTACTTTGGGGTATTGGGTCGCAGTTGGGAGAATTTAAAGGTAAGCGTAATAGTCTCAGAGGGGTCTTTTGTGAGGGGAAAAAACAGATATATTCTCTGGAAATGGAAAGCTTTTAAAAGCTTGCACAGCTTTTTGCTTTTGTTTGTTTTTTCATTTCCCTCAGAAGAGTTTTTCTATCTCTCGACTCCAACTTGTATCTACATTTGGATTTGAAGCATTTACTGGGTGACCCTAACTACCACAACTTAAAATCAGCAGAATACATTTAAAATTGTAGCTCTGTGATATAATGGACTATAAATAGTGTCATTCACTTGTTACTTTGTCCCAAGAAGGAATATTAGGAACCATAAGAAAAGAGAATTAAAATCTGAGGAAAATTAAAGGAGAAAGAAAAATCTTGGATGTGAATTTGGCAGGTGTTTGTGGGTAATGCTATGACAGGACAGGCATGACAAAGTCAATTACTCAGGACTATAATAGAGCCAATAAAGCAGTAAATCCAGTCTAAGATGTCCGATAAAACAAGTCCAGGGAATTGATCCAGTCAAATTCCTCGGGTGAAATAAAAAATCCACGAATAAATCCAATATCTGTTTTTGATGCCTAATAAATGTCAGGTGGCAGGGTGCTCCCTTTTTTTTCATGTGCTATCTTAACACTCAGTGGTATATAGTAACACAAGAAGGATTTAAAGGATTATCTCAAACTAAATAGTTGGACCTTTGAGATTCACCTATAGCTAACATGTTGTTTGGACTATATTCTTTCTATTCATTAAAAGGGAGGTCTGCTGTGATACATGCTTAAGTAGACCGACATCTGTCTGTGGACATCTCCCGTTTACTTTGACCAAAACCTTAGAGCTGGATTTAAAAGTGTGACATGACTGAAAACTACATCTCCCAATATGCTTTGGGCGATGTAAACAGAAAGTGCCTCTTTGCATGATAGGCGTCTGAAGCTACAACTCTCGCTTTCTTTCTTTCCTTATTTTGCCTCCAGATTCCCCAAAATGTATGCCGACTCAGCCAGTAGCACTTCTTGTTTACAGCCAATCTATTTCTGTACAAGAGATTAAAACTGCATTACTGTGATACCGAAGAAAGTTTAAAAACGCGACGATTCTCAGGCAACTTCTGGAGATCAACGGAGCGTCTTCCCTTTGGATCCTGAACGGAGGTTCACCCTCGATGGACGTGTGGGGATTGTGATGTCCAGAAACTGTAAGTGATACTCAATCTAAAAACAAGTGAATGGTGTCTTTCAGCTTCGATCTGAGTGAGTTGTGACGCTGAGGAGGAGTTTAAAGGAGGTAAAAGAGAAACGGTGGCAGCACCTGTCCTCATCCCTCCTCCTCCAGCCTTAAAACCTCCTGTATCGAGCAGTTTTATGAGTCATTTTATTAGGCATACATTCTGTGCATTTGTTTTGCTCTGGACAGATGTCTGGTCATGTTGGTTGTTCCCCCTCTCTGTTTCCAGTTGTTATACTAAGTACAGTTTTAGTCTCAGCCATGTGGGTGGTAACACATCAATCATCTTGTCCAACTCTGCAAGGAGCTTATTTCCCCAAATCCCAGAAGCGTGTAATAATGGTTTGATGCTTTATAATAATGCCTGTATGTATCTTGTGCACATAAACCTTTACACGACCACTAGGCAGCCATGCCCCCATATTTTCACATATTTGGATTCACAAGACTAATAGGCTACCATTTTTTCCCCCTCAATATTATTTTTTAAAAAGCACCCCACGTTTTTCCGGGGAATGGCTATGAGTTTAAGATTAACATCTGATCTGATTTCAGCCAAAGAATCCTAACACAAGTCTGTTATAAATCTGTTCTCCAGCCACATCTGTAGATATACTTGATCATAATAGAGGCTTCAATGGATCTACCATATGAAGCTAACCAACAACATACCTGAACACCCTCCAAATTTCCCTGGTGTCTATTTTTAACTCTAGGTCTTGCTGGATGTGCCTTTGCAAAAAAAAAAAAAAAAAAAAGTAATTTTTGGAACATATGGTATGATTTAGAATTGGGATCATAAGACCAGTTTTAAAATGGGAGTGCAAACAGGAAATCTTGTCTCTTAGCACAACTTAGCATAAAATACTTTTAGTTTCTGTTGTGTCACATTTATGGCCTTTACTTTTTCAGCATAAACCCATTTGTTCATAAAAGTATAGATGGGAAGAAACAAAACATAAAATTTTCAAAAACTGAGTGAGGGGTTCGAATTATGGTGAGGAGAAAAATGAGTAATTTCTCACAGGGTTATTCTTAGTTCCAGAGAGAAATACATTAATCATGTGTCCTGTCACATAATCCTGTACAGTTGACTTTTATATACAGTAATAGATCTTCTCTGAAGATGAAAGCTGGACATGAAATTGAATTCCCTTTCCTTTTCTTTGTTCTTGGCATGAAGCAGTGATTAAATTGGCAATTGCATGGTCGAGTTCATGTAACCTCCTTTAAGTGAAAGCATCCAAAAGGCTGACAATCCAAGAAAGTTAATTGAGAAAGCTGAAATGAGAAGGGGTGCCGAAATGAAAAGAGAATGTTTTTTTTCCCCCCTCCTTAAAAATGGGGGGGAGGAAGAAGAAGAAGGAAAAAAAAAAAACCCTCTTTTCCACCTTCATTTTTGTAAATCAGAACCAGATGAGGGGCTATGCACCCCTGATCCCCTGAGGTAAGACAACTCTGCTCATAGTGAGCAGCTACATGCTAATGATGCCCAGTGACACAGTTTGACAGCCTCCGGGGTTATTCTGCACAGAGATTAGATTGCACTGCCACATTCACTGTCTCTCAGGCAAAGATTGGCCAACAACTTTTCCAGATTATGTTCTTTACTCAGTTTTTTTTCCCCTCTGCAGCTCTGGCACAGCACACCATAATTGTCAATGTCTCAGTCTGTAGTTGCAATCTTTATCTGGGATCAACTCCCAGTTGCATTTGAATAGCTGTGATTGATCAGTGCTGAGGGGCCCTGATTATGTAAGACAGTGGTTTTATTTTCCTTGATATCTTAGCTTGTATTAGCAAGATGACACATTTTTGACTCAAATAGATCAATAAAACCACAACATGCTTGCATTTGATTGCCTCCAAGCACTGCAGGCATCGTGTGAGGCCTAAAATTTGGAAGAGATCGTAGTGCCTTGGGATTTATTTATCAAATAAATCAGATAAATGTTCTTTGATAGCAATAGTAAGTGAGATATGATTGAGAAGAGACGACGCCTGAGCAAACATCCCTCCAAGATGCATGGGACACCTACCACTGTTGGGAAATTCAGTGCAGATACTGTTTATTTTCTGACTCATGCTGCATGTGTGGGGTGTGGTGAAAAGTCACAGATTAAAGTTAAAACAAAAACCTCTTCCTTTTTTTTTTAAAGAAGGGGCTTAGCTTTGTCATGAATGAAAAAAATATCATCAGTCAGCTCAAGGATTCAATTTCAAAATCAGGCACCACTCTCCTTTACTGTAGAATGAAAGATGGTAATTTTCTTGGTGTTTGATGGTTGACCTGCTAGCTCAATTGTTCTATTAAAAAAAAAAAATGGTGGTGAATCAGTGCATTTTGTGTAGGTTTCTTATGAGTGGGTGAAGCCTGAGCCTCGCATTAAAACATTATGTAGTTAAAAGTAAAAAATGATAACAGATGCTCTCACTGTCCCAGGGAGGTTGGGCAGAGAGCACCGGAGGTCCTACAGCAATTCAGGCTGGTGAAAATGTTCAAACACACACATTGAATTTGAATTGAAATCACAACTCTTATCTAAGGAATAGCTTATCTCCATGGCAAGGTTTTTCCTCAATATATGTCCACAACGAAAACTTTCCACTATGAGAAAGTCTTAACTCAAAGCATTTCTTGGCTTAGGAGAAACGATTGTAGGAGAGGTGATGGGGTAGGAGGACTCTTCTCTGGAAAATCCCCCCATACACTGCACCGTAAAGTCATTTTTAAGTGTGTCCGGCCTGTTTTTTTTTCTCTCTCTCCCTCTCTTTCATTACAAGAGGGAGGATTGCTCTTAGATCTCAATCTCTTGTTTAGTAGCTCTGAATTCTTATCAGATTGTAATGGCTGGAGTGAAATTTTACCCAGAAGTTGAGATCATGACCCTCATGGGGTTTCTGCGTGTATTTACACCACTGATGAGAGCTGATCATGACCAGTCTGATGTAATCAAGGGACACGAGGTGAAATTGTCAAGGCTGAAAAGAGTCTTAAATCCTCCTCAAGTGTAATGTATCTTTGCTGGAGAGTGTCTTTAAAATGCAAATTTCCTGGTGATGTTTATAATTATCATGTCAAAGAAACACCTAAAAGTGGAAGCTTTGGGCAAAGTTAATTGACAGTGTACGGCAAACCATGTATAATGGTGGAGAGTTAATTCACAAAAACAGAGGCCATGTGAAACTGTGGTGGATAATGGCATGTTATGTGCTGTGCTTTGGAGATTACAGTGATTTAAAGCTCACGCTGAACTACCATAAACTTCTGACAGCACTGACGCTTCCAAATGCACAGTTAGGTAAAAAATAAAACTGGTTGTTTGCATGCATACAGCCTTGTATCAGATACCTCCCACGTTTGACTTCTCAAAATTTCCATGGGGACAGCAAACCTACAGTGATTACAAAGGTGTCTTTGTAACTTAAATTCATTGTAGACAAACTCGCTGTGTTGACTCAATGTGACAAAGTGTTGTTTATCCTTTGCAGTGTAAGTGACTGTGTACATTTTCTCTTTGATGCCTGAAATTGTCTGTACTGAGACCATGGATTTGCTGCAGAGGAGCAGGCAGAGCGCAGAGGGACGGCTTTATGTGTAACATGAAAGCATCCTGGAGACATAAATATGCGACGAAAACATTTTATTTGTCTATTGTGCTCAGTTTTCCTGCCCTTGTCTTCAGCATAGAGCCAGAGCTAATGATTCATTCAAGTATTTGAAATGATAATAAACCAAGTCAGTGCTGGTTTCATGGTGGCCTTCTAGTGCTGGGTCTAATGGCTTTCTCATTCTAAATTGAGTCTTGGTAACTTTTTTGGTTATCATTAAACAATTTTTGCTTTCTTAAAGTCATAAAATGGAAATATAAGCAACCAAAAATGTGGTTGGATTTAAATAATTGGATCAATGAAGCCCGCGCTGCTGTTTGTTGCACCCACTAAATATTAAACCCTAATGAAAGTTTCTTCAAGTTTCTCAAACCAATGGCCTCAGTTTTAGCGCGCCTAGTCTGCCCAAGGGAGTGTAGCAGCAGGTACGAGACAGCTGAACATCTGCATCAGTGTGTTACTGGTTTTATCGCTCGTAGAGGTTTGCAAAGCTAAAACATACTTCTCTCAAATGTGAATAAACTTGTGGTGATGTCCAGTTCTGTGCTTAGACCATACACCTCCCTCAAAAATGCTGTCAGACAACAACAACAACTAGAAAAATGCAAGTGTGTCTTGTTGCTGGATAACAGGCGGTTTGGCTGTCACAAAATTTTTGCAGTCAAATGGTAAGAATGAAGTTTGGGATCGAAAAGAACGTTTATTTAATCAATATACTTAGAATGAACATTTATCAAATCTGTGTACTTGAAGTTAATAGATTTGAATGTGCCAAAGGGTAAGTGAAAACACAATGCAGTAAAATGAAAAAAAGAAAAATGAAATTAGCGACTTAAGGGAGAAAAAAAAAAACAACAACAAAACAACAACCCCGAATTACTCAACAAATCTCTTATACTGAAAACGTTATTTGCGAGTACATCTTGGGAAGTTTTAATCGTAAAATGATTGTTTTTAATGCAGGGTGGGTTTCTGTCTCTCATTACACTGATTATGTTTGCGGTGCTGAATAGATAAAACTGGAGTTAGATCTTAATCCATGTAATAAAAGAAACATGTTAGGCAGTGGGCTAGAGAAGTGGACTGCTGGACGGCCTGCAGCTTGACTACAAGGATGTTTGTTATTTGCCTTCTGCAAACATAACAAAACACAGCTGATCGGCTCAGTTTACAGACACAGTGAAACCACTATTTCATTTGGAAGGGAATACAAAGACAGATTGGATTGGGGTCTGGAGATGGAGGGATGAATAGCAGTGACAGGGAAGGATGAATTTTATTGTGTATGTTTACAGATCCGATTTGGCCATCTGGACAAATACGACGCTCTGAACATGAGAGAGCAGAGAAAGTGAATCAGCAGCGGTTTGTTTGGAGTTCAATAGAAACACCTACGTAAGACAGATGAACGCTCACAGTTTAGCTCCTCGTGAGGCCGGTTCCAGCGATTGTGTTCAAGAGTGCAGCTTGGCAAATCTTTTTGTGATGTGAGGGAGCATGTAGTTGAAATCCGAGATGGAACTACCCATATTAGTTTTTGTTTACAGTGATGGCAGGATGCGGCTTGAAAGCTATGCCGTTTAAGTTTGTTTGTGTGTAGCAGTGACTTAGTGTATAAATCCGATGTTGCATTGATGCAAACAGGCCCTGACAGACACTGTCCCCCGTGGTCTCTCCTTGTCCTGCCATTGTGTCCAAAAGTGAACCCAAGGACCTTTCTCACACTGGCAATTTTATCTCATTTTGCTGCTACGTGACATTTATGGAAACCTCCATCGGGCCCGCTGTTCTGCTGGGTAGGTGTAAATTATACACACAAATCCTGGTTGTAGGCAGAGGGAGGCAAGCTGCTGTTTCTGTGGTGGCACCTCAGGAGTAAATCAAGGTGCATGCAATGGATATGGATTTCACTTTTTAAACAGCTTGAAAGATTTCAACATTATAATTACCTCACATTATGGAGGGTTTTGAATATGAAGAGAAGGACTTTGAAACGGATCCATTGTTGGACAGGAAGACAGTGGAACTTTCAGCAGACAGGGGGGATGTGGGTTTATGTAGGACGATGATGATGTACCATGAATGAAACTGCTGAAGTGGAAGCTGGATTGTGATGAATGCATAGATCAAAGAGATGAAAAAAAAAAGTTTCAGCAATATGAATGATGTGATGTTTGAAGGCAAGTTTGCTATCAAAGATGATTAAGATTGAGGGAGGAAGGCTCACATCCACTATATGACTTCTGAATTCAGTTGGTTAGAGTGGAGGGAATTTCAGTGATGAATACATTGGTGGAGAAACAGAGCTTGATGGCGTATGATGTTACCAAGGGCAAACAATATATATCCCAGGACCGAGCACTGAACCTTGGGGCACACCTTGGGGCAGAGGAGCAATGAAGGAGGCATTGTAACTCTAGGCAGGATGAGCAGAGCCAGTGGTGTTTAGTGACAGTTCAAAGTGGGAGAGAAAGTTAGGTTAGGCACTGTTATATACTGAGGTAACCTGAATCTGAGGAGGGCAGTTTCTGTGCTATGGTGGGGCCAGAAACTGGATTGAATTGTTTCAAGCAATATATATATATCTGTCAGGCAGAACGTCAGCAGTGGTTGTCGCTGTAGCCCCACAAAAAGAAGGACGTGGGTTCGGTTCCCAGCCTTGGAGCCTTTCTGTGTGGAGTTTGCGTGGGTTTCCTCTGGGTACTCTGGTTTCCTCCATTAAACCTTGTTGCTTTAGTTGTATTTCACAGTCGAGTGTTGAATTACAACTGTGGCATCTGTAGTTCAGTTGTAGCCCATCTAGCTCAGTGTACACCATCCAAATTTAAATGTAGCCTGGATAATTGGGCTGGAAATAGCATTTAACACCAACTTATCATACATATGCCATCAGGTTTCAATACAAAGACGCCGAGCATAAAGTCATAAAAATGTCTCAGACCTGCTTGCACACCTGTTGAAAGTTTTTTTTTTTTTTTTTTTTAGGAAACACCTGGTTTTCCTTTGTTTCGCTATTTTCAAAACTCCACAGTATATGAAACACCTGCAGACTTTCCTTTCTATGCACCAACATTAAGAGCAATCCGTTTTAATGGCCCTTAACTACACGCAGCATTAGACTGTACCCGTGTTTGCACTGTTACTATTTTCAGTGTTCTTTAAGGAAAGTGAGGTCAAGAGAGTCTTTATTTTCAGCGTTTCTTACATCTGCGAGGTCGTCTTACAGCTCTTTGAGTCTGTGACTTTAAGTCTTGTGTTCGCCAGCCTCTGTCCAAGAGGTATAAATCTCTTCTTCTTTGTGGAGACACCACTGCATAGCGTTTTTCACCAGTCTGATCCCCAGTAACTGTGAGAGCATACAGTGTGCCAGATAGGCAGGGAGATAATAAACTAAGCAAAACCACTGAGGTCCTCATTCTGGAGGTTGTGCAGGAGAAAGCGCCCCGCTGACACTGTCTCCATTACCTGTTTGAGTGGAGGCAGCTGCTCAGGAGGCTGTTAAAGATATGACGGCACTCGTCAGTCTGGTTGGCTCTTCTGGGATGAGTCAGTGGGAGCAGGCCAGTGTTACCATCGCCCAGGGAGTAATCTAACAACTATTACTGCTCAGGTGTCCACATGATTTAAGATTCTCCTTTTTTCACAAGCCACTTACTGTATGTGCAATTATACGCACAGAAAAGCAAACGGCCTGCTGAACACACATGCCACACAGACATCTTGCTTTATCCTCAGTCCTCATGTTTCTCTCAGAGTTTATTTAGTTGTAGGTAAAGCATTAGGGCCTATAACCTGATATAAGCGGTGAAGGCGTTACAGAGAGACAAAATAAATGAAATAGAGGAAACATAAACGCACTGCTGGCATAGTCCTGAAACAAGGGAGCTTTGGAGTTTCTTTCCTTTTTTTTTTTTCTAAATTTACTGTCAGGATATTTGTACAGGTTGACAGTTTGTGTATGTGACCGGGACTTTCAGTGTGTCACATGATGCGAGTACCGCCATTGTTTAGATTGCTTATTTAAGATGATATGAAAAGTAAAAAGATAATATTGTGTCTTTGAGGCTCTGTTAGAAAGGATCGAACTGAAAGTGAGACCATACAAGTACCAAAAACTGCATTTACATGCTACAGACTAGGACTGTAACTCACCGTCTGTATCAGCCCTTAACATCATTTGTAGTTAATAGTTGGGCCACATATGATGATTGGATAAGGATAGGATAAGGCCAAATGTTAAAAACTGCTGTCAAAGTAGCACTTGTGGAAAAAAAATCAGTGGACTTAGTGTAATGCGTGTCATATAGCAAGAAAATCAAACTGAAAGTTGTTAACAATAGTTAACATTAGCTACCATAAGCTGCATGGAGGAAAGTATCAGCAAATCCACTAAGCGGACAATCAGCTGTGAATTTAAACAGTGCAGGGGCCGTGTTGGTTGGAAAAGTGCAGGGAATTGACCAAGGCTGCACTTTATTGCTTATGAATTCAATTTCTCGTTTCTGTTTGGACTGTTTAAAGTCACATGGTTGCACATTAAGGGCCATGGATATGCCTCTCTGGCCTCTTATCAAATTTTTTATGACCATCTCTAAATCATCAGCCGTTTGTGTCATTTGAATTTGGCAGCTGTATTTGGATTTTAAAAGGGTGTGCAAATTATAATCTCATTCTCTCTTCCTTTCTCTCCCAGTCTCTCATTTTCTCTGCTCTCTCTCTCTCTCTCACATACACCATCCCTCTATTATTGGAATACTGTCACGGAAACACACACTCTGCTGTAATATAATGCTGTAGTTTGATCCAGACCTCCCATTCATTTGTTTAGCTATAAAGGTCTATGAAGTTGATATGTGTTTACATATTTGTTCACCCCTTCACTCTTTTCCAGTAACTATGGCTGCTGGCTTGACTTGTGTATGTATATGAGAGAGAGTGTGTATGCGCACACACGCTCTTCTCATTGCTGAATTACACAACTCTTTCCACCCTGGGGCCTGAGAACTGGTCTGATGTGACCTGATGATTTTATTGCAGCAGCAGTCCTTTTGAGGACTCTCTCTCTTCCTCTCCCTGTGTCTTTGCCTCTCTTTCTCTCTCTCACACCAATTCACATTCGTACTCACACTCTCTCTCACTCACTCACACACACACACACACACACACACACACAAACGCACACTTACTTTCCCTCACTGTCTCTGTCTCTAACTCTCCCCCCCTCTCATTTTTTCTCCCTCCACATCTGTTAATCTGCTCAGGGAATAGCAGCAGACAGTTTTCCAAACCTCTGTGCATTTACGTGTCATGCAATTCATCATTGGTAAGTCTTGGAGCAGCACAAGTTCTGAGAAAGTTAGTCTTCAACCCAGAAGTGGACCCTGAGCTTGAATGAGATTGTGACTTGCTCATCCAGTAGCTGGGAGCCTGAAATAGGTTTATTGCAGGTTTGAGGTTGAGGTGGCCAGCTTGACCCCAGAAGAAGAAAACAATGTTCTTATCTCAATCTTCAAACATCCCTACAGTGCCATTGTTTCTATAAATATAAGCACCGGCTCAGCAGAACCTGTGGAGTTTTTTCTGCTTTCAAAAAGTGTATGCAATTACGGAAGGTAAAATACTGAAGCTCTTTTGTAGCTGGTGCAACATCCACATTTACTCGTGAAGATGATACTCATTTGCTGCTTATGCAACCCACCTTATGCACCTTTTGTAGAACCAAATACTGAATACCAAACATGCAGTGTCATAGAGCTTCAGAGGCTTTACTCTATGTCTCTTACTGTGAGCTTTTCACCGTCTGTGTGGTTGTTTTCTGAACAATGTGGCTAGCCGCTACGTGAGCCAAAATGACTCCTTGCATGAATAGAAAGATCCAAGCCAAGCTACTGCCTGTGTTAGAAGAGGCCTCGCCATTTCTAACCCCTCAGTCTGCTTCCATTACCCCGACATGGGAAAAGACACTCTGGAAGAATCTCTGCTATATTATCTTAATCTTGCAGGAACTCCACCCAGCGGACAACCACCTAGTTTAGGTTGCCTTTACAGACTTGAAGAAGTAAACAGGGACACAACTGCAGCATTTGCAGTCTTGCTCAGTTTGTTTCTAGCCGGGATGAATAAAGTTGAATGAAAGTAAGTGGTTTAACTGAAGGTTAAAAGCCAATCATGCATGGGACATGGCTGCTCTTTACCGGTAATGTGTGTTTGTTAGCACGGGGCCATCTGCAAAGCCATTAAAGCCCCAACCCCTGTTAAAGATCTCGTCATGCCCTCTGGTCTTTGTGTCTCCATCATGGTTCATCTCTGATTGATTGTGACACCAAACAATAACGGGCACAGAAAGAAAGAGCATTCTCTCTGGGTACTTGTCAGTCCGTATTAGCTCAACCCAAGCCCCTCCTACCCCTCCCACCTTCCCACATAAAAATGTCTGACTGATTGCAAACTAATGTTAAACATAACACGGAAATATAGGCTTATTTCACCTTTAATCAGGGTTTTTGTAAGATTTAACCGTTTTCTTTCTTAGCAGTTAATAGTACATTTAGTAATACTACATAAGTTCTTTGTAAACCACCAACAAGATGTTTAGGGTTAAACACAATCAGACTGGTTTTTGTTTCCTGTTTTCAGTTTTCTTATAAATAATTCATAACCCGTTTAAGTAAGCCATCAATTTAGCAGTAAAAACAAATGTTAAAGGTTCATGAGGTTCACCCGCACAATGTAGGTTATTAATCAATAATGTTAGTAATTTATTAATAAGGTGTGAGTTAACTAATAATAAACCATCTTTTGCAGAATGCCAAACAGTACATCTGTGTTTTGTTCAAGGTAAATTAAAGCACTTAAAACACAAATTAAGGGTCAATCTGAGGGAAGATATGCACATGGAAGGTAAAAGATGTAGAAATATAAATTTCTCTAGTTTATTTGTGGATTTTCAACCATATAATGTAAGATTGGAAAATACCTACCTGCGCATTATTAAGCGCTGTAAACAAGAGTAAATGTATTTGCCTGAGAAAGCTGTTAAGCAGCATCCCTGAGAAAAAAAAGCTTAAATTTATTACTCTGGTAGGGAAAAAAAAGGCATCTGCATGCAACCTGCAGGAAACAGGTGGAACTGATGTGCCTCAAATTAGAAAAATTATGTTCATATGGAACCAAAACATTATGAGAAAGTAGCATTTTAAATGCCATTTCAATCGGACAGACAAGAGCAGTGGATAAATTCATCATTTCCTTATTTGGAGTTAAATGATTTTACAGATTTTGTACATTTGGATGATTTTGTGTGTAAGAAGGGCTCACACAAGTTTTGCATGTTGTGTTTTTAATAACAATTATGAACAGGTCAACCACACAATGACTGCCAAAATCAATCACCTAAATGTCACCTAAAGGTTAGATGACTCCGACTGGGCCAATGTCAAACAGTACAGGGATTCAGAATTGTTCTCCTGTCTCCGAGAAAAATGAGGTTTAACTGCACATCCAGCCACTGTCATGTTATGACTTCTTCCCCTCCCTCTTCATTTTTTTGTTCCATTAGGTCTTCACACTGTAAAAGGGCACCAACACAAACAGAGACGGAGCCGAGGGAATGAAAGACTGCAGTGTTTTGGGAACACCAGAGTCCTGACTGCACATGCACATGTGACTCCTCGTCAGCTTGCTGGAGTGAAAGGTGACAGGTGAGTTGATAGGATAGTAAAAACAAAAAAAAAAAAAAAAAGAAGAAGAGCAAAAGAAACAAACAGGTGCACTTCAAATTTCATTACATCTCCTGTTATTGCTAGAAAAGTGCTCTGATTGAACTTTCTGGGGGTTAGTCACCTTTTAATACACTAAGACTTTATACAAACATATACTGGATCAAATACAACAGGTCAAACTAATTTGTACACAAAAAAGTTGCATATTCTTTCTAAATCAAGAGAACATGTATCAGTACTCATTTTTATAGAAAATTTTTTATGTCCATCAATTTTCATCCCAGTTAGTGAAATGATCACTATATGACATGTTGCATAACAGACAAAATCGGCTATTAATGCACGAGAAATCTCATAAAAAATTAAATAAAACGTCGTTGCGTAACACTTGTTCTTTTCCAGTATATTCTTTGATGTCCGAAAAAATTATTAGAATGTGTTAGGGATGAAAACTTCCAGTGAATGGCAGGCAGTGTGCTCATGGCTATTTTCCATCACAGTTCTTCCCTTGCATACAAGTTCCCTCTTCTTCTTCTACTGCTTCTTCTCCTTCTCCTTCTTCTTCTCCTTCTTCTTCTTCTTCTTCCATCCATTCTAAAAGATGCACTGAAAAAAAAGGCCATTGCTGCTGGCTGGCCAAAAAAAGAAAACTTTGGCTCAACGTCTTTGTTCACTCACTTTCCATTGCAAATCCAACAGGCATTCTCTCTCAGCTCTCCTTTTCCCTGACCACAGCTATGGCTTTGGATACAGCAGCAAGTCTGTCCTTTCTCCTTTTGTGATTGAAGATAATGCCCACTGTTTGAAGGGAAGGGGGCTTAAGGCAAGTTCAAGGAAAAATCCAGCCTGAAAGGATTCTTCAACTATTCAGGAGAGCACCATGTATATTTGTGACTATTAACAACACTGTTCCAAGGCCAGAAACAGGAAGGCTGCTCGACTGATAATACAGAGATTTCAACTCAGTGGAATATTTGCTTTAGCTCTGAAGTAGAAAATATAGCACAGAGCAAGTTTCTTTCATTCATTCATTATTTTTTTCATTTTTTTTTGTGTGTGTTTACAGGAGTCTCTGTGTTTTCTAGCCTTAAGAGCGTGTTGTCCATCTTCACAAATGTAGATGGAAATATTTTAAGATTGTACCTTGGTTGTAAGAATAAATTTGTTTGGGTTGGACCTTTTTTAAGAAATTTAAGAAATACTTGTCATCCAAAACTGACTGTGGCTGGCAAAACAGGAAAAGATGACCCCGGTTTTAAAATCTGCATCCTTGAGAAAAAAAAAAAAAAAGTGTGACCTCCAGAATGGTTTTCAGATCTAAGCCACAAGGCCACATGGTCAGTTTAAGTATTTGTCACAGCTAAGAGTCCAAAAGTCAACAAGCATGGGTTTGGTCAGTACCTAGTCAAATCGTCCCCCTCTCCAAGTCTTCTCAGCTACACTTGCAAGACTTGACAATCATGTTAGACAGTTGCTCCACTTTGGGGGTGCGTCCCGAGTAGTAGAGTATAGTGAGGGGTTCCAGGTCTTGAGGGACACAGCAGGGGGCGGCCGATGCCTCTGGATTCAGAGTGTTGTACAGGCTCAGCAGCTATTAGAAAGCATAAGGAAGATATAAAGGCTCACTTTCGCATATTATCTACAGCCGTTCAGCTTGTTCAGTGTCAGTGTAGGGTTTGATCTTTCCAAGAGACTAGATGGAGACAGGGGAATCTCAAATGTGCCCAAATGAGGCAAGATGTACCTGCATGCAATTAAATTCTAACAGTAAGTGGAAAGATTTTATTATTCATACTTTTCTCTCGCAAACCCGCTTGTCCTTGTTGTTGAGTCCTTACCGAGCTGTGCGTTGTGTCTGAGCTTCTCAGGTACGGGCAGGGCCCAGAGCAGTAGTTGGCATCGTAACCGCTGGGCTCATGGATCCATTTCCAGTCCAAATCACGCCGGAAATCAATGTGGAGTTTGCGAACACAGCAGCTCTCCTCTGTGTTTCTGAAATGACAGTGAAAATGAGTCTCCATATTTGTATTTCAATTTTCTTTGCATTTAATACCACATGGGCTATAACAGATTGGTTGCACCATATAATTGGGATATTACATTTATGAGTTGATGCATGAAAATGCTTTTTCATATAAAAATGGCTATTTGTCATTTACTATAGAGAATTTATTAATCCCTAACGAGAAACAGTAGTTTGTGTCCAGTGCTCTCTTGCGTCGGCGTGTGTGTTGTGTGTCCAAGCGGTGGGGTGGGATCATCATGAGGATAAGGTGAGGCAGGTATTGTTCCCTTTTCTTCTTCAGATGATCAAGATCCAAGCGACTGTGCTCCTCATCTACATCCACACCTAAATTATAGATCATCAAAAAACACATGAACCAGCCATTTAGTGGCTTTTTTCCTTATCATAATTTCCCAGAATCTGAGCATGCAATTTGCAAAATTATGGAGTAAGAAACTGTCGTCCTTTAATTCAATTTTATTTTTTACACCATGCAGAAATGGGAAAAAAAAAACCCCAAAACTTTTTGTCTTACATATTTAAGGAGACAAATTAAATATTATCATTGCATGTTTACTTTTAGTTTTGAGGCAAAAGTAGACTCAGGCAACACCTAATCTCTCAAACAAAGGGAAACAATTATCAGCACTTAAATTAGGTGCTGAGTTAGAAATTAAGACAATAATATATAAAAAATATACATTGAAGAATAGATCCTCCTACTGAAACCAACTATATGATAAAATGTTTAATAAGCCCACCTTTGAACTTCACCTCCAGCACCTCGTTCTCACTGTCAATGATGTCACCATTAGGGTTCAAGGTGTGGCAGGGACAGTGCACACTGATTTCCAAGCCCAGATTAGTTCCTGATGGTAGAAAAGAAGATTATGTTTCTCGTTTGGCCTAAATGTCAGCACACGTAAGAGTAATGACACAAGTGACGTTACTGAGTTCAAACGTGGGACGATGATTAGGGCTGAGTGATCTCAATCTCACCTCTGTTCATCAGCCATTCCCGCACCGTCTCAGTCACATCGAAGGAGACCCATTCTGGGGTACCTTTGGTCAGCACATTCTTGGCTCCAATGTAGCGTTGTTTCCTGATGTGTTCATTTGGCCTCACAATCTGCAAGACAATAAAACATCATCTCTCTGAAAAGTTTCCTCTCAATACTAAAGTAGTTTCAACGAAATAACATTCAGAGCAGAGCAGAGACCAGACAAAGCCGTTGGTACAAGAAAAAGCTGTTATTTGTCTTCTTCTAACTATCCAATAAAACTAAATCATTTCTAATATATATATATATATATATATATATATATATATATATATATATATATATATATATATATATATATATATATATATATATATATATATAGCTTGTATCTGCCATCACCAGCTGTGAGGTTACATACTTTTTAGTAAATCATCTTTTAGTTGCCTTTCTTCAGTACATGAATGTGGCTTTAAACACCTCAATACTTTGAGTTAATGCCAAGATATTTAGACAGACAGACAGGCAGATGGATAGTTGCTGCAGCAGAAGGAGCAAAGCTCTTCAGTGTCACTGGTAATTGTATGGGCAAGACAGGCAAAGGCTCTATCAATGATATTTCTGATGTTGTATCACACTTTAACCTTTCCCGCTGTAGTATAGCATGCTGGCGTGGTAAAAAAAAAAATAAATTTGAGAGCCTGATGATTGTGCAGGTATGTTGTCATGGAAATTTGGACGTGATGATAAGTAACATGCATTTAGTGAAGATGTGGGTATTTGACCTTTGATTGATTAGACCTCAGGACTTCCTCTCAGGTGAGACAGAGTGTGAGTGACATCTCTGTCAGTCATTTGCTCACTTTGTGGGATGGCACAGTTTACACATTGGTTATTTTGATTGGTTGGTGGAGTTTGGTGGCCTCACATACTCCTTAGCCAAAAAACTCAAAACACCAGGCATGTATCAGCAGTGGCTTGTGGGTTGTGTGTGTGTTTTTTTTTTTTTTTTAATAGTCTGTTAGGGGCAGAAGAACTGGACACAATATTGGCAGACATCTACACGTCAAGCTGCTACAAAAGATGGAGCAACATTTGATTTCAGTCCTGTTTCTGTCAGACCAATAAATCTAAGTCCAATATTCACGCTCAGCAGTTTGTTTGTTTTTTTTAATCTGGCTCTTAAACTTGTTTTTGTTTTCTTCACCAACTGGCTTGTCTATTCTCTATAATGGCACAGTAGGGCATAGTATGTAAAAGCTTGTTTTCTGAAAATAACAGTCAGCTAAAGATGGAAAAAAGCTTGTTGGCAGTAATATCCAACCCTTTGGTGAATTTGTGTGCCGCTAGACCGAAACAATAAACTACAGAATAAAAAAATGTACAAAGATATTAAAGTTGAATGTTAATTGCATGTGAGTTTCTCACTGCAAGCCGCTACTTCCACATTACCTGCCGTTAGTGAGACTCTTTGCAAAATATAAACACATTCATCGAGTTGGTGGCTTTTGTTTGAAAAGAAACTTTGTGGCTACTTTGCCTTCAGTGGAAGCACCTATAAAAGTAAATTACACACTAGCTCCTGACTGGTCTCTGGGGTTAAACAATAAAACAATGCACATTCATGCATCCCATGTGTTTGGATGGAAATGTGAACAAATATGAAAATAAAAGAGGAATGTTGTTTATTTCTAAGGACATCTGTCTTGAGGATGATTGGTTGTGAAATGTAAATTACATTAACAAAAGTGCTGTAATCAGGTATAGTTTGCTATCAATATTTATATGAATGCTAAGATTTTAAACACAGGGCATTTATTTACTTCTTGTGTTCTTGCTAATATTGAACTGTATTCCGTGGTGTAGTCTGTAACTGAGTTTGACCCTCCTCTCTTTCTGTACTCCCCCCTGTGTTTGAAACTGGCAGTAATTTTTTAATTTTTTTGGTAGAAGGAAACATGTCCCCTGCTGCTCCCCTCCATAACACTGACCATCAGCTTCTCTGCAAACAAACATTTTCTTGATACTAACCATATAAGAACTTTGGCTAAATAGTGTGTTTGGCTCAGAATTGCAGGACTGTCAGTTCACAAGTTACATTTACAGTTTATTGTCTTATTTTTCATGCAATCCTCTTGCGTCACATGCTTATCCCGTTAAGTGGTAGCAGATAGACAGATGCGCTTAGTAAAAAACAATCTCAAAATACATGCGTTTGGGGTTAAAAAAAAAAGGTGATATATGGGGAGTTAAACAGATTGGAGCTGCAGCTTCCTGTAATATCATATTATTAACCTGTGTTGGGTAGAAATCTTTTTCTAGATGTCTCATAACATCACGCCTCAACCGGTTCTGTGTGTATTGAGGTATTTCTCATTGCTTTATTTTCATAGTTAAAATTGGATCCATAATACCAAAGACATTAAGACATAAAGAATAACAGAGATTTGATGATGTGGACTACAATTTATAAAAGTGGTCACATAATGTCATCACTTAACAGAGCAGAGTTCCCATTTCAATAGCTTGATTAAATAAAGGCCTCTGCATAGCAAAAATGGGGAGCATATTAGATCTGACCTGCCAGTGCTGCAATAACAGCCACCCTGTCTCACTTCTGAAAACAATCCGCAGGCCTGTTGAGCTTTTTGGCTTTTGGTCTGGCTGCTGCCCACAGCCGCAACCACAATCTGGTTGTCTATGACTCTCTTTGTCAATTAGAGCCTGAAATCATGTGGTGGAGAACAAGTAACCAGGTTATGTAAGATGCATTCTTGACAGACTACAATCTAGTAATGTTTCAGCATAGAAAGATTAAATCCAGAAAAGAAAGGTTTTGAAGCTCCTTGATGCCTCGACTTTGAGTTTTGCCTTTGATTTTGTAGAAGGACCAGGAAACTGTATCTTTACACACCTGGTAGAGCTCAATCCGCTGTTCATTCCTCTTGGCACTTGAGTTTGGCACCCTCAGAGCCCGAAACTCTGCTCTGAAGAGGTTGGTTGAGTTCCTTTCCATGGCGGAGACGTTGAAGCGGAAAACCTTAGAGGTGATGCCTTTTGGGCAGTAGAGCAGATCGTCTGGAACAGAGAATGAAATTAAAGCTAAGTGAGAGAACAGGCTTCAAAAGTCTTATCATGATCTGATAAATCAGCATGTATGTTCAGACAACCGCATCATCGCAGATAATTTCTTTGTAGTTTCCTTCACATCCAACTAGGAAATGAAATGAAAGAGACTCTCAGGTCTAACACTGTTTCACTGCACAGATTTGGCCACAGCCCATGTGTGTTACCAATAATATCAACGTTTATATGTCAAACTCTATTGAAGTCTACAGGGCCGTGACAATATGACGGTGAGCTTGAACAATAATAAGAACCTTAAAGCAAGCTGGAATTTAGATGTCATTTATTTCGTTATTGAATCTCAGATTCTTCCCAATGACACGTGAAAGTCTTCATGGGAGAAAGTCATTTTTTGGCCCCATTATTGAGTGATGTGACATTTTTTTATCAGCCGTTGGGTGGCAAGGCAACCATTAAAAACAATGATCTCATTCATTTTCACTCCAATGAAAAAGATCATATTTTCAAAAGGTTTTTTCACCGCTATTCTGAGAACCCTTTTATGAACTTTTGCAACTAGCTAAAAAACATTTTTCATCGCACTAAAACAAAACAGTGTCTATACTTCTAAATACTCTGAAGTTGACATTGGAAGCCTTGACTGAACATTTTCAAGGTTAATAACGGGACTGTAAATAATTATTTTAACTTGAGATTAATCTTCCAAATTTTTTTCTCTTAAGTAACTTGCCATTTAGTGTGTTAAATCAAACATTGTCAGTCATCCTCCAAACAGGTACGGCACTCTGTCAGCCGATATCACACTCAGTTGGCAGTATGTGTAATAACATATTTCTTAAAGTTTGTTCCAGTAAAGCTTTACATGAGAATGGAAGTAAGGGCATTAGCTTCTATATTTATTTTACACTGGAAAGCTTATAGACCCTTTCACACCTAAAATATGAACTTGGTTTTGCTGACTCTTTGGTGGTTGGCACTAAGTTTATCAGTGAAATGATTAGTGAAGTTCCCTGCCTTATCAGAATTCCTCCATGTTTTTCCAACACATTTTGTCTATATTTGGTGGAAATGAAAGCGTTGTAATTGAAAAAGCAATATTATTGAGCTTAGAGTGACTTCATCCTCCTGGTATCTGCATATCAAAAACCCTTCTATCCTCACTTCCACTGACAACTCTTTGGGCCCAAGCCCCTTTTGACCATGATGACTTCTCCACAACCCTACCTCAGTCATTGACATATGCCAGATTCTCTATGCGTACCATGCTATAAAAGGAAATCTTTCCGATGTTTGCTGTCCAGCCTCTCAATGCAGTAATTTGCCAGTCTTCCGGCAGCTTTCTGCTTCATTTGCACCTGTCACGGATTTGTGGTGGTTCACAGAGCTGCCTCAGATCCACCAAAGGTCAACAGTTTACCTTCAGAAACCATCAAAAGGAGAGTGTGTATTTGCCCACATGAACTGAGGGAAAGAGAGTGAACTCACTGGTTCTGAGTCAAAAATTAATTCCACAAAGCCAGCGCTCTGGTCCAGTCATACCACAAAGGCCAACACCCTAAGGTGACCATGTCTTCGTAGCTACTGGCTAAGCACTCAGTCTGCTGCTGATGATCTTTGGGGAACAGTTCAACATTTCAGGAAATACAAATTTTCTTGATTGCCCAGAGTTAGTTGAGAACATCAATATCACTCTGCACAGTAAATACAGTCAGTGGCCAATCTGCTTAGCTTAGCATGTGGACTAGAAGGTTAGAGACAGCTCCTCTAACACGTCTGACTCCCATAAGACAGTAAAGCCATTTGCTTATACCTGCTTGTTGTAGTCGGGAAATGGTTGATAAATACAATTATCCTCTGTAATGACAAGTAGAGAAAACATTAGTCTGACCACATTCCCACTCCGGTTTTCCCCACTTTTTCTCTCAATGACTCTCCTGTCACTTGTATTGTGGCTATCAAAAAAAAGGGTGGGAAAAAAAAGAAAGAAAATCAAAACATGGCCAAAAAAACAACATTATTCAAATTTGGAGACGATGTTCCAAAGAACAATAACATCAGCAGGTCCCATAGTAATAAATATGTAATGGTTAAGTGACAGAGCCCTTTAGAAGCTGCAGAAATTATGGCAGGAGCAAAGGAAGGAGTCCAGCAACACTGTAATAGAGTAATAAATTCATGGAGGGGCAGTTGGGGTGGATGGGTACTGGTTAAAGTCAGGGGTCATCGTGGGTGTTTACATTAAACAAGTGTTTGTTACCGTGAACACAACAGTGAAGCTTCCCTAATCTTAACGCAGAAGCCCAACCATCTTACCACAATGTTTATCTCGCTCTAATTATACCTTACCCAGAGTGTAGTCAGATTCTAAAGAGTGAAGCATTTATGTATCCTCCACCAAGGCATGGACCAACAAAGTACTTTCTCGTTTTAGTTGACTTGTTTAAGACCAATTTGACACGGTGTGTGAAAGGTTTTATGAAGAGGCTTTGGACCAGCCACCTTCTTTACATTTCTGGCTTCGCTCCTGTTAATATCATGTCTCAGTCATTGACCTATTTGTCATAAATGTTTGACCACATTTGCAGCAACCACAGTTACTTGAGGAAGACAACTGTTTTAACTTTGACCACAAACTCTTAGAAATAAAACTTGTAAAACTACTTTACATTAAATGAAAACATTTTCAACATAAAACAATAAAATCAGTACTGCAAACAATAGAAATACAGAATATTAATCTGCTGAGGTGTAATTCGATACCCTCTCAAAGTCCAGCACAATGGTTTTGAAAATTGTTTGTCTTGCCCGTTTTAGCATATGAAAATCACATTAACTAGTCCAAGCAGACTCGGTGTATGTGGATATCCTGTACAAGCTATAGGCAGATTGCATATTTCCTGCTATGAGATCACACTGGACACATAAAAACGTTGGCCAGTGCCACAGCTTTAGGCTCGAGTGAAGTAGAAAAATGAAGGTGATGTTAGATTTGTCCACCGTTTACGTAGTAGAGATGGTGGACTAGAACGCACTCGTGTGTACTTATGTGTGCAGCTCTTACAGTTTGATATTGTTTTCGTGCCATTTGTTCTTTAATTGCATGGGGTTATGCCAAAAGAAACAATGGTCTTCACCCAACAAAAAGTAAGTGTTTAAATCTGTCTTACATCTTTGTACCTAAAGCCCATCTGTGACTACGAATCCAAAAATGAAACCACCACATGAACTTGAGGCACCTAGTGCCTGCGTTTTTGTCATAACCATTTTTGTGAGATTCAAAACAGAACATTGCTGAAGGAAAATAGGTCTTTTGAGAAACACCTGTTGATTTCAAAGGGACTGTGATGCAATGGTCTTGGCTTTCCTCTAGACCATGAGGCCCTCTCCGGTTCTTACACACGCACAGCATTTATCCTATTCTACTTTCTCATCCAGACTGAGTTGGACCACATGCTGCATGAATCTCCCTCAAGCACTGACACATGTCCTTCTCAGCGTAGGTTTTCCACTTACAGTTCATAGCTTTTAATTTTATGAAGGAGAAAGTTGTGCCAAGGAGGAGGTTTTGCACAAAGCAAGGAATGTGAGCACGACTTGGAGGATAATTTTAACAAACATTTGTCAAACAACAGGCTGTTAATTATTGGCCAAGCAGAAAGAGTTACCTAATATTAGCTATTTGCATTAAAGTGATGGCAGAGTGGAGTCATTCGCGTTTTAAGGGGGTTGGTGCTGGCTCAGTTTCACACTCAATTTAGCAAAGGTAAACCTGAGCACTGCAGTTAGTGATCTCATTCTCACGGGCCACCCCTGTGAGTGATTCACAGGCCAGGACAGGCAGTGGGTTTAATGCTCTGTTTCAGTGGAGTGGTGGGTGGTAATGATGTGTCTGTATGCGATAGCTTCAGGGGACACTACTCCTCCTGTACAGCCACACTCTGGGGGGGGGGGGGGGGGGATCCCTCTATCCAGGCTAACGGGGAGGTCCTTCCATCTAACTTTTCCTGTCCACCTCCGTTAACTTTTCCTACTCCCTCTCCGAAAAGGCATCCCCCTCTGCCTGGGCAGATGTCCCTCTCATTTGGGCCTGACTGGAAAGGAAATGGGAACATCTGGGGAGAGGGACAGGATCCATGGAGGAAAAAAAACAAGAGGAGGAAGAGTGGAGTCAGGAGTAGGAGGAGAGTGACTTTCCTGGAACACTAGTTCAGGGTTAAAACAGGTTGGTGAGCATTACAGGGACAAAGCACATTCTCAAAGTGCAGCACAAGAAACCCAGAAAGCTCTGACACAATACGTTTTTTTTTTGTTTTTAAACATAGAGGATGATGTATGCGCGGAGTTGAACTCATAACACCTGATTTTGAAGTCATCTATTGGTCTGCTTAAGGAGGACATTTTCTATCTGTGCTTACCTGGTGGAGAAGGAGGAGACAGATTATGGCCAAAAGTTAAACTTAAAAATACTCAGAATGTGTGCAGTCACTGATTCCGGGTTTCTCAGGAAGACAGGAGTAGGTGTCATTGCATGAATGTTGAATCAAAATCCTTTATGGGTGTATGGAAGCCAATCAGAGACAAGTTACTATACAAGAGTTTGTGGTAGCGGACCTTAACCTTGTCTTGAAGGAGATCTTTAACACAACGCAGGGGCAGGGTCTCAGTGATAAAAGCTGCCTGATACAGTAACTGATTGACGCGTTTGGCTCCCTCTTCAATTGGTGCGTAATTACGCACAGTGGGCGCCTTAATTGCCGGCATTAAAATGAGAAAGTCATAAAAACTTGGATGCCTGCAGAGCTGTGATACTCACTGCTTTCTGACGGTCCATAAACCATGTTGAATTTGTATATCTCTTTGGCATAGTACTCTGTCTCCGTGTTGTCCTGACCGCAACTCTGCTGCCGATCCCTCCCCAGCTCCTCAAGTAGCTCCTTGGTGCTGTTATACAACGCCTGGATCTGATAAGGGATCTTACTCGGTCCGAGGGAGTGCGGAGGGTTGGTCAGCCGGAGTTTGCTCAGGATCTGACCCCGTATCGCCTCGACCCGCTTCCTCTTCACATGGTCAATATCCACGGTGGCACAAGTTGACAGGGACGAGCTCAGAGTTGCGCAGTTGAGCAGGAGGACGAACAGCAAAGCCTTCCCCAAATGCATCTTTCTCTCTCTCTGCAGAAATGTGCAAATTCACAGGCGTCGACGGCCAAAGTCGGTGTGTGTGTGTGTGTGTTTGTGTGTGTGTGTGTGTGTGTGTGTGTGTGTGTGTGTGAGAGAGAGCGATCGATCAGATCGTCCCGATGAGCCCCGCCGATGCTTCCTCCTCCGGGGCTACTGATGACAAACACCCCTGCTTAATTCGTTTTCTCGAGGCAGCCCCTTCTGTTATCTGCAGAAATCCAAGTGTGCGTTCGCCCATCAGACATGACCCAATCTAAAGTCCCGAGCCGCAGAAACTCCCCCACATATATGACATTTATCCGGCACAAATATCTCTGTAGAAACAAACCGACTTTGCTTTTGCATTCTTGTGCTCAATCCAGTCGGTTTAAGCCGTCCCACAGCTGGGCATACTTCTGCTCTTTTCTGTCTCATTAAAATCTGGAGCCTCTTTATTGTCTCTGAGGAGACAGACCGCAGGCTGTCAGGTCAACGAGGTATACGAGCGCCTTTGAGCGCTGGGTCCGGCCTGTCGTGTTTTATACCAGTTGTTTCTGACGTTTGGTGGAGGAGGGACCGCAGAAAGGCAGGCAGGCAGGCAGGCAGGCTGCCGGGAGAGCCCAGATCATAACAGGGCTCATTGCGACGCATCAGACATCAGCTGTGACTAATAAACCTGTAAAAAAAAGTCTATGGCTTTATGTTCTGTGCCTCTTATTATTATTTTTACTATGTTTTCCTAATAACATTGAAAAGTGACCCAACACTCACTTTCCCTTATAGACACATTACGCGGTGTAAATATCTGTTCTTTTATTCCTTCTTATTATTTTTGTTTGATCAGCGCAGTCACCTGTGATCTTAGAGGTCTCACTTGAGATTCCTCCTGGTTTGTCCACCTCTGTCTTATTTCAGCTTTCTTGTTGTGGCCTGGGTCTTCTACCCTCTAGTGGCAAGTCGTGGTACTGCCAGTCACCTACTTTAAACTTACAGTATCTGAGTTTTCCTTTAATAAATTGCTCCCTCAGTGTTTTATTGTGTTTTCCATCGACAGGCATTATGTCAATTACCAGCTCATATTATGAGAACGTCACTTTTTCCTCCGATTGCCCTCCTTCTGCATGGTCTATGGCCTGAATGTAATGGAGGCCGACACAATTCTCTAAATCCTCCTCTAAACATAGGCTCAAGAAAACTAAACCAACCTCACTCAAGTTTACTGTTTTCAGATTTAAGTCACTGTCAAAATTCTTCCACGCAATCTTGCAGAAAAATCTATTTTAAATCCACTATTTCTCTCTAAAATATGCTATTTTTTTCATTGTAACCGCTATAAATAACAATAAAAGGGTTTCCAGATTTTACACATAAAATTCCACAAGTATTATTCGGGATAATTCACAGTTGGCTTCTTTGTCGGCTATTCTTCAGCTGGAGCCCTTCTCTCTCTCTCTCTTATAAAGACCCACACAATACGGGACAAATCCTGTTGTCAGAGGCTGCTCTCAAATTACAGAAATCCTTTCAGACTTAACATGCTGGCTACATGATTTCATTACTATTCAAGAGTAACAGTTTCCTCACTGTTGAGACACATTTTCCCATGCCCTCTGCAAACCACTATGCACATAAAATTCATTTTTCTACGCTCAAGTCTTAAGGTTTATTTGCAGAGCCATAAGTTATTTCATCTTTTTTTTTAATATACATATATTTTTTTCCCCTTTTGCTGTCTGTTTTATCTCTCTTCATAGAGCATATCCACATTTCTCAGACCTATTTTAGGTCAAAGCTCACTCAACCACTGGAGGCCCCATACCCAAACATGGGGTCTGGTATTTCACTATGTTTCTTATGCTCAGCAGTATGCATGGCAAGAATGATTGTGTAGAATGTCCAAACTTGGTAAACATTTGGCTCTGGATCATCTGCAGGTGCATGTGTGTACTAAAGACAAACTTTTTTTTTTTTTTTTTGCAGATTTGTTTGACCCGGAAATGGATCAGATGAGCTTTTTTGTTTGTTTGTTAGAAAGATGTTCGTTATTGTTGTAACTGTGCTTATGCAGCAGCTTTTAGTGTTTTTGTGGTCAGAGGTCTTCTTGTGTTTGCTGTGATTCATTTTGACAAAATTTTTGTATCAGAATGACCAACAGACGCGCTTTTTTGTTCTGAATGAAGTAATTCAGGAATGTAATTTTTTTTCAACAGCTACATTAGCAGCTGCATAAAAAATAACCTTGAATGCGCAATTTGTTCACCCACAAACTGTAACTATCAGTTGCAATATAACTTGATTGTGCTTCTTAAAATTTCAGACACTGCATGCTCTATTTTTTTGTGGATGATTAAGTGTATGGTCATAGGAACACTTATGGTTTTCTGTTTATTGTTTGGAAATTTGTTTCCACTAGAGTTGCCCCGGGATTCGGCAGAAATGTCTTCATTCAAAAATTTGGCTCAGTGATGTCGTGATCCAAACCCAAAATGGATGCTTGGGCTTTTAGTGATCCAAGAGTGAGCAGGGGAATGAGATGTCCTCATAGCCATTGTGAATCTACTCTGAGACAAGCATCCAGGACCCCGTCATCCCTCAGCCAGTTGACCACAGTCCTCTGATGAATTAAAGCTTATCACAAAAGTCTGAATATAATCATAGAGAAGAATATGGAGGAAGTTACGACACAACAAAGTCATTTTTTTTCTCCTAATGATCTTCCAGTGAATGGTTTTCCAGTCTCTGTGGTATCTCTGATTATACCATGACTTAATGTGGATATTCTTTCTCTAGATAAATCAGTTTGCATTCTCTAAACCAAACGTCTGGTTCGGTTTTCATGAAATCTACAAGACTTCTTGTACTGTATCTGTAATGCTGCTCTTTCTGTCCTGTCCTTTGGCAATTTCTGTAATGTTGGCAGTTCTCCACTGAGCCAGCAGGTGATGCTGCTTAACTGTGTCTGCTGTCTTTGACTGCTCACGGAAACAAGAGCAAATGAACTCAACATTTCAAGAGGATCATCTTCTATAGAATATCTGATTACTGCTCAAATATCTGGATTTGAGAAGCCAGCAATGCTACTGCAATAAGTGAATTAAATTTGTCAGTATGCCATTTCAGTTTTCTCTGTGAAAAGGCCCATTAACTTTGACCAACTTTGAATTTATATTAGAAAACGTCTAATGTCATCATCAACATCAACCCCACATCCTCCACGCGTCCTCTCTGGTTATAACAGAAAAGTAGAAAAACAGGCAGAATTAGGAAAATTAATGTAGAAGTGCAAACAATACTTCATGTATTTCTGTCAGTCTTATCAAAGCTGCGTGGAGAGATTCTGTAATGGGTTTGGATCTTCATCCTGAAGCCACACACACACACACACACACACACACAGACCCTCTCCGGTTCACAACTATGTCATCCCTCTTTCTCTCTCTGTCGTCTCTCTCACACGCAGGCACACACACACACACACACACACACACACACTATGTAGTAGTCCCCTCTCTCTGGGGATTCGTACACATGATCCCAGACATCACCATCAAAGTTCACTTTTACTCCAGCCGTCCTGCAGAGATTACTTCATTGCTGGGTCAGGTTTTAGTGAGTCACTCTCCGGCAATCTGTCCGTCTCGCACAACACACGGAAAAGGAATGCAGCTACAGTCCGAGTGATGAAAACAAAAACACATGCTGGTAGCCATATGGAAGAATATGTCCTCTTTTTCCTGTAATGTAGGTTAGATTCCTGCTTACTCTGCTTGTCAGAGCACTTACTGTGACCAGAGTATTTAACTTCATCTAGCAGCATGGAGATTGTAGAGTAATGCACATAAAACATAAAACTGTTTTTTTTTTTGGCTTTTAAAATCTTAAAAGGTTCCATAGAGTAGGCAGACTTTACCATCAGACCACATACACACACACACAGAGTCAGACTGCTTAAGGCTGGCTAGACAGAGTCAGACAAACCCCAAATACTAAGCAACATCCTGCCAAATTTCCCTACTACAGCACAGTGACAAGCCAGCACAGTAAAGTCTGCTTTGTCTGTGGGTAACAAGCCATATGAGTCATACTTGGGGAGTCAGTTGGGGAGGAATGCTAACAGGAGACCCCTAAAACCCGCAGCAGCGGAGACGATGATGTGTATATGTCTTAGCCGTACAACTCAAATGACTCATTTGATTTGTCCACCATCTGTTTTGGTCATCTTTTTTTTTTTTTTGTTAAATACATGTACATAGGAAAGGAATACCATAGTGGCTAGACGATGACTTAAGGTGAAATCATGTGGCATCAGTAAAAGCTAGTCTGTCACTTTGTCATTGTCAAGTCTGAGATGTGTGTCTGTATATTTCTGTTCTTCTGTCAGTATAATACTTAAATTGATCACATTGGTTGGAGTTCGACTTCTTGTGATGTGGTTAAATTTGTGGAAGTAATTTGTTGGCAGAAACGATTAGCTCAGTGTTGGTTCACTGACAGGTGTGCTCAGGTTGTGTTTCAGGCTCTGACTGCTGTAGCTTTGATTTATTCTGGCTGTGATTCGGCTGTCCAACATCTCTGGTGATCCCGATTTCGCTCTCCAGTATGGCGACTGAACACAGCACGCAATCAGAATTTTCTGCTACAGCTCAAAACTGTCACTCATCTCATTCTGGTTGTTAAAAATTTAACTAATCATAGAAAACAATTAGTTAGAGGGTACCTTTAATAAACAAATATTACTAGAAAAATAGATCCAGCTTTTACTGCAGTTCTGATTTTTTTTATTTTTTTTTTTAATCAGAACTATCTCACCTTGTTCCCGTGGAGACTCAACGTTTTTCTTGTCACATTAAATCTTGTGTAATTGTATTTTTATGGATACCATGAAGGACAATTCAATTCATTTCAAATTTGTCTTGATCCCCAGCAGACAGAAGACCTTCAAACCAGCTGAGGGATACACAGCCCTGATGTGGCAACAGGAGAGATGGAGCAACATGAATGTAAGACCAGTGATCACGCTCCTTTTATTTCTGTTTTGATTTCCACCCATGCCTGAGCAAAATATCTGGATCTTGGCATGGTTGCTTAATTTTCTGAATCAGCTAGTTGTAGACTTTGTCTGTCTGCAGTTCAGTGTCGTGTTAGTCAGAGCTTGTTTGTCTGGGAGAAATATGACAAAGCTATAAAGTGCTTTAGCTGTAAAAAGCTAAAAAGTTGCTGGAAAGAACTGCAAGTCATTGACCCTTCGCATTATACCGTACAAAGTCGTTTGATCCTATTTAAGTATCAAAATATTGATTCATTAAGTTTTCACACTTCAGCGCACATTCAGTTTTCCACTTTTCCTCTTTTTTTTTTTTTTTTTTTTTTTTTTGCCCCTTGCTTTTTGGCTGCCTTGGTCACTGGCAGGACTTTGTGATGGCTTGCTCCCATAAGACGGCATATTGAGGTGGTCTGATGTCACAAAGGTGAAGACTGTTCACTTTACATCTGGGTCTAAGGGGTGGTGATCTGCTGAGTTAGGGCCTTTTGGAAAGCAGAGGACAAGGTGTCATTGGGCCTCAGCATGAATATGAAATAGCAACGTGATGTTGATTCACACTCCAGACAAATAGTGTCAAAGCTAGGGCTAAACACGCTTAGCATTTTTTGATCAGCGCTCAGTGTGAATAAGATAGCAGAAAGTCACTGTGCTCAGTGATGCTTGTTGCGATTACTAATGGCATGGCTTGTGCGAATGATGGACGGCAAGTGGCTGTCAGCGATTCCAGTTATGATTCAGCTCGGTTTAATCATGTTACCAAACCATGATGGGATTCTTTTTCAGTGACTTCACTTTCCTCACTTTCAGTATTGTTTTTATGCTGTTTGGCCTGAAATATAAAGACACGTTCACTACCATATCTACTGATCAGCTGATCTGAGGAATGCCAGGGAATAAGAAAGAAAAACGAGGCTCAGGGCCTTTTCTAGCCCATCCTCCTTCTTTATATGAAATATCAGAGAAAACCACATTAGGATTTTTCCCCACTTTCCTCCAACTTTAACCCTCCCCACACCCACCTCTGTATTCCCGTAAGTGTTGCAAGTTGGATAATGAGGAAATTGGCTTTTGGAATCAAGGCAGCATTGGCACACATGGCAGAAAGTGTCAAAATAACAGAGAAAACAAAAAGGAGCTATACTGGAAATTGTCCAATTAAAAACAGACATTGGACTGGAGATATAGAAGGGCAGAGGTTAATGTCTGTTCTCTGCTTTGGACAAGAATAATGATAGTGTGCACGGACAGTAAGACACAGACACAATGTAGGTATGTGCACACACATTAGCAGGATGCAAGATGCACACAAACACAATGATTATGTGTGAATGCATTGACACACACACACACACACACAGAGCACTGGCCAGGTTAGTGCTGGCCTCCTCATGCAGAGTCTAGACAGGAAGCTGGTCCATGCCAGATTAGGGATTTTCTCCTCACACCCTCACAGCATATTACTTGCGTGCGCGCACACACACACACACACACAAATATATATGCGCACATGCACACAGCTACACTGCTGACAATCATCTTCTCTCATTATGTCTGTGTATTGTGTACTTGGATGTTTGTCAAAAGGAAAACAAGAAAGGCAGGTAAAAACAAAGACTTGGTGACACAGGCCTGTGTATTTGTGTGTTTATGTGCTCTGTCTTTCATGAACAACACTGACATAAAATATAAATAACTTAATCACACAGGAACAAAAATTCTATGTCAAAAGCTTTTCTTTTTCCCTTTTTTTTCGTTTTTCTTTTTTCTTTTTTTTGACTCGATTACTCATTTTTCCTCAACTTTCCACTTATTGAAATGATGAGTCTGAGGCACAGTGTGAAAAGTTCAACTTGTCCTTCCCAGATACGGGGGCACACCACGTCCTGTAGTGCTTAGCTAAATTAAACCGAGCCCCTACTGTTCTCATCTGCTCACCTGTAGCCCCTGCCAGGCCTGGCCATGACCTTTGAACCCACACAGATGGGTCTGCATAATAAGACACGGGCACACACGGCTAAGTGCCATCTTGGACATGTTTGATGGGTAGCTATATTGGGCTAGGAAAGTCTGTATACTGTATGTATTGGAATGCTAATGTTTTGACCTTTGTGAGCGGGTGAGGGCGTGTGTGAATGTGTGCGTGGTTCAGTATCTCTTTGTGTGCGTTTGACTGAGCCTTTAAGTATAAATATGGAGACCAATAGACGTGTGTACTCATGTACACAATCTTTGTCTCTCTGTGCGTAGTTGGCCTGAGGCCAATGGCCTCTGTGACCTGTGTATGGCAGGATGGGCTGTACTTTTCACTCCAACCGTATGAATATGCATGGCCTCCTGGCTGCTAGACATGGCAGAATACACATGGATTAGAAACCGCTTTCTTAAAAATTAAGAAAGTGTTTTATTTTTAATTTAATACAATTTTCTTGAAAAAAGCCAAATTTGCACTCGTATCCCTGCATACCTTTTCACGGTACTGTGTGCAGTTTGAATGTTGGTGGAAGTGTACAGAGATATGAAAAGTTGCTTATAAGTTGGCAAATCAGTAATTAAAAGAAGGGGGGGAAAATTTCTCCTGCTGTTAGTAGTAAATAATGCGCATTATTTATTTAATCGACCTATATTACACCTCGAATACACATGAAATATTTGATTTTGACACAAATTACTTTTTTTTATTGTATGAGACTTTATGTGCTATTTTTAGATATGTCATCTCCGCAGCTCCTCTGTTCAACACTGCCTGAATATATGAGCATATTTACACCTTGTCTTAGAGAATATATGACATATGTGCATTGGCCACTGCTGCCTTAACAATATATTTCATCCCCTTCTTGGTTCTGTCTGTGAAATGGTCCTCTTCATTTCCCACATGAGTGGTTTTCTTATCATCTAGGCCCCCTCTCACCTGCCCCAGGGGCTGAGTTAAAGCCGATAAAACACCCAAATATTCTGTTAAACATGGGCGGCCGCTGCCACGTGGCTGCTCCCTGCAATGCCTCCTGGGTAATTATGGTAATAACTCAGCCGTCAGAGGCGAGGCCAGAGGCCCCTGGGATGATGAGGTCAGACTGGAGAGCCTGAGACGAGAGGAGTGGTGGCGATGGAAGTGGAGCGGTGGGGTCAAGGTGAAGCAGGTGGGGCTCACACGTTGCTATCCCATAAACCCTTGCTGTCACATCAGAGGCCGTTGGATGTATGTGGACATTCCAACTGATCCGTCCTCCTCAACAATCAAGATGCTGATGAGCGATGATGACAAGTGTTTGAGTAGCCCGGTTATTTGTGTGGCCTTGACTGACAGACAGCTGGTTGGCTGGTTGGTGGGAAGGTCAAAATGTGTCCCTGTTTGGTTTTTCAGTTGTTGAAACCAGAGATTGCTAATTGTTTTGAGCCCTTTGACTGCAGTGGCAAATATTGATGTGGGTTTTAATAGCAGATTGGACAGTCCGCCATATAATTACTTTTCTCTTAATTGAGAAAATTCTGAAAGGCACTGGACAAAACTTCCTGGCAGTAATTTTGGTCCATTTTTGGTATATTTTGTCTCAGAGATGGAGGTGTCCACCATTACCTGCAGAAATGAAAATGGACTTCTTTGTAATCCTTGTATTCTCTGACCGCTTGCTCGCACACCTGAACTGCACTGATGATGCATTTTAAGTGTGTTTGTTTGAAATGCTTCAATTTGTTTTAAAAGGCTGAAAGATAAAAACCATTTCAAAACAAAAAACATCATCATTACAAGGTAAAATCGGTGTTCACGCCATATTTTCTGTATTTCTGTGCATGTACGCATGCGTGTGTGGCTTGGCATGAGTCTTTTGGAACCTGTAAGTTCAGTTCTAAATATAGGTAGATGAACAGTGACAGAAACACAATATTTCCCCATATTCAGTCCAAATTCTGGTCAGTGGGGGAGATCACAGGAAAATGTTACCATTCAATCACTATTTTGGCTCTTTCGGCATTTCCTCATTTCCTTAAACCTTAAATTTTCCTCTCTTGCACTACTCCGTCATCACCCAAGCCAAGGCTTCATCTAGGTCATTCAGGTCTCTTTGCAAATTCCCTCTCTAAAATATAAATTTGATAGTAAGTGGAGTGAAGAGACAAGTGTAATAATTTCCATGGACACACTGAAGTTAAATGTAAAAGTGATCAGAGGAGCCAGGGCTATTATCACAGGGATCCAGATGTCAGGGAAAATGAGAAAGCTGCATTCAAGGAAAGTGTGAGCAAAAATCTAACACCACATTGCTACAAATAACCCCATAAGGCGCCAGACAGACCTCTACTTAACCTATTTTGAATTCTCACCAGTATTTGTATTAATAGATGCTTATTTAGCTTTAATTGTCTTTCGCACATGATAATTCTTATTGTGCTGGGCTTTTTTTCTGTTTTCAAGTGTGAGCAAGTGCCAATCCTTTCATCTCAGTTCAAAATCCATCAGTTTACTCCCGGCCTGCGACACTGAATCCTCATTCATGCTTATGTAGCTGTAGGTCCGAACTGCAGTTCATTGAGACCCCTGACCTGCAAACAACTATAAATATTTATTTGCGTCGGCTTGTCTAAAAATAACTATATTACAATGGAGTGTCCTGGAAGACGTCCAGGAGCATTGTGCAGTCGTTGTGTAGTCAGCATTCAGAGTCTGGCCTCCACGTCCAGAGAGAGATAGGGCAGTGTCAAGAGGCAGACATATTGATAGCTTTGTGGTCAACAGGAAAAAAGTCACTTAGCTGGGAATCCTCTGGGCCCGCAATGTATTTCTGGAACCACAGATGGAAACAAGCAAACAGTTTGGATTGATGCACAGCCGCGCTCCAGTGGCACCTATAAACACGGCCCCTGTCTTTCAACAACATCACAGTGCTGAACGTATAAAGAAAACAGCGATTCCTGGTTTAGGAATAATATAAACTGCGAAAGAGAGGACATGGACTCAGGTCATCTGCACAAAAACAGTGTGGATTTACATACAGCAGCGAATATTTGGAGCTCGCGAATGAGATGAAAAAATAACATCATTCTGAAAATGGGGAGAATAAAATAATTTGATAGAGATCAAAATAATTCCAAAAGGAAATTCCACTTTTTTCATCATATTCCAAAAGTCAAAAACAGATTTCAGGATTTGATTTCAATTCCATGAAGTTCTGCTCTATACTTAAGTAAAAACAGCTTGTAGAATAGTCTTGCAGGGGCATGAATGTATTAACAGTAATACAAACAGGTGAAATGTAATTGTTCTTGAACTGTTTTAATGTACTGTATGGCATTTGACTGATAAAAAGCTAATAAAATGAAGTCATCTTCAGCTTGCCCTGTCGCTAACCAGTGACACATGACTTGCAATGCTGGAAACAGACTGACATGAAAACTTGTGCAATCCCAGAACATGAGCTCAGACTGTGGCACAGTAACGTAGACACGCGCTGATTCAAACTCCGCTCTGTGGATGATTATTTCACCTTCTCCGTGCTGTCCTCATTCTTTACGCTGGCGCTATGTCCCACTTGGTACCAAACTGCCAGTCTGACTTGGTATGAGACACAAGTCTCACTCTGCAACTTCTGCCTCTCCTCCCCAATCCCTCCTTCACCCCAAGAATGCAATAAATGTCCAGCTATCATTTATTTTAATTCACTCTCCTCTTGCACAGATGAAATGGATTCGTAACCTTGTAGGACAAGGACGTGCATGCCTACTGCCGTCAGTTGCTGAGTTATTTTCTATTCTTCTAGCATAGAGAGAGATGGGGTTGGGGGGGAATAAGAGGGAGCGAGAAAGAGGCCCAATGATGAAGAGAAATAGTCTAGCATGCAAATTGCTAGCTGCCATGTCCAATGAGAAGGCCCGGCAGAGATTGTCACCGTAGAAACTCTGGACAGGGTTAACGAGGCTGAGTGAGAGACGGAGCTTAAAAAGACAGCAGCAGAGGAAAGGAGGGAGGGGAAAGAGTCTGAAAAAACTCTGTGTGATTTATTTGCCAAATCAAGGCAGTATGAGTAGATTATGGATTGCCTAATGAGAAAGAGTGTTTAGGGGATAGCTAATTGGACGTGACCAAGGAGGGGAATGCTTTAAACAGGGAGAGATGGAGACTAATAGTAGTTTAGGTTCATAATGCAGAAGTAAAATCATCAAGAAAGAAGCAAAGAAAAAAGGAGAACAGGTGTTTCTGCAAGGATTGTTTTCATTATTGACTTACTTGCCAGCTGCTTTCTTGATTTGTGGATTTTTTTAAAAAGAAAAAAGAAAATTGGCTTTCAGAAGTTTTTAAAGAATACCGTAATATCTTCAATTTACATCTTGACTGGCTAAAGGTTTAAAATCCTAAGAAATTCAATATACAGTCACATATGAAAAAGAAACAGAAAATCATCAGATTCACGAATTGGGAACGACGTAATGTTGACATATTTCAAATCAAAATAGTTGCTGCCTAATAATTTTGTGTCAATTGACCGATTGATACATTAACAACTAATGTGTGTTGCCATAATCTCAAAAGTATCCTAAATTCAGTTTGTTTCATTTCACTCATGTTAGTCAAAATTGAAAATCAAATCATGATCATATGTTTCAGATTATATTTCTGTTTATTTGTGAACGGTATCACAGGGATGCTACTGTCCTCACTCTCAAAACTAATGAAATGCATCCACTGCTGCCTCTGGTTCGGTCTCAACTAGATGTCAAGGGATATTTAAATTTCCACTAGAGGGTAGTATATAACTACTGGCAGCAGTGAATATTTTTTCATGCTTCCTGCCCTCCATGCTGTATCTGCGGCTTGTATTTCTATTTTTGCGGTTCGGTTGAGTACACATTTTTGTCTGGATGGATTACTTAGGCTTTCACACCTGGATTTAGGAACTTAATCTGTTTTATTTAATGAAAGTAAGAACTTCAGTCATCTCTAATGTTTCGGCCACAGTGACTCTAAATCAAATCAAAATGCTGTCTAGGAAACCAGATTTGAGTAGTAAGGAAGCAGCAAAGAGCAGAAACTGGACTGGTTGGAGTAAATTCATGGTATTGTCCTCAAACTGTCGCCTCCATAGGGATGTGTACACTGTATGTTCTTTTCATGATTAGAATCATTCACCCAAAATGAAATGACTAAATTAAAAGATGTTATGGTGCTGAATTTCATTTGATTGCTTCACATGAAAGCAATCCTTTTTTTTTTTTTTTTGAAGGAGCATTTTAAGTAGCGTGATACAAATTATGCTGCTGTTTCCATTTCATTCTAAAATTTGAGGACATAATGTGGTTACCATGTGGACAGTCCCTCTTTGTTTGTGCCACATATTGCATACTACACTATTATTGAATGAACCTCTCATAATTCAGCACCATCAGTTACTTTTCTTTTCACTGAATGCAGAACCTCTTAGTGATGACATTTCCTTTGCGTGTCCACTGCAGTCCTTGAAAATGGTTGTGTTGCCTCCATTTGATCGGCGCAGCATCTCTCTCATTTCATGAGAGCAGCCGAATACACATTTGAAACGGGTTAGGACACAAATGGGATTAATGCTTGGTAGACATCTCCTGAAGCATTTCTACCTGTAATGTTGTTTGCAGATGCACTAAATGAGATGTCTCAGCGAGAGCAGAGCGTCACTGTGACCCTCCAGATGCAGCTCCAGTTTTCTGGCTCCACTTTGGGCATAGTACATACGGAAAGAGACAACATGGGAAATGCGATTACATGGTTGCGTAATGTAAGGGAATCTCATTTGTTTTGTCGGCTGTTTGATTGTTCCTTTCTACGCTCGCAAATTCTGGGAAATAAGATGCAGATGTGGATGAGGGCGAGCAGTCCCTATTACCACCCAATCTGAGGAAGTGTGTTTTGACTTTGAAAACCCCAAACTCGTGTCATGGTTAGACAAAGAGCGGGTGAAACGGTTTCAAGTAAAACTGCTGCAGGTTTAAATATGGTCTTTCTTGACACAGACATAAACATAAATATTCGACTGAAAATAGAGGAAGTCAGGGATTCTTTTCGTACAGTCCAAAAATACCCAGCCTGCTCTAGACATAACTGTAAAAGCAAAATCTGTAAAGTGGCCCGGGTTCTGGTTACAATGCAGGATTATGACGTCAAATGTCTATTAAAGGAAAAGACTTTCCTAACCAAGATGAATGAGTTATATCGAGTCCTGGCATGACAAACGAGGGTTGTAGTGTCGAAAGTGTTTTATGACGGTCTCAGGGGTCCTTATCTCCCATAACCCCTGACCCCTCGACCTTTAAAACCACAAGGGTGATTACAAGTGGCCAGCCAATGGAATAACTGCTTTACTATGGCCATTACATACTTTTTATACATCCTTGCACTCTGGTCCAACTGGCATCTCCTTTGTGGTACTTTTTAGTTTTTCAAAATATATATATAAAAAAAAAAGGCCCACCACATATGCAGACAGAATTGTAATTGTATTCCCTAACCCTAACCCTACAAAAAATGGACCAGACTCAGTGACTAACTCGCTAAACTTAACAGCATTTGGAGATTTTGATATTTTCATAAAACACCATTCCAGGTATCAGTGGATCTGCGGTTTCTATGCGTTCCGAGGCGAGGGAGCAAGGATGGTTTACTGTCTGCTGCCATGTGGACCGGTCAGCAGACTGATGAGCAGAGGTCTCACTCACTACTCATCTGCCACACCTGTCATGTAACTGACTATGATATCTGTTCCCCATGGGATGCATAACTATGTGACACTGGCATTTGTCACCACATGCTCTGACAGCACACAGTACCACCGACCATTAAAAACCCTGGAGCAGGTAGTAGTTTATTGAATACTATTATTGGCATGATGGAGCAGTTGAGTTAAGGAGCGTTGAGGAGATTTTTCCCAGCCTTTAAGTGAGATTTGAAGATAAATTTATATCCTCTATACAGGTGAGCTAAGTGCAACTATGTGATGTTGTTGATGCAGTGCTATGAGAGACAACTACGAGCTGCCTTTTGCCCTGCTGCTGTGTTTGATTAGTTGTTTGTCTACTGACATGAAGAATTTTGGGTCAGGACAGGTAATTGATTTACACATGCTCCTGTGGATGCGAGCGTAACTGGCTACCGGAGATGTACATCATTTTCCGTAACATTGCAGTCTGAGATTAGTGCAGGGTCCCAAGGGTCTTGCTCGTCACTCCATTTCCTAAATTGACAGCTGGAGAAACTCTATTCCCCCAGACGTGATAAACGACACGGGGCGTCAGAGGAGTGCGTCGCACAAGAGAGAAAGGAGTGATAAATGGGAGAGGTTGGGAGGAATCAGGGCAGATGAAAGTTGTTGGGCTCTGAGAAATGACTGACAGCTCATTATGAAAATCTGAGACTTGTTCAGCCGAACCTTTTTCTGTATTTCCTTTTCTTTTTCCCCATTCTCAAACACACTGAAAATGGGCACAAGTGACTACTGAGACTGTGTTTTTCTGGCTGTGAAAGAAGTCCTAATGCCAGAAAAACAAAACTTCCAAAAGATTCGAGATGAGCATGATGAAAATAATGTCAAGAAAATAATATAAAGAGTTACCAAATGTGCAGCGATACATATATTTGTCTGGTATTTACAACACCAACGAAACATCAGTATATAGGCTTTTGAAAGACACAATTATTTCAGAGGTCTTTGCTTCCCTTTGTGGTTAACACAGATTTTAGAGGTGAATTACAGTTGTGTTTTGAGTTAACTGCTCACCTTGTGAAGCTGGAGGTCATCACCTCTGTCAGATACCCAAGCCTATTTCTGACCATGGACCCTCTGCACAGGACACAGGTTAGTATTTTGGCATGAACAGCACCATTTTTGTTCATTTTTCCTTAGTCTCTCCAGTATGACCCCTTTGTCATTTACATTTACAGCTTATACAAAGCCATAAGTCACCCATCAGGACATTAGAAAGCTCAAAAAAACCCTTGAGATTGCCAGTTGGCATTGCTTTATTGGGTATTTTCCCCCAGTACTCTTACTAGCTTCTTGCAACCTCACTCAATTTAGTTGTTTTAGCCCCCGATGGCCGTGTTGCTGATTTTGAATAAGTACTCAGGGCAAGAGGGGTCAGCTGCAATTTCAGCTGTAGCTAAACTGGTCTATTCTAATGTGAGATCTGAGGTGACTTTGACTTTTGATTAATGACAGTTCTCCAAAGGACATATCACCAGCAAAACTTTCCATGGCATGAGAGCCACTTCCAGTGAAAGAAGAAAACATCTATATCTTTATGCATACAGAATTTGGCACTGAATGACTACTTTCAATGTGAAATAATACCCAGGTGCCGTTACAGGAGGCAAATACTGAAAGTGTTTGTTATTAAAATATTTGTACTTCTTGGGCCCCAAAGGCCCAGTATGCCTTTTTTCACATATGCATATTTCCATTATAGTGACATCAAGCAAACAGAGAAACGCTGCTGCTGCCGCCTCTCTCCTGTTCTCTCCTCTCTCTCGAGTGCTTTTCTCACAGGCTGTGAAAAGCAGCAGCCCCAGGGAGTATTCGTATCCCATGAGCCCTTGGGGCAGAAGGCCTGAGGACATGCTATGGGGATGTATTAAGGGATGTAATAAGGAAGGGGGAAACTGCATATCTCAATATGAATGCTGTAGGTAAATGTAGCGTAGATAGAGGTTGAGTTGAATTGGCCCATTTGGGTTTTTAGAAAGAAAGATTTAGGGATGATGAGAAGAAGGAGGAACTTGTATTATATAAATCTAAGGCGACAAACAGATGAGCAGGGAGAGTTACGCAGTTGTACTTTCACTGATGCATGCACATTTGATAATGTCATTTTGGCTCTGCAGAGTGCCTCTTCGTTATCCCTTTAATTGTAACCAATGAGCAACGCCATTGTTTCCTTTGATATAAAATCTTGTAAAGCGCACATTAGAGTGCTGTTTAGCTGTAAGCTGTGCAGACCAAAGCAGAATACATCCCTCACACATTCACGCATACATAATATCATGCATTTACATACACATATATATGCATATATACTACACACAAGCATGCATTTAATACATATGCACAGATATCCAACTATAAATGTCTTTCAGACTGACAGAGAGCATTTAAAACAGGTCCCAGATATGTGCATTTTTCATTTTACAAAAAGAGTGGACTGACAGTAAAATAAGAGCCACAAGGACATGCCACCACTCTGTCTGGTACATCTGCATCTTCTGGCAGGGTCAAACAATTTGCAACCAAAGTTTTTAGGCCAACTGTACTGATGCAAAATACATGAGCAAGGATAATGATTGGGGGAAAAAAAAAAAAAAAGACAGAAGCGTCTCATCATTATGGCCAACCATATAAAATGACATCTCATACTGCTACACTTTGACTGTCATTATCAGATGTTGCAAAGTACAGCCATCTTCTGCACTGTTTGTGCGAAAGAGACATCAACCTTTCTGCAGAGAGCTGTTAGCTACTGTTACACCAGCAGGGACTGACTGAAGAAAGAAGAATCCACGACCTGCTCTGTGGACTTCACCTTGACAGAAAAAAAATATTCTTGACAGACACAAACCAGGATAGCCTGATTCCGCTAACCATCCTGAGTCACAACTGGCCTGTGAACTGCATAGACGTAATTATTTGTAATTATTCATGTCATTACTATGACACTGCTATTGCCCAAGGTGGCTAATCTACAGTAAATTTTTAATTCTAATGACTTTCACAAAGTATTCATTTTTACATGAGCCGTTTACAACAAACTGCCATTGCCTGAATTTAATATGTGGTGTAGCTGTTGGTTGAAAAATTAATTTTAAAATTCTTGACTGGCTATTCCAAGTAACGGTAACTCTATCTTTTCTTCAGTTGGCACACCACTGGTCACTGCAAACTAAAAGATCAGCTAAAATAGTTAACATTCTGCCCAGCATTTAATATATTATGGGCTATAATATGTATATAGAATTCCTAGCATTGAATTATATGCAAAAGTTCAAATTGTTTTCTTAAAAATGGGGAGTAAAAATGAAGGGAGAACAGACAAGAAACAAATTATTAATATTACAATTAATACCCCTGAAATGTAACGGTCAGGCTTTGACAACATCATTTTTGCCAGCGGGAGCTGGTAACCTCTTAGAAACTGTAACTCTTCAAAAAAAAAAAAAAAAGAAAAGAAAAGAAAAGAAAAACTAGTTCAGTTTAGTTTGATTCTTCGTCAACATGTCCATGCAGCTCTTGCTTTGTGTTGTTTGTGAAGAAGAAGAGCTTTACCAGAAGTAAGACTGTTGGATTGTGGGACAAAGGTCTCTCTGTCTTTACTCTCCTGTATGATCTTATTATCTGTCAGCCAATTTAACAGAGAGGCCTTTGGGGAGTGACAATGGGGATGTAAGGGAGGAGGAGGGGGCACACTCATACTTGTGTACGCACACACACATCCATAGATGCACACACAAACAAACGCACACATCATACAACCACACAAACACACACAGACACACCTCTGCTCTAATTCACACTGACCTCTGCGGCCTCTCCACAACGCCTGTTTTCGTATTTGATAGAAAAATCGATAGGCTTGCTGGCAGAGAACAACCTCCATGAAGAATTAAAACAGGGAAAGCGTTGGTAGCGGTCAATCATTTTTCTGTCCACTAACACTACACTTACTGATGCAGCCATGAATAAATGTCATTTACCTTCCAGAAACTCGCTGTCGCCTTGAAATTGGAGGAGATGAAAAAGTGCAATTGATGATTTTATTTTACTGTGAAATTTGACAAGCACTAAAATTACATACAAGCAAAATCAATTTGTTCATGTCAGGAAATAGGTTCTTTTATTATAGTTGGGAGATTTGGTTCTCATTGTGGCAATATAATGATATCTTTATTCAAAATAAATCTTTGATTCAAAATAAAAAAATTTATTGAGTTTGTTTTGACGTCAATATCGGACAATCAAGGGATTTTAAAAATGTGTTTAATCTTTTTACAGTTTCTACAAACACACCTTTATCTGCTGTGCTTTTTCTCTGCCTCTCTCTAAGAGGATGTTGCCCATCTTTGCACATTTTAATAATGGGGGTTTTAAGAATGTGGATGATGATGATTGTGCAACAATAATTTTGTCTTGTACATTTCTACATTTCATTAGTTATATGAATCAATGCAACTTTGATCTCTTTCTGAAAAGCTGAATTAAATTATTGTTCATTTTCAGTCTTAAGTGCTCAGCAATTGTTTGAGTCTGCTTTGAGTATAGAGGAACAAATGTTTTGTGTCAGTGGAAGAATACAAGAATACATACATTCATACAACATCAGGCGGCAATGTCTACGGTGACATTCCTTTTTCCGAATGTGGCCATTGATCCAAGGTCAAGCAGCGTAGACGGGCTTTTCTCTTGCCAGTCTTGAGGCCATTTTGAACAGATGTTGGCACAGCCAGCTGGACATGGCGACCTTGACGAAGTCTCAGAGGGGTCTTCTTTGGCAGCATGGGCACCCAACTCTCCCCCCTGGCAATGGAGACCCAGTGCAGCAGCGTATACGCAAGTGCTGCCTGTGTGTGTGTGTGTGTGTGTGTGTGTGTGTGTTTGAGCAAGCAAGCGTCTACAAACCAGTATTGTGTGTCATTCAAGCTTCAGTGAAAAGGTACCAGTGAATCAATCACATGCCCCGTGTAACACCGCACTAAATGAAATTCAATGGACTGATTGAGTGAGTGATGGATGATTCACATACATACAGCCAGAATTAAGTGATGGAGAAACACTCGGAAGGAGAGTGGAGGAGGTGAGGATTGGTTAGAACCCAGAAGACTGCGTGTGTGTGTGTGTTTTCAGTGCTGTAAGTGTGGGAAAAATGTAGTTGTTGAGTGTATAAACTCTACAGGCTGAGCACCCTGAGGAGTGGCTGCATTCGAAACTTCACATCTGCCCTCCCAGGATGCAGCAGAATGTGTGTGTGTGCGCACGTATTCGTTTGTGTGTGTGTGTGTGTGTGTGTGTGGTTACCATCTGGGCAGAACATCAGGGGCACGCCTGGACTGCACGGTGAGCCAGTCCACTTTTAATCTGTCCAGCGCCCTCGCCCCACCAAAGAAGGTCAACGCCTCGGCAAGGACAGCACTGTCACCCCCATAACACCAACAGTGGGGGTCGGCACTGGCTATCAATAATAGATGGCAGCTGCCTTTAGTGTGCGTCTTCACTTTGCCTGGGGCAGCGGTGTTAGCCCATCTTTCATTCCCACTACTCCACCGAGCTAATGTGCTGTGTTAATGCTTGTGTGAATCAGGAGGAGCGCTCCGCCGCGTGTCTCCCCTGTAGCTACCGAATGCTCATGTCATTGCCAAAATAGGACAGAAGGTGCTCCAACAAAGGAAACATTCATCTGGAGGTATCACAGCACGGCAACAAAATCAACCTTCATACATTCAGAGAGCACAGCATTAGTTCGTAAGAGGAATGGGGATGTGATGGGAACATTTTTGGGACAGGGTGCCTTTGGTAAACACGTCAGCCATGTAGGTCCAGTGTTCAGAAGTTCAAATCAAGTTTTTGTGGCTGCTCCGATCCTTTAATCATCTTAAAGTTTCTGCATATTTTTTTTTTTCTGTTACATTATAACCGCGAATACTAAAGCCGTTTCAAAAGCAATTTTTTAATACGACACAAAATTCATTCATCAACCACAATTTCACAGGCTTTTATGTTAAGTAGCTGCACTGACAATCAGGCGTGATTTCCGAGTGGGTGTTTTTTTTTTTTTTTTTTTTTCCCCCCCAACTTGCCAGAGACCAAAACCATTTTAAATGCAAATGACCTAAAAAAGATTAGCGAGGTAGGCAGTCTGCACCCTGTTAATTATCACATGCAGTAGTCAATTAACAACGCTAACGATGGGACACTTAGTGAGCGTTAACCCAATTTACAGCAGCGAAGAGGCGGCTGGACACGGTTGCAAGGGGGCAACTTAAGGTGGGATCGCAGCTGGGGGGACGCTGTAATGGGTGGAGCGCTGAGGTTAGAGAAAGCTCAGGAGGAGAGTGCGCCGCTTTGCGATGAAATTGATGAGTGATGCCGTGTGGACTCCTCTCGACGGTTCTCCCACCACAGTGTGGAGGAGCTGGGCACCATGTGGGCTGAGGGAGGAGCGGAGACTCACCCAGGGGGGGGTTTGTTACCCAGAGTGCGTTAGCTTCGATGATGCTCTACAGTTAACAGCATTAGCCATGGTGGGGATGAAGGCATGCTCTGATTTAACAGTTGTCACTAGACCTTGGCTGTGAGAGGCATGGGTGAGTGACACGGCCCTCGTTTGTGTGCCTGCGTGTGTGTTCATGTGTGCAACTCCGTGTGTGGGTGCACAGGAATGTGCTGTGCGTTTGCCCTAATGTTACAAGTATTAGATGGTGTTTTGTGAGTTTTGTCACTGCTGCTCCTTTTGTTTTCTGTTGGTTTAACCTTCTACACCAGAAACTAAAGCTTTGTTTGGGGAGAAATTGGAGACCTCAGTTTTTTTACAAATAAATTCACAGCTGCACAACACAGGAAACAAAACACAGCCCTTAGTTTTCTTTAAAAAAAAAAAATCACTATAAGAATTATCAGAATTTGATGGTCAAAGGTCACAGGTCAAGGTGACAGCGACTTCAGATTACATTGAAAGTGAAATTTCAGGAACTTTACATCTGAAACATTTCGTCTAATTTAAGGATGAACTGATTATAATTCAGTGAAGGGTCAAAGGACAAGGTCATGGTGACCTCACAGAATGTTTTTGTCCTTGTGAACATGGTATCTCAGTAACACATGGAGGGACTTTCTTCAAATTTCAGCACAAACTTTGACTTGGACTCTGAGATAAAGTGTTTGGAAATACCTTTTTGGCCATGTTGGGTCACTTGAGTATTCACACTGGTTGGCACAGGCAAACATGGACAAGGCAGTAAAAAAAAAAAAAAATCTTTGGTCAGTGTTGCAATGTGGCAATTTGTCATCTTCATCCACAACCTACCCCAACACAGCAGCATTTTATTTTCATCCAGGGAAAGACTTTGAGTGGAGAAACAGCATAAACTGTAATTAAGTCTGTAGTATGTTTCTAATGATAAAATATTGTCCATGTTACTGTAAGTGGCTTATTACCTTGTTTTTGGATGTCCATTTTTTCTTTTTTGTTGCCCCTCCGTTCACTAAATCCTCTTCACACAGTGGCAACAACTCACCTTGGATTTAATATAAAAAAATACTTGCAATTACTTGCAAGATAGGCCAAAGCCTATGCGTAGTATTTCTGATTTTTATTGGATCCCATTTGTTTCTATCCCTCCTCTCTCAAAAGCTGCCGAACACTGCTTCTTTTCCTTGTGTGTTGTTTCCTGTCTGTTTCCTTCATTCTCTGAATCCAGGCAGTGACATTCAGGCAGCTGTATCAGACAGTCTATTTCCAAAATATCACATCTACTCCGCTGACATAAATCATCATCACGCTCTGGCCCTGCCCACCCGTTTTCATCTGTGTAACCAGAGCTATGAGCGTCAGCAGTTAGTGTATTGGTGTGAGCGGCCTATTGATCATTGATCTGGCGCCATTGATCCAAACCTCCCATCTTTCCCTTCCTACCCCCAACTCAACCTCTGAAATCTGTTCAGATTCACAGGAAAACTCCTGTTCATCTTTTGACTCCCGCTCCCTGTGGAATATACACAAGCTCAGATAATGAGAATAAATGGTAGTTCTGATTGTAACTGGTATTCCTCCTTTAACAAATTTGATTAATCACTTTTCAGATCTTTTCTTCCCATATATATATATATATATATATATATATATATATATATATATATATATATATATAAATTAGCTTCAACAGAATGAATCTGCCCACCTCTTAAATGCTTTTCTCAATCAACCTTGTCCTCTAATATGTAGTTTCAAGTGATAATAGTCAGCGTAAGAAAAGAAGAGATCGCAGTATAAACACTGCATAAATGTCTATTTTATGTTGTAATATTATGTGATAATGGCAGAAAATGGCTCAAGATTTATTCAGCACAGTTCAATCCTGATCTCTTTATCAGTGGCACAAATGGTCGACAGTAAAAGCCACAACTGTATGATGAGCAGATCAATATATACGTAATTTACAAACTACAGGGCAGGTAATCAATGAGTATAAAAGTGTATGAAATATACATTACAGGAATTCTGCTATACCACTGACCACAGACTTTGATAAATAGTCACGCCATTTATTTTTGTCAGTATTGATTATTCAATCCACAGAGTTCAACAAAGTCGTCTGTCTTCTCTCCTTTTCACGTAATCTTCTCCTGAAAGCTGATTTATGATCTACTGGGTCAGATCAGCAGCTGTTGGTTAAAACACCTCAGAGATGAATATCAGTGATTTGATGTGATTTTAAAAAGCAGTTTGTCTTCTTTGAACTTCATTTATTTATTTCATTTAATACATTATTTGTGTTGAGGGTAGCATTGTGCTACAGTGATGGTTCTTCACCTGTCATGCTTTCCGTTTTTAGTTAACTTAATAATAATAGTGATGATAAAAATGATCCCATTCCGCACGTTGATCTCCAACTTCACCCTTGAGACATATTTTTTGCTTTTACTTTAAGTCTTTTTTAGTTTAGTCCTCTCGCATTTCAGGATCCCCCTCCTCCACACAACCAGAATGTGGCTATTGCTTGTCATTAGAATAACAAATGCACCGGGGCTTCTGATTTAGTGTGGCGCTCAGGCCCCTGATGTATATTAATACCATAACACTGCACCTCCTACCCAGGGTTCATCATTCATCCGTGTAAAAGAGGTGGAATTGAAAAGCAGTCCTTGTTTTTGCTGGAACCTGGATCACAGTCATTTATTGTGTCATGAGACAGGGCAGCCACTCTGCGCGCCCTTCACCTCCATGTGCAGTGCCAGCTCTTATTAGAAACTGAAGTATGCTTGTGTGTTATTCTTTTAAGTACCCCGGTTGTTAACATGGGGTAAAAATGTGGAAAACATTAGTGAAAAAGGACGGATTGAGAGTCAAACGTAGCTCAGCTTGTTCTCATATTCTTGGTTATTCAAATTCAAATTCTGCACAACAGTGATTTGTTTAAAATCAGTCTTTCGGCTTACGTTCCGTTTTTTTTTTTTTTTTTTTAGCTCAGAAAAAAAAAAAAAAAAATGAAGAATTTGCATTTCATTTCATTTCATGCATATTTTTAATCATGTCTCCTTCTGGCTATGCCCAGCGTTCCCATTTAAGTCTGCTAAGGTTCTCATCGAGTGAGTGGTGCAGCTCTGGGCTCAGTTAAGTGATGACTGCTGGTGACAGATTGTCCCCTACCACATTGCTAGCACTTTTCCCAGACAGACCGTCCGACCCTTTTTCATCTCTTCCTGAGTGGACGTGAGGGCTCACCCAGCAATACGAGACAAATAACACTTCTGCCAGGCCATCACTCTTTCCAGCAACGTGGCAGTTTAGCTTTCAGTTGACTGTAGTCCACGTAGTACGAGACTCAGCATCACCTCAGCTTCCTCTATCATTCCCTGACTGTCCCCACTGGACTGACATGAGTCTGACCAGAATGTACAAGGCTGTCTTTATCTCTATACATCAAATCAAGCTGTCTGCTGGTCATTCCTTCTCGGAGTGTGTACATTAACTTAACATCATTGTTTGTTTGTTTTTTTTTTCTTATCCATTTGCATTGGTGCAGTGCAACATTCTGTATTTCAATTTAAATTTGTTGACCTTTGGAAACTGAAACAGGACGATTATGGGTCCAGTGCTGACACAGCGCTGTGGAGGTCTGGCTATGTGAAACCTGTAAAACCGCATCCTCTGTCACCCAGAAATGTTTCCTGTTCAGTTTCTAGAATGAGCAATTTAAAGGATTCATGTCGACATCAAAACATTGAACTTTTCCACTAAATATTTGCAAAAGAAAAATCACAAACCCAGACAGTGAGCAGTTAGGGAGCGCCTGAATGATTGGCTGCTGTGCATCGGAGAGCAGGAAGCTGAAGACCTACAGGAATGAGGTTCAAAGTGAATCGTGATAACTGGATTTACTGAGGCATCAGTCTGTTCTATCACTGCAGAGCAGAGTGACATAGATACTGTCTTGTATTGACCTTGGGATTGACAAAAACTACAGCTGTAACCGTGGCCACGGTACACAACAGAGATGGAGGGATCTGCCTCAAAGTGCTTTGAGGCTTTGACCTGCTTTGACCTGGCACAGAAACGTTATTAAAATGAACAAGTATTTTGCCACCAGATTAAGATTAACGCTAAATGAAAATTAGTTGCAAAGTATACATTTGGTTAGAGTTGATGGCTATTCTTAAAATGATCTCCTGTATGATCTTTACACTAAACTGCGCTGAGCACTTGAACTTCCTGTCGTTTGATTTTCCCATTAGTTACCGTAGCAACGTGATAAAAGGGGATTAAGATAAACCTGTTGATGGGGGGGTGGTGGCCGTACGAAAACCCAAAGGCTTTTTTCCGTCTCTGTATCAGCGTGACAGCTGCGCTGAGGGGTGAATGAACAGCCCATTACTCAGAACTGTATCCACAACGATTACGAGAGGAACACTGTTTCTACAGCTTTTTATTAGGCTACATGCAAAAATTCACATGAATAAAATGTGCATGTACGTGTGGATTTAACAGTGGTCAGGTTAATTTGATTTCACTCTGAACTGTCTTCTTGTGTTCTTCTAATCACTGTGCCAAGCAGCTACAATGTAAAACTGAGCTCAACATTTAAAACAATTAAAGATTATCCTTGAACAAGGGGAAGGGGAAAAGCTTTTTTTTTTTTTTTTTTGCATGAACTGCAACAAGCAGTGAATGGGTTGTCAGTGTACTCTACCTGAATATTACTCAGGAGGATGCTGGTGTGAATGCACTTGTATGAAAGAGGAGCTACGGTTGAGTCTAAACTCACGATTCGTTAACTTCACAGGTGCTCTTGGGGAATCCTGAGGCCACACTCCCCCTGCCACCGCCCTCGGCAATTATTCTCTTTTGAAATGTAAATGGCTGGCATGTACACGTGTTAGTGTGTGTGTGTGTGTGTGTGTGTGTGTGTGCGTGTGCGCACGTGCATGTGTCTCCGTGCATGTCTTTGGATGTGTGCGTGTGTCCCCCATAACTTATCTTGAAAGTCCCTAAATCCACTGGCACCCCAGTACAGCAGCAGTCAAATACAATAACATCTGAAAGCTCTTCTACCTTGTGCTCGTTCAGTCCATAGAAGGGACCCTCCAAAACACAGAGCCGACAAAGAACATACCTTCAATTAGCCAAACGATTAACATTTTAGAGGAAGTCTGTGTATAGGTCCCCTGGGCTCCTCGCGCTCCCCACCAGTTTCCTTTTCATATTCAAATGCTCAACATAAAAGTTAGCCATATCTAATCCTAAAAATTGGTCTTTTGCTGTTTTGTAAGGAGATAATGCCTGAAGTTTTTGCAGGTGGAATAATTGCCAGGTTATGAAAGAAGGTGTACTATTATGTTTAACAGTCATCATGGGCCATAGGTGCTTCTATGAGTCAGAGCAGACCAAGCTCTCGGAGGAAGCGCAGGCCGTATGATATTGTCTTTTCTAATTTAGTAGGCGATTAGTCAATCATACTAACCTACATTCATTTAAACAAGCGCCTCTCTGGGGGTAGCCTCAACGCTTGAGTGGATTTGTGGTCATTATCATGTTGTTGCCGTGGTTTGGTCTTCTCCAAAAGAGACGCCACTATTGATTTGTTTCTTTTTGTGTGTGTGTGTGTGTGTGTGTGTGTCTGGCTGCTGTCGCCTCACCATGGCATCTTGGTGCTGGGTAGGAAGGGGTTGCCCATCTGCCTGCCTCCACAACAGACTGTGACAGGGTTCAGAATGCCACTGTGTGGTCACTGTAAACTGTGTGTGAACTTACACTATGCTCCCGTGCTGTTAGGACTAGATGAAATTGCTCTCACACGCCTAACCTGGGGTCAGGTGAAGTGAATTCACATTTATATGCCACTCTCGGGATAAACAGAGATGTCTGTTGAACCTTTTTTAGTGAATTTAGGGTCTGCTTCTTCAGACTCATATTTATGGCAGTAGGCTGTCTGTTCTTATTAATGCTTAACTTCACATTCACGAGAGTAAAATGTCAACGGCATTTGCATTCATTTACTTGAAACTGATTCACAAAACCCACAACATGTAGAGGAATTACAGGCAAGCCATTGTTTATTAACATTTAAATTGTGAAATATAAAATACAGAAAGAGATCAACATAGGAAAACAACCAGCTTACACTGGCGTACTGAGACACTGAAGGAAATACCCTCTGAAATGCTGAAATTATGTATTGATTTTCTTCCTGTCTTTCGCCCCGATGCCTCTGGGTAATTGCCTCTTAGCTGCTGCTACTGCTACAGCTGAACTTAGCCGTCAGGGTGTCTCGGTGTCTCTGTGCCTGCTATATAGGCTCTTAAATCAGGAAGACACCACTGAATTCTCTTGCATCGTGTGTCACCACCGTCACCAGTTGGGACACTGCAGGGCCGCACTGTACGTTAACTTTTCGGCGAACAGGAGGCTGCACGCTGCAGAGTCTGTAAACTGTAGACTGAGAGGTCATATTCAATATCACTGGAACAAACATGTCATTAATTATGGTATTTATTGAAACCATAAGTGAATATTGAACAAAGTATTAAAAAAACATTGCGTTTTATTGGTACATGAGTGCGGTAGGAGGTGAAGAGTGAAACATTTTACCGCCACAGACGTGGTGGCTGCGTTACAGATATTTAAATCTGAGACAGAGATCCAGACTTCTGGACCTTCAGTTTGATCCACCGCCTCCTCCTCGTCTGCTTTTCAAAAATGAACTTAGAGACGACGCTGTCCCCAAACAATGTGGATGTGTTGTCATGCTCTGCATCCAAATCTGGGTCCATTTAGTAACATTATTTTTAAATGTACATTTCTATAAATATATGCTCAGCAGAGGAAAACTTCAGGACAGATTAAAACACACACACACACACACACAGTGCAAACTGAAAAACTAAACTCAATTTATTAAAGATTTTGACTATGATGCTTCTGTCACCACGTCATTGTTACCATGTGCAATTGGAATATACAAGGCTTAATTCAGACAACTCAAAGAAATGTACTTTAGTAAAACTGCAATTAATGCAAACATTGTTTGTTTTTGTTTTTTTTTTGTTTTTTTTTTATAAAGTAACTCCATTCTTCCTTCTGTTTCTTGACCTCCATGGTTGAACCAAATTAAGTCGGCTCACTGCACTCACGTACAGGTGGACTGCAGGGCATCTGTGATGAGTGTGGACGTGTGTGGTCATAAGTGGAACAGACTTTGAACCAAAGAGGGCAGTAAAACACTGCTTTTCTGCATGTGATAAAATACTCCTATAATGTTAACACAGTTAACACATTTTTGTTTTGTTTTTTTAACCTTTTAATGAAGACCGCAGTCTCTCCATATAACCTTAATGTGGTGCTGTGAAAGCCTAAACACAACTGTCACTGGGTGTTACTGTGCAAAGTGTGATTTATTTTTTTATTTTTTTGGTATAAACAATGATTCATCCCAGTTGACACATTACGCTTTTATCAAAGCCGCAATTTGAAGAAGCATATAACCTTTTTTCAACATCTGGAATCTGGATATTTTACATTTTTCCTCTCAGATTGAGACTTCACATAAATAAACACAGCTGAGTGGAAACACACTCAATACCAGTAAACACCTGTCAAATATATTCCTGAAAAACTTTCCTTATGTAAATAAAATCTATGAATTTGACGTAACATCTCCTTCAAAACCTTTTTTCTGCTGCAAATGAGGATTATCCTTTAAGAAAACTTCTACATGGTGCAGTTCCCCAGGGGAGAAATGCGGTTTCCACTTTTATCTTCTGTTCTAACAAACAAGTCCGACTGTCAACAAACAAAAAATAAATATGATCTACTTTGATATTTCGTACTTTGATAGATTTACAGCACAAAACATAACTTGCTCCTTGCTCAACTACTCATTTTATAAATACCCAGAATTGTCGTGTTGCTCTCTGGTTTCAACAAACGTGACCAAAGGTGTGTAGGTGAAGGCTTGTAATTGTGTTGTGTCAAAGGGAACTAGCCCACAGGTCCTGTATGACAGGTGTCAGCTCCTGTGCTACAGAGGGGTTTAATAAGTGGGACCTTTGGCTGAGTTGACACGAGTGGCTTACAAATATTTCTACCTTTGTGTGACAGAGTCTGATGAAAGCCTTTTGACAGCTGAAACATTGCGTATTGAACTTGGTGAAGCTGAATAAATTATTATTTTCCTGTCAGAGGTCTCATCCCGGCATTACGCTTTAATTTAGTCAGGGTGCTTGACTGCCTTCTGAAAATGGAAGACAATGAACACGCTGTATGAAATGTCTTTTTTAGGACAATGAGCCTTGTGGGCTTTAGAGAGAGATGAAGACAAACTGTTGATGACAGTCCCTAATTCCCAAGATCTAGTATAAATGTTTTCCTTTTTTTGGTCCAGAAAAGAAGACTATCCATCATTAAGTTTTAGGAGCACTCACTTATGCAAAGTGTTCTTTTATTTCCAGCTCTAGCTGTAATGCATTTGCTTCAAAGGCACCTGGATTAGGAGCCTGAACTGTCAGTGAAGGTGATATAATGTGGCAGCACCTCTTTAAGTTTCATAACGGTTTCCTAAAACTGACACACGTCTTGGCAGAATCACAGAGCATAGCAAAAATCAGACACGAAAATGGGTAAAAATTGATTCAAATTCCTTTGATGGGGCATTGTCTCGCTCACTTGAAAAATCGAAAGAAGAAAAGAGCTGTGGTAAATTGCTCTGTGAATGTGGCTGCTGAAACCAATACTGTTTTCTTTGCTTTGCTAATTATTAATTACCCATCTCCATGCATATGTGTTTATTCCTAATTGTATTTGATGGATGAGTGGCAGCTTTGACACCTCATTAGACCAGATTAATTGAACGACACAATATTTATGTCTCGGCAATGACCAGTTATCCTACCATCTATCATTGAGATGATCTCACTGATTGAAAACTACTGGTCCGTGTAATCCTAATTATTTGGAATTAGAAAAGAATTTATAGTGTCTTGTGGCGTTTTTCTGTGATGACGGCAAATTGGAAACATTAAATGCATAACGAGGGAGAAAATGAGAGGAAGACACAATCATGGAATTAATGTGGGTGAATGTCGGAGAAGGGGGAAGGGTGCATAAAATAACGAGGTGCATGCCTTATAGACCTGCAGTTTTTCACTGCACTGCACAGCAATAGACACAGACTGTGGTGTTTTCTCCAGATTTTGGCATAACATTTGTTTCTTTCTCATAATTTCTGAAAAGGAATGCCCGCAGGATGCCTATTTAGAAGAAGGGTTACTTTTTTTTTTTCTTTTTCACATTTAACTAAACCTGTATATCCTCCAACTCCCCATCCACTCACTTCCAAACATGCTTCAGCAGAACATCTCGATCCACATTCTTGTCTTTTATTAAAAAGTTGGCTGAGTACTCAAAAAACATTTTCACTGAACTTCATATAACCCTCCTCTAACTTCTGCAAAGCTTTGCCCCTCATGGGAGGAGCACAAACTAAAATCCAGCATTTGAGCTCACAGAGAAGCAACAAGGCCCAGAAGAGTGGAGCTTTTACTATCATACAGTGTAAGAAAGCCTCAAGGAACAGTCTTCTTTCCCAGGTAGTGAGAACTTCCTCAAGCTTATTTTTCCAACTTTTCAAATTTCTAACACCATTAGCTGGCTCCCTTGTGGTCTTAAAAAGCAATAGTGCTGATTGAATTAAGCTGTTTCCTTCTCTGACAAGCCTTCTTGTTCAGAAGTCGGTCCCTGCTAAAACTGCACAACCCATACCATTATGCACAATACAGCACCTACACACAAATGCTTGTTTATGTATGCACATATCTAGACGCACACATTTGGGCGTGCACACGTGTAAAAATACAAACTGAATCTGACGAACCATCTATAGAAATCTGCTGACCAGAATCGCTCAATGGGATATAGACCCAGGACATTCTTAGAAGCTGCGCTATAATGCTATTTACACCATAGTATTTTAATCAATTTAACTGGCCTTTTTAGATATACTTGGCTCAAAACTCTCTTTCTAGTTTCAAAAATAGGACAAATGGTCTTTTGGAATCAACTGGGGAGAAGTTTAATCTCATTGAATGGAGCCAAAGCCAGACGTTTAGCTCCACACAGTGTAGAATACAAGATTATACCGGCCTGATATAGACCTTCCACCACCCGTTTATTTTTATCCTCTATTAAGGCAGCGATATCCTTAAAGGCTGCCAAAATTATCCTGTAAAAATGCTGACTGGGAAATATGAAAGGTTCCAGGCGGTTCTAGTAAGCAATCTGTGCGCATGGTGGAGCAATGTGACTGCTGTGCTTGCTATACCAACAGGGGTGACCCCAGTTGGATGGAGAGGTGAGACTAAATGAAAGTCATCCCTGGATCTTAGGGGAGCCAAGTCTGGAATACTAAGCCTCTCTTCAAAATGAGATTTACTGCCAACGGAGGCTGCTTTACATAAATGTTTGTTTTTAGTATTATATTCATCAGCACTGTGTAAACAGGCAGCGACTGCTGCAGTTTCAATTCCTCTGGACGTTTATTTCTTCCCTCACAGTTCATATAAGAAATGCCTGGCTGTGCAGGGATGAGATCAGTGGCTGTTTAAACTATACATTCCAAACAATCTGATGATTTCTCACTAATTGTTCCACAGGATAGGCCGCTGTCTCAAAAGTTTTGCAATCCTCGTGCTTATTGAGGTAATTATCGGTATGCAGTAACAGGCTTTTTTATCGTGGGAGTAGGACAAGCTAAGGGGATAATTTCCTTATCAAACCCACTTTAAGTCATTTGAAACAGAAAGTTTTGTACTTTGGTTAACTGTTCCTCAGAGTGAAGCTGCTAGTTGAGCTAACTGTGCCCTGTGGGTGTTCTGAGATGTTGAAGTCGATACGAGCCCAGCGAATTCAGTGAATATGCTATTTTTTTATTCTTCTTTTATACATTCAGGTTCACTGATGTGAGTTTGTCACAACTGCTATTATACAGATCAGTCTACATATTCCCCAGTGAGTTTTCTTTGCATACCTCTTCACACTTTCCCGTCATGGCTACTCAAATTTCCTTTGTTAAAAAGACCCTGAATGTTATTTTAAATATATATATTTAAAAAAAAATCTAAACAAGTTCTTGATGATAAAAGCCATTATATTTTGTTTAGTCAGTCTCAAAGCAAAAGTGTAAAGTTAAACACCTCTCTCGGCACTAGCTATTTTATCTGCACGGTCTAGACACAGCGGGCTTGCTACGTACGCACAAGCGCGATAAAGCTTTAAAAAGCTGACACCACGAGGGCCGTTTTTGCCAGCTGCCTTATTGGAATGAATTTGAGATGAATGTATTGATCCTGCTCTGGATTGCAATGACACAACCTGGCTTCAGTTTAGAGGTGACTCCATCCAGACCTCTTGTGTTATGCAGGTGACGTAGACGAGTCACTTAGGGATTCGACTGGTGTCAAGGAGCTATTTAAAATTAGAGCATATGGGTACAATTGATTTTGTTTATATTTGATGTGATTAAACCCAGAGACTATTCACTGTTGCCGGAATCAGAATCATGGATTTCACTGGAGTGGACCCAGGTAAGAAAAATGTCTTCAAGATAATATATGCCATTTAGCAATTGCCTTTAACAAAAGCATGTTATTGTGATGGAGAACATTTTGATAATGAACTGTGCTGAGAGAACCCCCATGGATGTGTTGGGCCGGTAATACAGGACAGTACCAGTGCCATTTCACAATATTAGAAGAGTGGAAACTCAGTCTCCTTTTTAAAAATACAATAGAAAATAGAATATTTTAGTCAACAAATGTTGCCCAATCAAATATTTTGCTAATACTTCTATTATCAACTCCCTATCCTAATGACAAAGTATTATACTCATAAGAATTTATTTTGGGAGTAATAACATTTTATCTTATATTTGCTTATCTCATACATAGCCACAGTGTAAACAGCAGGAGGAAAAACTTTATCAAGTGTAATGAGACAGTTTAGGAGAAGCTGGAGACTATGGACTGAATATTTGGACACGCTCAGTTGACAAACGACATCTCATCATACCGCTGCTATAATATATGATCAGTGTAAGTTGGAGTAGTAGAGTCAACGAAAAAAATAAGTTCCAGTTCAGATGCTTGAGATCCCAGCATAAATTCCCGTCCTTCATTGTGCGAGTCTAAAACTCTCAATCAAGATATCTGCATCCTGCCACAAGTCCCTGATTAACACCAGCGTTCGTGTAGTTCTGTAGAGTTTTGTTTTAACCGTCCTCAGTTAAATGAGAAATTAAGAGGCAAGACATAGAGGCTAATAGCATTTATTAACCCAGCGTGAATGGGCAGCGGGGTGACCGCAGCCCTCCGCCATCCCTGTCTAGTCCTGGTGGCTCAGTTAGCGTGGCTGAGAGAGAGGAGTGGAACATAATAAAAGCCAACAAATGCACCCAGCTGATTAATGCAGCCCCGTGGCTATAGTAATTATCCCTCTCCACACTCCTCCAGCATATGAGCCAAACAAGTGTGTGGCAGTGAGAGGGGGAATGTGGAAATGATGGATTCTGTGGGATTCAGGCTGTTTAGCAGGCTTCGAGTAAGTAGTTGAATAAAGACACATGAGAGAGGTGAAGTTCAAGCTTTCTTCTGTCTTAGACATTTACTCTCAACAGCATTTTGGTCCGGTTTGTATTCTCCCTGGACATTATTGTTGTTTTTATATCTTACCAAATATTGTGCCAATATATTTACTGAATTGAAAATATAGGACTGTGAGATCTAAACACAAACCATACTCCATAACATACACAGAATCATCTTAAGCCTTAAACCACGTTAAAACCATAAATAAATAAATGCACCTAAATGCAACACAAGTACCATTTCATCAGCTTGACCTCTGAAAGTCCCTTTTATCTTTATAGAAAACGTTTCACGTTGCTGTAGCTGCTTTTCAATGACATGATGTCCACAAAGGAAAAATCAGACTCCTCACACCGCTGTTCGTCATAATAAATATATTTCTAGTTAAATTAGAGAAATTAACATTGAGTATTTGTGCATAATACCAGTATCTGGCTGTCATGTTTTATACGGTATAAGAAATGTCATAAATATGAATCTCCTTCTGTTTTTCTTCTACTGAGCTGAGAAGAAAAGAAATCTGATGTGAATTCTCTCTAGCTTTTGTTTTGACTTGGATATAAAAACAATTTTTTTCTACATTTAATAAAATACCAAAAACAAAACAAAAAAGCTCAACTTTAGATGAAATTGATTTTTGGAAAATTTCTTCTCATATATCTTGTATATATTTTTAATTTTCCGTAACTATCAGCAGCTAGAGGACACGTGATGTTCATTAAAATCAGAGGTGCATGAGCAGTGTTTGGCTGCTCTGAAATATGGATCAAATAAAAATTTACAGCCGTCAGTTCCATTGTGAACTAAATGACTCTTTAATAATTTAGACATTCAGACAGGAAGCTGCTTTGATAGTTTCCAGATATCTCACTATTTTCTGGCAATTCAGCCCGTTCTTTTTTTGTTGTTGTTGTTGTTGTGCTGATTTTGCTGCAGAAACTATTTATTCACTTAAATCATCTCATGCCTGCATGTTTTTGGTTCTTTAAAGTTGGCATTCAACCGTTGTTGCAAGTTGAGTCCACAGCAGTCTGACAGGAGGGAGTACACAGTCAGCCTCCTGCTGAGCCACTGGGTCTCTGTGCCGAGGTCACAAGGTCAGACATAAAAGACCAGTTTGCTCATGAATCAGGAATTTAATTACATACACCCAGTGTGACAGAGAGACTGTGTCCCTCAACCCAACACAATATGCAATTACTACATATTGACAGATGCCGATTGGCCCTCTTTCACTTTTCTGAAACAAGCTGCAGAAAGACACAGACGGTTAAATCTCAGCGTTTTGGGAAGCGTTTTAGTCGGTTATAATTCAGGTTTTGTGTGTTTTTGTTCATGTGTGCACACATTAATCAGCTGTGTGCGCTGCCTAAGCCTAACTTTCCCACTGAAAATAAACATAAGCCCCTTTTAGATTCAGAGGACCAATTCTAAATGTAGGCTGTATTCCAGCATTCTGAGACACTGTAGAAGGGGAGTGCATCACTGAGAATGTAAAAAAAAAAAAAAAAAAACACAGCAAATGAGAGCAAAAGTATTATGAAAACATAAACTGCTGCCTCAAAATGCACAGAGGAGAGATCCCGGGGCGGCTGAGATCTGCTTAAAGGGACAGACTCTTGGTCATAGAGCTGAAAATCTGTTTTGCTTAAGTACAGACTTAATGATTGGATTACTGTTTCTTCGTTTGGCGATAGCGTGATAGTTGGATTACAGACTGTGTGCTCGATAGATTTCCTGTCAGATGCCATGAAGCCCGGTGTCCCTTCACTGGTTAAGCTGTCTGACTGAGAGGGAGGGAGGCATACAGCATGGCCCACCTCAGCAAAATGCCAACAGAAGGAAAACAGCAAAACAGAAAAATTCAACTCTGCACAGATGTCGATATTAAATGAATATTGAAATCTTGAAAACCCCCAAAATGCCACAAAATTTCCACATTTTATTAAATTCATTAGTGCTCCAGTATCCAGCCCGAATGTAAAATCATACCTGTCATCTGAACATTAGTCTCCCTCTTCTTCTGTCTTTTCACTCTGCCTCATTAAAAACATAAACATATCTCTTCTATTGATTATGTCTGGATGTCTTAATCAGATCAGCAGGAATATCCTGGTTTTCCTTCACAGGAAAGTACATTAAATGTCAAAATATTGATCAAAAATTTAATTGAGGAGGCATAGCTCCTTTATTAAAGCAATCGGCCTGTGCACCCGTGACTCTGATCCAGACTGACATGAAAAGAAAACGTTCAAATTTATAATTCCTTTTTATTTAAAAGATGGTTGGGAAACAGAGTCTGTCCTGAGGCTTCTGGCGACACAGCAACGCTGTGATCAATAAGAGCGTGTGATGGGTTTTGTATCGATCAGGAAAATGTGGGTTGATGAAGTGGGATTTGGGGGGGGGGGGGGGCTGCTTCTCTTCTGATGGCCAACACATTACACAGATGTGCGAAGGGTGCTTTCAAACTTCTCTGGAGTTGTTGTCATTATTAACATTCCTGTCTAGGTCATTATCACTCTCTGTTTCTTACAGCCTGTCTCTTTCAGGAAAGGTAGATCCCTGCTCCACTGTGTGATTGCTTAAATGCTGTGGGAAGCAGCTGCCATTAGTTTAAAGGAGGGCAGGCTGTTGAAAGCCAGATCCACGGTGGGTGGGTGGGTCGGTGGGGGATAAAAGGGTATAGGAACAGTTTAGCCCTGTAAGCTGGCACTGAGCTCTTTAAAGCACAGTAAACAGACCTGCTTGACTCAACCTCAGTGAAATTGCTGCTACTTCTGTCAGTTTTATTCCAGTTGAGTTGCACAGATCTATCAGTCTATCTATCTATCTATTTCTTTCCTTCTTTCTCTCTCTCTCTCTTTAGGGGATTCTGTATCTCTGTTTTGCAGCAGCTCCCTTGTGAATGACTGGACAGTGAGAGGTCGTCGATTAGCCCGTCCCATCGCAGTAACCTTTTGTCCTCATTGGCTGCTCTCAGGACGGCCCCTCTAAAACCGGCCAACAACAGCTCCTCCATATGCACCAAGCCACTCCCTCCTGCTCTTAAAGAGCCCCCATGTCTTCAATGGAGACTCAATCCCCTCACTGACTTACTCAGCCAGTGCGCTCTCACCACTGCTGCTCTCCATCCAACTGCCGCTTGTCTTTTATTCTCTCTTTCTCTTTCCATCACTCCCAGGATTTTTATTCTGTCTCCTCTTTTTTCATTTGTTTGTTTTTTTTTTTCTCACTCCATCTCTGCCTCAAGTTCTTTTTCCTGCCCTCTCCATACCATCACTAAATCCACTCCTCTCTCTATAACGTACTCCTAAGCCTGAGTGTACAGCACCTGTGCAGACTGGAGTTTGGCCGAGGCAGAAGGTTTTTTTGTTAAGTGTGTGTGTGTGTGTGTGTGTGTGCGTGCTGAACAGGGGGAGGGAGGGGAGACAACACCCAGGAACACCTGACCAACATTTTCATCAAGATATGTGGAGACTTAGGAACTGATCTCCTCCTTCAGCTTTTCCCAAGCTGTTTGTTTATCTGCTTTTTTTTATTGCAACACCTGGAATGCTTAACGTGGACTGATGGATGTTTCCGAACTGTGCATCCCCGACCCTCTCTGCTACCACAACCAGTAGGTGCATCTCTTTCCACATCTCTTTCCTTTTTCATTTCTACTTTTTTTTTCCATTTAAGTTCACAAAATTAGATGAACTTATCGGCCTTCTTTAGGGTAAATAAACTATTCAGGAGGAGAAATTGTTTACTTTGTATGGGGGGGGGGGGAGCTAAAGTAGACAATTTCAAAAGATTGGGAGTCCTTGCATTATCTCAGCTCCACCTCCCCTGTTTATGGGACAGCCGAGCTCAGTTGGATCAGGGAGGCTGCAGTAGCGTTGCCCGTGGGGAATCCAGGTCCGATGGTTGCCCTACAGCTGTCTAGCTCTGCATCAGGATCCAGGGTTTAACCTCAGCCACAGGGAAGAGCTGGAGGCAGATTAATGCAGACAATATCCATATGACTATCCTCTGGCATCAGCCGATGTCCGGCGGTGTCCCGGAGAGAAAAAACTGTGACTGTGCTGTTATCCAGTATGTGTGTGTGTGTGTGTGTGTGTGAGAAAGAGCATGTTCATGGGAAATAGATAACTGTATATTTGAAACAGTAGATGACTATGTGCCTGTGTTTAGTTAAATATTGGTCACTACTCTGTTTGCAATTTTGCATTCTCCCTCAATTTGCCGCTTATGCTGAAAATGATGCGGAAACGACACTGCTATGAGCTGTTTGACATCCAAAAAGTGGCCACGTATAAAGAAAACACAGTTAATGACTTTGTGTTCATGTATAGGCGTTTTGCATTCAGTCTATAAATACAGGGATCAAGCAAATTGTTTTATAGAAAATGAGAGGTTAAAGAAACTCTTTAGTCTCATCATGAGAACGAGTGCTGAGCTTTCCTTCGCCTCTTTTAAACCAATATGACTGGACGGGGAGACTTTTCACTGACATCCTCTTAATGTTAATCTCTAGATGGGATTGGAAAGGTTTAACCTGCTTAACACTTTGAACAGCACAATCACAGGAATATTTCCAACTCCACAAGATTCTCTACATACAAGAAAGATCTACTTTCTACAATTAGTTTACATGTTCATTTAATGTGTCGCAGTCTTTAACTGCCTCTGACCTCAGAATTGATTGAAGCAAGAAAAAATTGATTTTTTTACCTTCTTTTTATTTAATATTACTGGCATATAAATAAAATGCAATGCAACAATGGACTGGAAGTTTGACATAGTTGACAATTCAGACTGTTTTAACTGGGCAGTGAAAAAAAATGTGTTGTACAAATACTGTCCTTTTTGTTTCATTTGTACAACTGACTTAGTGGCACAAATTTCTCTTTGAATACAAAAAAATTGTTCAGCATTATAGCATTAAAAGAAGGCCACTTGTTCTGATATCTCACATTAAGATGACATACCTGGGTTTCATTTGTTTCAATGTGTTTAAATATATCAGTTTCACATTATGGTTTAAAAGTAAATCCACATTGTGCAGCTTCCAGGGCAGTTGAAAACAAACAAACAAACAAACAAAAAAAAAAAAATAATACAAAACCAACCCTGAGCTCTTCTTTTTCTGCACAATCATCACTTTGTGGAATCTGTGAAACTGCATTAAATATACATCTATTCAAATGAAACAGGTTTTATCTGACTGTAATTCACTAAAATATAATGAGAAATACAATAAAGGGAATTTTATATTGTGTAACTAAGTCCACAAAAAAAGTGAAAAACGTTTGAAGATAAAAAAAAGAAAAAAAAAAAGAGCAATGATGGCGTTAACCTTTAGTGACCCTCGATCAGGTCTTGGTGTGGGGATTAGGGGTGTGACGGTGTGTTTGCGACACTGGATGTTTGCATGTGTGCCCTGCATTTGTGCATACCTCCAAAAATATGCATGGTTGTTTGAGCGGGGCAGGAGCTGCTTACTTCTGTACATGCGTATAATTATACTTGTGTAAGCGTACTGTGTGCTTTCTGAACGTGTCCATGCTAATCTTTGTCTCTCCTCTGGTGCTGCGAGACGATTTAGTCACATTTGATAGGACTTCATTTTTCATGACACACTAACAATGGCATGAGCCAGAAAAAGACAAAAAAAAAACCTAAAACAATTTAACCCACAAATGCAAATGCTGAGCAAACTAATTTTTTGTTTAACTGATTATAACTGGATTAATTTTGTGTTTTCTATATCAATTAATTTAGCTCACTACATTGATTATATTAATATCTAAAGAGGATAAGATAAGATTAAAAAATAACCTGATAAATATTTAAAGAAAATCTCACACCTTGACTACAAACTATTGGGAACTTTTACACTCTTGCTTTTGCGACTAATGAGCTATAAATAAGATTTACAGCAAATTTTATCAGAAATTGTCTCCACTGTTGAATACTGTTAATCATACTTCAATACAGTTAAACACCAGAAGCAACATTTTTATATACATGCATACTGTAAATTTTTAAGTCTCTATTGTTTGAGTCAGATAAAACGGGATTTAAGGTGGTTTGGCTTTAGGCAATGCCATTAACCCCTCGAAGACTTTTGACCGTAAGTCCTAAGGTGGGATGTCTGTTGACTGTTGTGTCATACTGTCACGCTATGTCTCTGTAGAGAACATGATTCCACATAAACTAATGTACACACAGACAAATGCAGAGATAGATAGCTTATCCTGTTCTGACTCTTTCCAGGGATGAAATGATTCATTAATGATTCGCAGTGTTTTTGTCCATATGGTACTACACAGTGAGCTGTTTATTTATCAAATTGTGAGTAAATATTTAGAAGATATCTACATCAGGACAATTTTGCAGTTTCTGTAACCAAATTTAATTAAAATCTAAATTTGATGAATAAAATCTGAAACTTAAATCAAAATGTGGGTGAAATAACAAAGACTGGACACCTGGCCATTAAAGTGTATGGTCTACTATTCAAATCCGCCTCCTCGGGTACTTTCCACTGTAGTCAGTGGAGATTATCGAAAAATTCTCAGGAGAAAAAAAAAAGATCTGCTTTCTAATTATAAACAGTTTCAGATTTTATGGACCTTTTCTTTTTCTTAGACACAGAAAATATTTTTCCTTTCGACAAAAAACAAACAAGATTATCCTCTTCTTCACATTTTTGACAAATCCTATCAAAATTTGCAAACTTTTTATGCGTCTGTAATTAGCCACGGTCTTAATATGATCCGTCGAGACAGTTTTGATGACTATCGCTCAGATTTAAAGCTCAAATGTTTGTCTTCAGTTTTTGTCTCGTTCCACCTGCTGGTCCCATGACTGCACTTCGCAAACAAACAGGAATTTATTAGCTTAACCACTCAAATGTAAGGCACACACTAAAAGACACAATCCCAGACACAGACCCACACATGTGGACACACATACGGATGAGACCAAAGAATCACACGCTGACCTGGTAACTAATTTTAGCTGTGCCATATCATGGAAACACCTGACTATGTCCGTTAAGACAAACACATCAGCTCATCATGTGTTGTATCTGAATTTGTTACACATTGTTGTGTATTTGGTCCAAATCCGTTTTTTTTTTTTTTTACACTGCATTTATTTATTCGAAACCGTTCCTTTCTTCTAAAAAGTAAATACATATGTGTAATATATGTCAAATCTTTGCAAGCTTAATGACAGCAGCACACGTTTAAACAAGACTTTCTTTTGCTTTACTTTTTAAACCGACGTGAGAATTAAAAACGTCACATTGTCACCTACTGATGTAGATTTCACGGTCATGTCTACATCTTGTCTTCTGCCAAAGTTGAATTTTTTCCACCAAGAGTGAAATTAAGAGAGATTTATGAAGCGAAGAAATTTTATTGACAATTTACCGACTGTTGGTTCTTCTTTAATGCATTTGTGTGCTTGTCAGAAAGAGCAAATTAAATTTAATGTCTGAGTGATGGTAACATTGGAGAATCTGTTGATTCACTCCTTGCGAGTGGCCCAAGTTTTTTGTTCCTCGCTTACCTTTCCTGGATAATAGCTTCCAATGCGTATTGATTGTTGTTATGTTTTTTTTTTTTTAAAACACCTCATCACGGTGTGATCTGAAATTTGGCTGATAGGAATGCTAAAACCAGCTGGGAACTGAACGTATGCGTCCACTGATGGATGGAGGGAGCAGGTAGTGGGACAATGGATGGTTGGTGTGTTGCGTTCACATCCGTGGGAAAAAATGCTGCTTGCTTCCAACTTTTCTCTCACTAACAGCTTTGAGCTTGAGGAAAAATGACCAAAGATATAAACAATTCAAAACACTTTGAAATTCACTGCTGTATTTTGTCATGACACTGTTTTCCAAGTGTGCAGACTGTCATGTTTATTAATGGCAATGGCTGCTGCATATGAGGGTAGAGCCCAGCTCTCTGGTAGAGTGCTGCTGTGTGACGGCATGAGAGGAGAACTAACTTCATTACATGTCATGACCCCCTCTTGATATAGATATATCCTTTAGGCAGCCTGTCAAGGACTCTGAATTCATCACGATGTAGATGGGCTTTTTTCTTTTTCTTTTTTGCAGCCGTTATTCAATCAAAACATGAATGTGGCTTTAATGGGCTCAGGCTGAATATAAGCAACGGAGAAGACTTCTTAAAATGAGTTTGTTTTATTGATCAAATGAAATTAACACACAGATGCACACTCACACGCATATACTCGGAGAGAAGCAGTGCTTCTAATCATGGAGTGGGGGTCAGCCAGCATGTTTAATTTAATGGGCCTCATTGTAGCCTCGCAACGTCTCACATTGTGAACTTAATTCCTCTTCAGCACGTTAATTTGCATTGTGTCAATTGACCGGAGTGCTTACTGTATCTACTGTTGAGTCGCACTTGAAATTCAGTCCATGCCCTAATACCATTAGGCAAATGCAAAGTTGTGTCATTTACACATTTGGAAAAAAAAAAAAAAAAAGAGGAGAGAGAGAAAAGCCAATTTGCGCCAGTCAAGACTCACTTGTGATTATCAGTGGATGTTATTACTGTGGAGAAGCAGACGTTTGAAGGTTATGTTTCTGGGTAGTAATTGAAATGCAAAATAACATTAGGATCGATGGCCATCTCTGTTTATTTATGAAATCAATATCGTAACTGTCCCTCATGAGTCCCCCTCTGATTCCCAATGACGGCTTAAGTCTCTGCTCGTTTATTCCTTCGTCCCCATAACCTCCTTCTTCTGTCTCTTTTTAAAAGGCAGTTAAAGGTGTGTTTGACTTTGCAGGGAGAGCGGTTTCCTGGAGGTGGTGGACGAGTATGTAGATGGGGGTTGATACTCCAGGTAAGGAGACATCATCCATGTGGGAAATCTATGCAATCTCCTCTCGTGGCAGTGACATTGAGGAGGCCATATGCTTGAAGCTCTGTGTACAAATGTGTACGTGTGGAAGAGGCAGAGAGGCAGAAACAAAGTATATCAATGCAGTATAATCAAAGTAGAAAGTAAAGCACTAACTCAGGAGTGGTAACTTTTTACCGTCAAGTTTTACAGAGCATCAGTTTTCATTTGCCACGTTTTGGAACACAAATCTGTGGTGGACACACTGATATCCACGCATGTACAACGGACTGAACAACCCTCAAAATCAAAACACAATGCAAAACTTTAACCCCATTCGAGCTGAAAAGGGGATCAAATTTGGCAGAGAAGAGAAAACATTAGATTAATCATGTGACCACATCAGTAATGAAAGTAAATTGAACTTGCAGATCGGTGGTCTTGGTTTTTTACATTTTATAGAGTAACCTGATTCACTGATAAATCAAGTTAATGATCTGCAAATAACTTGATTTTGAAAAAAAAAAAATTACTTGTTTGCCTTATTATTTTCCCAGAGGAAAAATTTCTTATGCAGCCAGGTAAAACATGAATTTGTGCCTAGTTGAACATCAGCAGTGTAATAAATTCCATAAAAGATTATGATATAAATATGATGACACCTACAAGATACAAGCACAATGAAGAACAAAAGAATACAGCAAATAAATAAGCCAACAAATAAAATGTTTAATAAGCGTAATAAAAACAGCAGGTGAGTTTTTGTGTGCTCTGATTAAGGTAACCTGTTTCATTTTAAAGGCAAAAACAGAAAATGCATTGTCTCATCCAGCAGACAGTTATGAGCAGAAGGAGCTGAAGCTGCTTTATGGACACAAAAGTTAAAAAAGAAAAAAAAAACAAAAAAAAAAACGGTCTCATGGGTAATAACCAGAATTTAAGTTATGGCTGAGAGGCTGCGTTGAGGTGACGAGACCCAGTTTGTACATATACATATGGCTTTTTTCTCCAGTAAAACCGGCACATTACCTTAATGTGCATTATTAGTGTACTTTCACCAGTGTTTTTTCTCCAGTGACCAAAGAAATTATTTGCAGCAGCGTATGAATCACGCTTTGAAATGTTGAAACACACCCATTTTTTGATGACCTTCACATGTGCCAGCGCTGCGTCACATGCATGTTGTTGTTACTATTTAACACTTGGACGACACACGCTACCCCGTTTTCCCACTCGCGTGACCATTCATTTCCCAGACACCCCGGCTGCGAACTAACAGTGTAATCTATGTGTCAGGCAGGAAGGGGCACTCAGTTTAAAGCTGATAGAGTTTGCCCCAAACAAGGACGGCCTATCATAGAAAGATTAATGAACTAATTTCATGCATGGCTCCTTGCCTCTGTCCTTCTGCGCTTGCATGTTCAACTGTGTATTCAGCACCATGATTTACGCTGTGTTCCTTGCTACAAGCCAAACCCCACGCTTAACAATAACATTTCCCCTAAGTGGGAAAATACATGGTGAAATATGGAGAACTGGATTTTAACCCCTCGATCCTCAACAACAGGAAAGCATGAAGTCATTGCGGAGAACTGTTTTGATTATCCATTTTATTTTTATTTTTTTTTCTCTGTGACTTCTGTTATAATTTATTGGGCTGAAATTTGAAGGCTGGACAACATATTTCATGGGTTACAGAAGAGGTGGATGGATTCAGGATTTATGTAGGGAAGCAGAGGCTCTGCAGCATCGCCAGCATGAGGAGGCATGCCAAAATCTACACATACACAGACACAGACATTTGAGAATTTAAGCTGTTCTGATGGGACATTTTCACGCCCATCACACTTTGGCTCGAAAATAAAAAGAAAGAAATTTACAAAAAAAGCAGTGGTCACTGATTTGGCATTTCAGGCTGCGCCTTGGCTGTATTAAACATTCTGGGCAGCTCTCTGGTTTCTACATGTAGTTTTGTCCAGACTCCTTCTTTCAGTGTGGTGGACACTGAAACATGTGTGTCTGCTGCCCTCAGCCATCCACTGCGGGAGCATCTGTCCCTCTAAGAACAGCAGAACACAGTAGGCAGGTGACCTCCGAGTCTGTCTGATGAGTCTTGCTTGTCTACTCGGTTTGTGCCATTTTTCTGCGTGGCAGAGCAAACGCCACTCCATTAGTTACTAGGCGCAATGCGTTTTGTGCGTGTGTTTGATTGTGTATGTGAGAGTGTATGTGTTGCCAAGCGAGCGGGGCGGGCTGAGGGAAGTCAGGCTGCGCTTATAAAACCACGTCTCTTTATAATAATAGTGGAAAACCAAATTATGAAACTATGAAGCTATTTCTGTCCATGCGAATTGGTGTTTCGTGCCATTATTTCATTTCGACAGATTTGAAAGGACCCATTAGAAATTTCCATTAAACCTAACAAAAAACATCTCCCCAGCGTTACTGTGTGCTAAGTGTGGAATGAACTACTTTTTACATATGCCACAATGTACGATCCCAGAGGGATTCCCCCTATCTGGCTGCGATGATGTATTAACTGTTACCACGCCGCTCTCTCCACTTCGCTCAGATGGGAGAAAATATACCCTCCAGTTGACTATAGGTACATGATAATTGCTAACAAGATTTAACATGAGTCTGGACTTCTTTTATAAACTGCAACGGGCTCAGAGTGAAGACTAACATTATGTTGTATCGCTCTATCTTGCACTATGTTAACAGTCCTGACTGATTAAAAATGCATAAGGAATGTCTGGGACCCGTAAGAGAGGGGTTTATTTTTTCATGCCTCATTTGGAACAGGAAGGAAGCGAAGGATCAATAGAGCTGATCTTGGCCCAGGGGTAGAGGCTATCTCCTCCTCTCTCCCTCCACCCGCCACCCCTGAGCAGTTAAAAGAGAGGTTTCATGTTTTCAGGGCCTGATGACTTCATGGCTTTATATAAACTCTTATGCAAAGAGGCAACTGAGGGAAAATGCATTTCTAACCACAGCAGCAATTTGCGGGGCGGGGAAGGAGGATAAGGGGGGGGGTGGGGGGGGTGGCTGGGGGGTAGCACCCCACAGCAATGGACAATAAGTTTAGGGGAATCTATCCAGCATTAGCTTCTTGTTAGTTTCAGACATTCTTAGCATGACTTTCCACTGCTTTCACACAATATTTACAAGCATGTAGGACCAAAGCTGTGTAAGATCAGCACCAACTGTGACAGACAGAGCCAGCAGTTTTAACACAGACCCAAGCCTCATTTCATGCTTTGTTTGAGAGGGTTTTATTGAAGCCGCTGCAAGTACAACTTAGAAAACATGGCGAATACAGAACCTTGGGTCCTTTTTTGCCTCTACTAATGAAATTGCCGTGAAAAATGTTCTATATCGCTTTTTATTTTTCTTTTTTTAAAGCTTGCCCTGCAGAAACATAAAAAGTCCTTCAGAAATATTGGTGACCTTTGGCAACAACAGGTTATTTTGACTGTATAAGTTGGGCCAACTTCAGACAAGTCATTTTTAACTATGTCTGCACCCATTAGGCATAAACCAACCAACAGTGCTTTTAATCAGGTGAAAAAGGGACAAAGTGTCAGGAAGAGTCAGAGGGAGGAAAACCCTTTTGAACGCATGAAGAGAAATCCTTTTCCCCAAACGTAAAAATTAAATTTGGGATTGTGCAAAATCCCAGGTCCTCCTCAAACTGTCCAACGTCTCCCTGTAGTCCTCTGTAACCCAGCACCATTCAAAGTAAGCAGGACTATTGATTGGATCATGTATTACCCATGATCCTCCATATGCTGAGTATAACACCTCTTTGTGTCCATTAACAGCCTCCTGAAGTTTCATTTATTCACTTAGTTCTGGCAGCCAACCCATTGTGGGCATTGTTTGCAAGATGTATGGGGCATCCATTGACATGGTCATTAGTTAGCATTTTGCCTGAGAGAAATAAGCTACTGTAGTATATCACTTGGCATTCCAACACATTAATGGTTGTGTCTGTAACATAATCTATCAAACTCAGATGAACCGGTGCGCTCCATCACAGCTGATGAATCCCTCGCAGGATAATCAGGTGATGATGGACGAAAGCAACATGCAGTACATCTTGTCAGACTTGTTAGCGCTGACGATTTCATTGATACTGTAGTTTTCTCATTTATGCTGGATTTATGGCAAAGGTCCGTGTTTCTCAGTTCTCTCAAACATCATTTCCTATTCGTACGTGAGGTAAACAGGCATCATTTCCATACCGTTTGAAAGCCAAGCTTAAGGCTAAAAGATTACATGATCCATTGCGTGTTCAGAAAATGTAAGTGTCTGTGACTGTTTGGGCTCTTTTAAGAGATGCGTTGTTAGTTCCTGCAGGGAAATCACTCAACAGTGAGTCTGATTTGTTTCTGTTTGATTGCAAGGTTGCTGAATATGGGTGGATCAGCCGTATTCCCTGGTTTGAACTGTATTTACTGTGAATTCACACCAGAATCTGACTGCAGCTCTGGCCATGTGTGTGTTTATCCAGGTTACTAACCAGAATGCCCTCTGAGGACAGACACCTGTCCTCAAGCTGCGGTTCCTACGTCAAAACTGAGCCTTCCAGTCCTTCGTCCTCCTTAGTCGACACCGGCAGTCACCACAGTCCCAGTGGCAACTCTGACGCCAGCGGCGGCTACGTTAACGGCGGCGGCAGACGCTCGCACGCTCTGGACTCCCCGCCAATGTTCAACCCAGGCATGCTTGCAGGTGGCGGGGCCTGCCTACGCCGCTACGAGGAGTGCTCCGGCAGCATGGCGGATGACTCACCAATCAAGTGCGAGTACATGCTCAATGCCATTCCCAAGAGGCTGTGTCTGGTGTGTGGCGACATTGCCTCAGGGTACCACTATGGGGTGGCCTCCTGTGAGGCCTGCAAAGCCTTCTTCAAAAGGACGATACAAGGTAATTCCCATTTTCTCTCTCATTTCTCAGTGGCTCACCTGAGCTCGTCCCCACTGTTTGTGAATATATTTTCAATCATTTTACAGGTTTTTCAATATTCATAAGTGTCAAAATATAAAAATGCAATTTTCCACGATGACTCTAAACACTTTTTATTAGGTCCACCCTGACTGTTGACCATTGTCATGAGTTCCACGTGCGTCTTAGAGCTGGTAGCCAACACTCTGCTCTTATGGGACTAATACAGTGTAGCGATTACAAATGTCTACACCAGGCTTTAGGCCCAGACTGTAAATCTGCTCTGGGTTGTGATTTTATTTTATTTTTTTATGCGTTTGCATGTGAATTGTTCATCTGGCATCAACTCTGCCATGTGCAGGAGTTGTTCCAGAATAATCACATCAACAGAGAAAATGTGCCAAAAAATGATATGCAGCTTTCAGACTTTTATCTGCAGCATTAAACACTGCAGACACAGAGTGAGAAATCTGAATCGAGTCAGTGGCCACGGGAAGGCATATGAGGGAAAAGTTTTCTATCCAAACGCCTTAACTTCTTCATCTGAATCACCTTAATTACCCTTTTTAATTTGATTGGTATTTGGCTGGTTTGCTTCAGACGCTCTTTTAAGATTAAGATTTTTTTATTATTGTGGCTGTAAGTTGAGAGACAACCTGAGAGCCACATTTTCTGTCTTATTGCCGATTTATACCTATTAATTAGCTAAAGACAAATATTTTACCATAAACGTATTTTTGTGAATGATGTTGAAAAAAAGTTCAAACATTATTTTGTGATAATTTATTCAACCAGCTGAATAAAACAAGGAAACTGCTGCGGCAAAAGCAACAAAATTCTTGTTTTGATACTGAGCAAAATTCTTAAATGTCCCATTTAAATAATTTGAAGGCAAAAATAAATGCAGATAACTTTCAGCCTGACAAAGCATTTTAAACATATCTTAAATTAGCATCTGGAGTTTAAAGGCTGCCCACCCTTCAGTCAGGCCAGCCACACATTAAAGACAATTAATGGTGCTCATGTGTGACTTTGTGTTGTTTTGCAGTCCCTCTTCTTCTTCTTCTTCTTCCTCTTTCTCCTGCTCTCTTTTGTGGAGGACAGGCTTGTAATGAACCTAATCTATCCGTCATTCGCTCCTGAGCCACGGGAGCTTCAGTCAATAACAATCAGTGTTGGGTGTCTGTAATTAAGAACCAGGCATTTCATTGGGAGAAAGTCAAGAAAGGAAGGGTAGGGAGGTGTGGATCTGTTCTTTGCCCCCGGGCCCCTCTACCCAAGGGGTGGGGGCAATTAGAAGCTCAGTCACATGTTGTTGGGGCAGTAACACAGAAAGGGTAGAGAGTGAGAGAGAGAGACGCTAAGAAGTCCTCTAAATATAAGGTAGCAGGACAAGGGACAGGGGACATGGTCATTCACTGAAAGGAGAAGCTGCTTTAATGGAATGGTAATCAGGAAGGGGGGTCCCGGCCTCAGCAAAGGAGGAGGACAAGGAGAGGTCCAGCTTGAGTGGAGATGAGCGCGTGGATAATAGCATGGCATAATAATATATCAAAATTTAGAGGGAAAATAAGAGAGGTTAAGGAAGGATATTAGAGTGGTTGAAATGTCCTTTGAGAAATAAAGGTGGACACAAGACCTGATTAACTAAGAGGGTATGCCGACAGTGAGCTTTTAGAGGTATGCAATTTAAGACTATTGTGGACCCCCAGTACAACCCACACCCCCACCTCTCCACCTGACATACACACACAATCATATACACTCACCAGCGCGCACACAAGCACACACTTTGCGGATTAATTGTGAGGTTAGTTTGGTCAATTTTCGTGTTTTCATTGTGCAAAACTGAAAAGTGTAAAATAAAGTGTACTCAGTATAACAAAATCAGAATATAAATTAAACCACATTTCACTCAATTATCTGAATTATAGACACATTATTCATGAATGTGTTCCACACATTCATTTACTGTGTGGTGAATAGTAAAAATGTAAAATTAGATTTCAAGCACTTATGGTTCATTGTCGCTTTGCGTCATCATGGACAGCTGTAGTTTTACACAACGCTAAAGTGTAAAGCACTGTGGGATTGTTATCAGAAAGTGTTGTACATGCCATTGACCCCGACTTTTGTGCTGCGCTGGAAAAGTCTTTCAGGGCTCTCTGTAGGAATAATACAGTCCGCATCCAGAGTTCACACACAATGGATGTATTTCCTTCCCACAGTAAATACGCTTCTCACAGCTGCAAAACACGATGACAGACAGTGTGGTTGAAACAGCTTGAGGAAGAGATTTAAACCAAAAGAAAAGGCGCACCGAGGCTTCGTTTTAGAAACATTTCTTGATTTATGTGTAGGTCGTTGACTTTGGATAAGACAGCATAGTACATTGCTTTGCACTATTTGTATTATTTGCATTATTTTCTGGTAGTATAGAAAAATGCTTTCCCCCGTACAACTGAATTTTTACAGTAATAGTTTACAAGCTATGACATTTAGTATCTGTCATTGTATAATGCTTATCTCCTTTAGTCCTTTTGACTTCAGTGTGAATCAACAGTAGTTTTAATAATCAAATAAGCACACAAGCCCTTTTGTATGCACTTCACTTTCCTCACAGGAAATGCAAAGCTTGTGTAGAAATAGTACATATGGTGATCATCAGACACAGCCATTGCATAAGTGTAATACTGCACACAGAGTATACTATGAGTATTAGTAGATTATATACACTCACTCAGTTTGTAGTATAGAATTAGCACACAGCATACCACTTTTATGTACACATGAGCACTGCAGTCGACTGTGTGTTCCCACTGCCAGCGCGTCTCGGTTTAAAAGACTTTAGCCACCCTGAAACCAGCAGCAGCCTCTGCCAACATCCTGGCACGGTGCCCCGGCCCCTCACTGTGCATGTGACCCTGCTGGCACCATCGATTCCAGGGATCCTGACAAATGTTGGCACCTTCTCCTTGTCCGACAGGGGGTTGTGTGTGTGTGGCTGGGGGGGGGGGGGCAGATCTGGCAGATCTGCAACAGACAACACCTGGTTTGCTGTTTTTAGGTACCATGAATACAATTCTGGACCTACAGGACATTGTTTAAATGTCCAATCGAGGGATTTGAATAATCGAGAGAATTTGTCATCGGATTCTCAGGGTCACATCAACTTTTGAAGAGAGCATGCAATGATCCAGCAAAAAATTGTTAACCAGAACCTGGTGAGAAAGACAGGCATCTGCCAATGTTGTAGCAGCCGATTCAGTATGTCTGTCATTCGGGCTGTTTTTGGGCGCGATTAAATTACGTCTGAAATATTTCCGCACTTAGCCAACCTAACCCATGAGACAGACTTGAATAATACATTGAGGTTTTCTACATCATATGGGAGTGTTAGATTGGCCAATCTAACAGCAGCTCTAGGTCTTTACTGGAGAACATTATGCAGAGCAATCTGCAGCATGTCTCTCATAGCCCCAGTGTTGTGGAGGGAGGGCAGCTTTCCCATCATCCTTTTGGTGAAGAAGGATGGGCTGGAAGGGGTCATGTTGAACTTTGTAGAGAGGATGCTCTGCATTAATGAAGCAAATTTATCTGTGAATCAAAATGGGGGTGGGACTCTGGGGCGGGTAGGTGCTTTTTACATGTCCCATCAAAATGCCACTAAACTCCTCTCCTTCACACAGGTCACCTTGGGACATTGTGTGTATGTGTGTGTGTGTGTCTGTGTACACATGTATCTCTTACTGTCTGTCTGTGCCTTTTGTTTATGGATTTTACATCTTTCTTTTCAATCATTTTAAAAGAAACTCCCCGCTTTTGATGTGCTTCATGGAAACGCGTTTACTTGTTTTTACAGGGAATATTGAGTACAGCTGCCCGGCCACCAACGAATGCGAGATCACCAAAAGGAGACGCAAATCTTGCCAGGCCTGCCGCTTCATGAAATGTCTTAAAGTTGGCATGCTGAAAGAAGGTGAGCATTGATTCTTTCAATAATCATTTTATTGGAAAACCAAAATAATAATTATTTTTTGTGACATTATGAAGAATTAACTGATAATAGAAATATTTTAAGTTGCAGCCCTGATTTATTACTCTCAGAAATGAAATCATGATGATAAAAGTAATGACCACTAATTATTAATTTTAGTGATAAAATCTTATTTTCATTGTTTAAAATAATTAAACTTTCTTCTATGGGACCAAAGACCTTAAGACCTTAAGACCTTAAATTATTTCAATTCAATTCAACAACATACTAGATGCTGTTAAAATTTTGCTACGTTTTTTTAGGCTCAAAGAAAGTTGATTATCGAGAATAAAAGCTAATAAGCAAGGTTTATTTAAATGTTGGACTGAAGGACTCAGCATGTATTAGTATATTTTGAGAAACGACAATGCTTGGTCTGTCTCTTCCACGACAGTGAATCTTCGGTCTCACAGGGATAAAATACTAGTCAGTGATCAGATATTAAAGCCAGCTGTTGCCTCAGGGAGACACCAGTGACATCACCCACATGCCTTACTTACCTCTCCTCACATCCCTGAGCCTCTCGGTGTTAAACTCAGACGGGTGGGAAAAAGCTGCTGAGTTGGATGTTCCTACGAAGACTGACTGGGATGTGTAACATTACTCTTGAAAAGCACAAGCTGTTCCCCCAAGACTTCCCTCTCCCATGGGCTAAGGGTATCTCTCTCCCTCTCTCTCTCACTTTCACTCTCACTGTCTCACTCCCTTCCTCTCTCTTGCCTGGCATATTGATCCACTAAATGCTTTTCCGAACATCCCGCCTCACTTCCTGCATGTGTTGTTTCTCCTCCGCTGAGAGACCTTTGGGAGTACAGAGAGAAAATCTAGCCAATAGATTTACTTGTTTTTTTTCTTTTTCCATGGGAAGAGGGATGTTTGTGTTTGTTTGTTTTTTCTTTTTCTCATTTGTGTGTTTACATTGATGCACTGAGTTGAGCTCAAAGTTATGTTTTTTGCAAAGATCATTATCATAGCCAGTGCTGAACCGGGACTTCACTGCTTCACTGTTGGCAATAAGCACCACACATCGTCATCCACAGTAAACGTATTAGAGGACAGAGGTGTAGCTATTTAATTTGGTCACTGTGACAATTTGGATGGTAACATTTAGAAGAGTACACTGACATTTATACCGCTGTGATGGTAATGTATGCTATGTGTTTTGTTTTTTTTTTTCTTCAAGTCAGGTAAATGCAGGTGTTCTGAAAACAGCAGGAAGTTGGCTGTCTTTGCTTATCCACTCAGTCAGCGGCAGCTACAAGTTGGTCTAACCTAAGTACACACAATGAGATGCACATATTTGTAAATTCAATGACTTTCATGTTCCTTTAAAAGACACTCATTGCAAACAAGAGCAGAAAATAATTCAGCTTGGTTTTCATGATTTTGGCTGCACAGTCAGATTTCAGCCATGCACCATAAAAACACTTTTCGTTGCTTCATGTAAATGTTTGTATTTTTAACATTTAACATGATTTGATCTCTGAACTTTGACCAGACCAAGTCATGGATTCCAGCCCAGTCCTTTCCACACTGCGTGTATGATATATTTCCTCATATAAAGGGCAATGTTTACAGAATTTGTTTATAGGCTCATCTTAGAGACACAACACTCATAAATTTCCTAAAAATAAAACCGTGGTGATGCATGTTTGTTGTATTCTGCCAGCACTAGCACGTCTCATAATAGAAGCCAGTGGCAGTTAACTGTGAATCTAACTGCGATCTGTGGTGGTCACACAAGTCCATATTATGGCTGTTGGTTCGCCTCCACCAATATAAAGTCACAGTGTACTGATCTAGGTGTCTGGTCAGTTCAAACTAAAGGGTCAACCATTGTACTGCTGTTACAGTCCTATTTATACCTGTGTCCAGTCTTGATGTCTTCATCCTGGCCTAAATATCTCACACTGAGGCTTTGACTGTCAGCCAGAAAATACACTGGTGCTTCGGAAATAAAGCTGAAACTATTAGCGCATGCTTAAAGGAAAAACGGCAGGGCATTGTCCGTGGTGGGCCGAGCTAAGCCGTTGATGTGGACAGTCTCTGTGTGTGTGAGAGAGCGAGAGAGAGGGGAGGAATTTGATGCCATAGCCTGCATCACCTGCCGCTGCTGAGATGCAGCATCACAGTCACCGCGACATGTGGCACAGTGGGTGATTCTCTGGAAGTGATGGCTTTCAATTAAAAGGAAAAAGGACATTTATACGTGGCTGAGTGCTGCAGCTTGGTCTCCTACGCTCCTGGGGGAACTTTGATCATGGAATCAATGGGGGACAGCGGCATGTCCTACTTCATGTAATGAGATCACCATATAACAAGTGGCCAAGAGCTGGCCATAGAAAAAGAATATGAACATAGTATAAAAGGAATGCAGATCAGTAATAAAGAAATATATTGTCTTGAGAAATCTGAAAAGCAAATAATCAAACCAAATACAAGACTTCCTCCAGAAAAAAAAAATAAAAAAATTGTGATAGTACATATTTATATGCGCTTGGGTGACATTTTATATCATACAAATATTAGCATTCAGATTTTATCTTGTAGATTACCATTTTATAATTATTTGATTTCATCCTTTTGTGAATGGCTCACATGACAAGTTTCTCTTCGCTCACACTGTCCCAAATCAAAGTGTGTATTCACCTGCAGATATCATAAAAAATCTCAGATTTCATAAGAAATCACTTTGAGCCTGCTGTCCCAAATTATAAAGCGTTAGCTGCCAGAGTGATGATGGGTTTGATGATGGTGGGCAGGAGAAACCCATCCTTCCTGCAACACCTGCCACTGATCAGCTGACTTCAATTTTTAACCACCGTTTGGTGGCATCAGGTACATTTTGAGTTGAATGAAAGGCCAACCAAAACAACTGTTCTGACCTAGGGAAAGCAAAATGCATGTCAACGAATTTTGTAGCTATGAATATATAAAATTTTTATGTCACAAAACAAAACAAAACAAAATAAAAAACCCACTGTAGTCAACAGGCCGCAGCAGAGTGCTCATATGAGCTGGGTGGATTGTAGTGACAGGCGGCTTTTTGAAGAAACCTCCCTCGCTCTGTGACCCCTTAAATGTCCAGCCAAGGGTGATAAAAGGTCACAGGTCCAATGGAAAAACCCTCACGTAATTACAACTCGCGGAAGGTATGGTGTCAGTCACTACTGCCAGGAGTCAGTGCCCACAGCTAATAGTAGTGCTAATACCCCCATAGCGTTACTGTAGGGTGTTAAATGATGCATGAATTTTCTGGACGATGAAGCATTTTTTGATTTTTGTGGTTCAAATCACTGCTATTTCCCACTGAAGGTGGAGGATTTATTTGTAGTTTTGTGGATTTGTAGATTTAGTGCGACAGTATAATGGTTGCGGGTATTTGACGGAGTAATCACAACATCATGTTGGCAAATTAGCATGTTTAAAATAAGTATGTCCTATTGAATCGGAAGCATCCACCGCTGTGGACCATCTGAAACTCTGTCATGAACAAAAATGGTCAGCAATTTCAATAAAAGACACTTAAGCCTTTGCTCCTCTGAAGTTGATGCTTGTTGGCTTTAGCGTTGGCTAAGTGTTTCTGTGGTGTATTCTTTACTTGTGGGGATTTTCTGACACCACTGTAATGTGGTGGATGAATACAAGCTGCCAGACTATTTTGGCAACCTACACCGCTGTCTCGCCCTCGCCAGACCACAGATAGGGATCAGCAGTCCTTCCTGAGCGAACGTGGCTACCGGGGTAACATTACAGCCTTATTTTCCTCCAGCCACATACACAAAAGATTAGTAAAGCCATATCCAATATCACAGACTGTCAGGTCCTTTGCCAATCAATAAGATCAGATCAGAAGCCAATCTATACGCTGAGATTGCATCATCAGAATAAAGACATAGCAAAACTCTGTGTGTGCCTTCGACTATTTAAATGCCACATGATATAAGGCTGCATTAGCGCTGCATCTTTGTATGGATGCCCTCTGACCCTTTGCGACATGATTTTGCTTCTCACCACAAAGCTGTCCATCTAATGCACATCTATGAGGCCTTGTTTGCTTTTTGGGGTGTCAGAGTAGCTGGCAGACTACAGCTGAGTGAGCGCCCACCCAGAGGCTCTGCTCTGGCCTGTCCTCACTGTCTGGCAGGTGATAGATCAGACACGAAGGCAAACACGTGTTCCTCTGAAGAAGGGGATTTAGCGAAGTGCTGACCTCCTAACAACCCTCCATGCACGCACACACACACACACACACACACACACGCAAACTCAACTCGGAGGACATACATTCATGTATACATGCCACATGTTCAGTATATCACGCCTGACAAGTGACATGGAATCAGACCTTGAAGTACATGTTTCCTCCTGGCAGCCGTCTCGCTCTTATGTCTTTTTCTCTCTCGCCCACTCGGACACACACTGTGCAAACACCACAAACTGAATGCCTGCTATGCCAATACACTGGAGATCCTAACTCGACCCGCCCATCTCCAGCCGCGCAGATGTTTTCGATTACGGGCACATTTGTGGTCAGGGTGGTTTGGTAATGCACAGTAATTCCCCTTATGGACACGCTGGCTCAGATTTATGAAAAGTGTAGAACATGATCAAGAGAGCAATGCCAGGGTGGTGTGGTTATGGGTGAACAACTCCAGCTTTGTCTTGTCAGACCATCAGGAGTTAGAGCAGGTGGAACACCATCCTCGATGCACCCCTCCCACCGCTGCCCATTTTCTCAGACTCCCTCCGTCTCTACAGCCCACCCTCGGCACAATCAAACAAAAGCTTTTCCAGTGCCTTCAGCTCTTTGCAGACTTACAGACTCGGCCCTCAGAAGTAGCTCTGCAAGGCCAAGGTCCTTGAGCCTTGTAAAGAATGAGGGACTGGAGGCGGGGGCACTCACTGCATCCCTCTGATTTTTCCCAGCTAAAATAGGGAGCTCCTAATCTCCCTTTGGCAGTGTTCCCCAGCCAGCCAATTCTGACACATTCTCTAGAAAGAAGTGCCTATGACAGGTGAGCAGCTGAAAATAGTTGTGTGAGATACAAACACACACACGCACACACATGCACATGGTCGTATTGTAACACACAAACTAGACACATACACTGTGAGCAGCATGCACATTTACCAGATTAAATCTACTGAGCTTCATCTTTATTATGTGAAACAGATATACTGTACGGTGGTTACTGTTTGGAGTACATTTTCAGGACTATCTATTTTTATGTCATTTTTATTATTTTGTTCATCAATTTTTCACTTTTATTTTGAACGCGTGCTGACTCATTGAGGACATTGCGTTGTGTTACTTTGTCTGCGAATTTGAGGAGCTAAACAACCATTGGCTGTGATATGCTATAATCTATAAATTAAAACTGAAGGGTGGAATATTCCTGTTCACTATTACATGGTGTGTACTTTATAAGCTAACTTCACTATTTTCTGTGTTTTCCACTTCATGATTCATATATTTCCCCCGTTGAGTTACATTCTTGCAGTTTGGTGATAGCACATTTAAGACCATGTTGTTCAATGGAATTTAAAGAAAATGTAATTCTATACAAAATTATTAGAATGGTTATATATGACAAATACTTTCATTTCAACATCTTTTTTTTTTGTTTGTTTTCAATAACTAAAATGTTAAAAATCTAACTTTTTCAAGTAAAGACTGCAATTAAATTTTTTTTTTTATTGTTTAAAATAGTTTTTTGATGTCGGCACAAGGCACAATCCCAATTACTCTTTGGAAATAAATACTAATCTAAAAGCATACATTTATAAGATTTAATTAAATCCACTTGACACACACTGCCACCAGAAAGAAGCAAGATGCCAATTCAATCAGAAATCTGGTTTAAGGTTGGAGACGTCGATAAAGATATTGAATGTGAAATTGAAGCCGGGGTCAGGTGGCCATAAAAATTGCTCCTATGCAAACACGCCTCATCGTCTTTCCGTACACATGTACACACACTCTCACACACAGAGGGACAGGATGGACTATCAGGCAGTATCTCTATGTCTCAGCCTGCCTCTCTCATAGTCTGCAATAAATTATGAGCGCACTGTACTGTACTGTATGATCTTACCGAGCTCATAATATCCAGCTCGCACACTTCTACCACCTTCCATTCCCTGCACTCTTTTACCCCATAACCTCACCCGCTGTATCCATATTCTGGCTGCCGCACTTTATGAAGGGCCAGCCACCGTAAAAAATTGATCTGGATGCTTTTAACATGATCTGTGCACCGACCTAACCCCCATGCCCCAGGCTGTCTCACTACCAAGACACAAGCTGTCTTCAAGACACGACTGTCTCGAAGCATGGAGGCTGTTAGGGTTTTGGGTCTGAGTTGTGGAATGTGGAGTTGACGATGACACAACCCCCTCCTCCCCCCTCCCCGACTCTACAAAGGGCCTCATCCAGCTGTCTTGTTGTGGTCAGATTCTCAGTACTGTGCTGGATCACATGGGGAGGGGATAATCCTGCACTGGTTGGATCAGGCGCTGGCTGGGACAGGCAGTGCTGTGAGGGAGGAGATGTACACCCGATGCTAAAAGGGAGAGGAAAAAGAGGCAAACAGATGGAAAAATAAGAGAAAGAAAACACAGATCTTGCAGAAAACCGATATATTCAGCCAAAATCAGCAGTTTTGTTTTGTCTTATTCCCCAACTCCCCCATTCTTTAGCATTATCTAACCCTTTTTTCCTCTCTGTCATTCTGTCTGCCCTCCTGCAATGGGTCTCTGCCGTTTGCAGCGCTGCTAAGCTGTAAACTGAAACTGGTTAGCGCTGAGCTCTTAATTCTTGTCAGCGTCCATTAATTATGGGTCAGTTGGATGTTCCAGTTCAAACAGCCCCCGCGGATCTTGGAATTCTAACTCCGGCTGTTTGGTCACTTGTCGCTTGTCACAGCCACATGACCCTGCAGCCCACAGCAGGGAGACCAATGTGTGAGTGTTTTTGTGTGTCTGTCCACTTGTTTGTGCATATGAGTCTGTGTGAATGTGTGCATGGATGGTGGTAGCAGATCAGGGACAAAAGCTGCAAAAATTTACTTAGTCACTTAGTCAATTAGTCTCTTGAGTATGAATTTAAGTTTTCAATACATTTTTGCATTACACAAGCTTATTGGCTTGTGTAATGAATGTCCTTACTAACTGCATGCACCTTTATTCGGCCTGTTTGTGTCATTGAATAGAAAGAAGATATTGAATTGATTTAATATGTGGAGTACATCAGTGCAGATTCCTGAAGTACACTTTATAGTTTTAAATTTACTTTAACCAGGAGTAATGGTAAAAACAGCTTCTAAAGCTCCATCTATCGCAAACCCAGTTCCTAGCTGCCTCACTGACTAATTAAAACCACATCCGCATGTGACCAAAGAACAAGAAGTCTATTTGCAAGCCTTATTGATTACTTTAAGGCGTACAAATGGAAAGCTGTGTTAGGAGAGGGGCTCTCGATTTAGCTTCAATCTGCCAGGCATAAAATGATCTCACTGTGTTTGCTGGGAAGAATGAGCTCCCTCTGGGCACGGTGGGTAATTAGGTTAGTGGATAGTCGGTGTCAGGAAATTGAAAGACCATCCTAATCGGATTCTTTTGTTTCCAGGGGAATCAAAGGAATTTATGTGAGTCACTGGGATATCTCACACGACTCGGTTCCACTTGACCATGTAAAATCTGTTTGCTTTCCCTCGATGCTCAAACAACTTTTAATACAAGTGTGTAAATCCCGGACATAAGGTGCATGTGATGCAGCCAGTGTCCTTTGAGATGGCTTTCAAGATAATCCCAGATATGTCACGTTTGTATACTAACTAGGTACTTTCACTCCATCTGTAACAAGGAGATATTGAACGGTCAGTCAAAAGGTTAAAAATGAAGAAATCAAGCTCTGTAATCCCAGTTCTGAAATGTAAATAGTATACACGCAATATAAGTCCTTATCGCATTATTGAGACAGTTTGGTGATATGCTGCTATAAATAAAAACTAATGTATGTAAAGTTGCCCTTTATATGAAGAATTTCTAAAATTCTCTCTCGTTAGAGAGACTTACGACAAGGCAACAAATATGCAAGGAAGTCAAGTTTTGTCAGTAAGCCGTAATAAAGAGGCTACTGTTGTCAGCAGTTGTGCCTATGGTCGAAGATGAGCCATAAAATTGGTCATGTGACAATTTTATTCGCTCTGATGGTAATTGGCTTTTTAAAAACAGAACTTGCAAACAAAACATGAAATTAGAAACAGTCCAGTTGAATCTTGGCTCTTTGCTCAGAAAGGTCCACTTCATTCTACGTTCGACACCATTTTTGCAGGTGTGCGTCTGGACCGGGTGAGAGGGGGGCGACAGAAGTACAAGAGGCGGCTGGACACAGAGAACGGCGCCTACCTCGGCCTCACCATCCCCCCTCCAGCCAAAAAGCCACGTGAGTCCCACCTTTGTTTCTTTCTACTAACTTGATATCTTGATATTTTTTAACAACTTGGGATGTTTATGAAATAAAATAAGCCGTGCTCACTCATATTAAAGTCAGATTCACCTCCAGGAGAACTAGTCACCGCAGATAATGATGCAATTAATTTAAGATAAACGTCATTTTTACAAATTTTATTTCAATTCAAATTTACTACGCTGTCACTTGAAACTGACGCACAATACAGAACTCATCTCTCTACCTGTATCCGTCTCCCTCCCCGACAGTGACAAAAATCGTTTCCCATCTGTTGGTGGTGGAACCAGAGAAGATCTACGCCATGCCCGACCCCACCATGCCTGACGGAGACATCAAGGCCCTGACTACGCTTTGCGACTTGGCCGACCGCGAGCTGGTGGTCATCATCGGCTGGGCTAAACATATCCCAGGTAGAGACACGGCTGCTAGTGGATGACTCTGCTGTCGATCATTTGACAAATAATTTTTAAGTTATCTACTTGCTTTGACAAAAATCAAGAGGTGACTCAATGTAGAACAAGAAACCGAACAGGTTGGCTCACAATTTGTATAAAATTTTGTTCATTTGTTTGTTTTGGTGACTGAAAGGCAATTTCGTAGGTCTTCTGCTGTCGGTAAAGGCCAGATGTACTATAATTTGCTGAAATGATACAGTATGAGATTACTGAAATAGTTCACTGACTGTTGCGTACACACACACACACGCACGCACCACATCCCACCACCGACCCAAGACACACACACACACACACACATTCATGCACACACAGGATAATTAACATCTGCTACTCATCTGCACCTAAGGGAAAAGCTAGTCCCATATTCTAAAATCTAATCAATAAAGAGCAGCTGAATCTTTTGATTTGACTGGGTAGAGTGGGGGAGTCTGGGGGGTTGGGATCCGCCCCGATGTCAATGTATTCCATTTCAATCCAGGACTTAAAGAAGCAATCCTCTTACTTATTTAAGGAGACTACACAGGGCCTGTGGTAAAATTGATTTATTTAGGGAAATTCTGACGGATCTCCCTCGTCCTTGTTGGAGAATTCTTAAATAAGACTTGTTATGCAAATGTTTCAAAATCTTTTTTTCTTTTTATCTCAATCAAGCTCACTTTGGACCCCAGTATGTTTTAAAGGAGCATTTCTTAGATTCAAAGTAAATGCATTTTCATTGATTCAGTCAAATAAAGTGTGTGCAAATCTACGCATGCAGCAAATACTGCACAGCTATTTTATCTGACAGGACGTTTTCAAATGCGTCTCCGTTTTTTGGATTACAGTTTCAGGATTCACATATCTAATAAACAATAATGGAAACATACAGGATGTCCAGTGAAATAAAAAATAATATAATTAGCAATAAGGCATTTCCTTCATGACTGTAAACAATTTGAGATTTTTTTTTTTTTTTTCTTTGTGGATTTATTTCCAGCTGGCACAACACTAACCAGCTGTTCAGCGATCTGATTCTGTTTAGGTTTATCCCTAATCACTGATTTGTCATCAGATTTATGTTTCACCCTTTAAGTAATGCAATTTGGAATGGGTGCAGGTCTGCTGATCCCAAACTGGCCCTGGGAACCTCAGAGGAATGCTTGCAGAGACCGCCAAAGAGGCAGCGAAGTGCTGCTGGGGTAAAAGGCGAGGGTGCTGTCTCACCACTCAAGTTTACGCTAAAACGAAAGGAGCATCCCTGACCCAAATGCACAGTTTTTTTTTCCCCTGCCCTCTTTTTCATCGAATATCTTGCGAACACGGATATGTCTGAACTAGCTTTTTAGAATCTAATTCAGGTACATTTTTCAGAGAATGAAAAAGAGGTCAACTAGGGCAACTACAATCAAATTCTTCAATTTAATCATAGCCACAGGGAGGGTAGGATTAAATTCACGAAATTCACTGTCATATCTTTGGGCTTGATATCTGTTACATTTTCAACGGATAACTATTGATCATGTATGCTATAACGATCTCGATGCAGACCTGTTGTTAAAGGTGCATGTGACACTCTAGGGACATTTTACCCGGGGCCACCAGGTCAGAGTGTCACCAAGTAACGATTAAGACAAAAGGGGTCCCTACAGTTTAACAGTCCACTCCCACCATTACACTCATAGACCACTGCGCAAATGGCCTTAACGATGAGGTAATAAGAGTCATTACTGGAGATTGCTCCATTAATGTAAAAGTCCTTCAACACCTAAATGTGCAGACCTGGGAGGAAACATGCAAAGTTGAATCGAGTTTCAGTTACACATTTTTAAAGGCTTGAATATTTGTGGCAAATAGCTCTTATCGTAATAACAGACTCTGAGGTACTATAATGTGCAAAGCTTTAATTCGCAATAATTACACGCCAGAACAGGAGATGGAAGCTTTAAAAATAAAACAGAAGTGCAACACATGTTGGTTTCAAATACAAACCTTTTAGGAGACAGGGTTAAAGACGTTAAAGTGGATGGTTGTAACTCATCACCAGGCAGTTATACAGACTGTCATGAAAATTGAAACAGTATCGTAACACGGTTGTCAGGAGGTCAGAGGTGTCCACTAATTTGTGCAGCTGTTAACACAGACACACCATCTTAGACATGCAATTGCACACAACATGTGTAGATTTATATTTGAGGCAGCAGCATTCAGTGTCCTCTGGTATTTAATGTTCACTCTGTTTGGAGCATCACTTTCTTCCTCTTTGGTTTTTTTGCCTCTCTTTTTCTCTGCCACTTTCTCGCTCTCCTCATATCACACACACACACACACACACACACGCACACTCTGACTTCCTTGCTCTCTCGTTCCCCTGGCTCTCCCCCTCCTACTCCTCCTGCTCATATAGGGCCCTCTAGTCTCATTATTACTTCTGTCTTTTTATTAGGCCCATTAGGGCTCTTAGGAGGCCTGTAATGATACTAAATGAATAGAGAGTGAACTGCTGTCTGTTTTAAACCTAGCTCTCAATGACAGCTTCAAGCTTCACTGCCAACCACTCACTCTCTTCATTGTATCGAATAGGGATTCAATTACTTATCTGATCTCTACCTGTACTGTACTGTTGTATAGCAACAAAAGTTTTTTTACCCTAGTGTGCGGCCAATGGACCGCCTAACACAAATATGCATGGAAATAAACAACTGGATGCAGGCATGAACATCATCTGGCCCAACAGTTTGACCTGGTATATCAGAGGGTGCCACACAAAGAGTTGCAGTCCAAGAAAGTAGAATCATATTTTACTTTTATGTCCCACCAACACCCCACATCACTTTGGTTGGTTAAATATCTATAAAGTGAACAGCCTCTGCCTCAAGTAACTACTGACTTATTCAATATCCAACCACAATCACGATCCTTCAGTGACTAAGTGCAATGAGCTCCTAAAAATAATAATTTATCAAGCTTTAGCTGCAACAAGCAAATATTGGTGGGGAAAGAAACGCTGTCAGAGAACACTGTGCAGATGGTTTCAGTGTCAACCCATTGCAATATGTTAATTAACCATGTTTACTCACTATGTCTGTTGAAAATGAAAGCAGATGGCATCACTTTTCTTTGAGGGATTATTTGCAAATGAGTTGCAATGGTGTTGTATGGTCCGAATTTCTAGAAATTTTGCAGTTGAAAAAAATCACTAACTCACGCTAACTAAACGCCTACTCAAACTCTCTCATCTCGAGAAGCAAAAAAGTAAAAAAAAAAAAAATAGCAGAGTGAGTGATTGTCTATGTCAGCCCAATGTCCAAGTGTGAGCTGTGGCTGATTACTTCAACGCTACTGCACCAAGTTTCTACCTTTTATGAGCCAGAATAGACTGTAATTACTTTTTTGTACGGCATCGGACTCCTGTATTACCAACTAGCTTTTTGTCTCAAGAGGGAATAACTGCAGAGAGACGGACAGAGATGTTCTCCAGTTGGCCCAATATTGTGTCATGTTTGGTCATGGCAGTAAATCAGTATGTTGAAGTATTGATATTTCATCAGGGGGAATCACCCTACACAGTGACACTTAACTCAGCCGCCATCGGGTGAAGCACCTGAAGCTCCGAGGTGACCGCCGGGAAGAGGGAAGTCACTCAGTCGCGTCAGTAAATTGAGTGGAAAGAAAAAAAATATGTAGGCTGGGGAACAGAAACGAATGATGAGGAGTGGAAAAAGAGTTGAAAAGAAACAGACAGGCTTTTTCAGGGTTTTTTTTTTTCCTGGCTGCTAATATGTTATAGTGGAATTGATCCTGTCTCATTATTCTAAATACACTTTGAAGGATTAAACCTGTTAATTTTCTTAGAACATGTGTAAATTTGTGAATTCCTGCTGCAGCCTACAGTATCTATGATGCCAGAGTCCTCCCATCCCCCACTAAACGTGTACCGGATGTCCTCCATCAACTGTCTGTTTGTCAGATCTGAGGCTTGGATCGATCCCCCCTTCGCATTTGGTGGACTGATTACAATCTACTAATCAATGACACCCCCAGCACTCTTTTCTCTCTGCTTCATTCTCTCCCTTCTCATCGTTCCTCTATTTGCTTGATAAGAACCATCGAGAGGACCTCTTTTAAGTCAACCTGCCCCATTCCCATCCATACAAGTGCAGATTTAAGTAAGCAGAGTGGTTGGTTCAAGGCCCTGGTCAATACCCCCAATCACCTTCCTATTCACCATAGAGTAGTGAAAGGTATTGTGGCGCTTTGGGTCCTTTCAGGTGTCCATCTGTTTGATGTGGTGTGTGTGAATGTTAGAGGAGAGAGTTGAAGGGTCGACCTCAAGATGCTGGATAAATTGTTACTGAATTCATGGGGCTGAGGTCAAAAGAATAAAGAATGAAGCTTTCAGGTAGAATCTCGAGCCATAAATTTGGTAGCTTGATAAAATCTTTTGATATCATAATACCGATTCAGTAAATGTGCTTATGACTGATAGGACTGTTATAACCAGTCCTAGTTTTAGATCGAACAAAAGAAGATGCAGGCCAGGATGAGTTTAGATACTCATCAGTCCACTTAAACACAAAATGCTGTAGTTTATTCCTCGCAAACTCTTCAGCTACCAAGCCACCCTGATGGTAGACTCGTTTTATTTGTAGTAACAAGAGAAATGTAAATTGCAATATGCAACCATTACATTATTCAAACTTCTCTATGGAGAGCTTTGAGGAAAAAAGTTACTAAGTGAGTCTTGAGGCTTTTTATTGTTTATATACCCTGCTGTATAAAGAAACAACACAAATGAGGATGGAAGATGTTTGCAGTACTGGAGAAGTAAAATGATAAATGAATGTAGAATGTCAAGAATGGTAGCACAAAATTGAAATGATGTTTGGTCTCCGTAATTTCAGGCCATTTATTTTGTCAGGTTTTAAATGCTCTTTCTTCTCTACTGATGAAGCAATGGTTTGAAGGTTAGGAGTGGATCTGTCTAAATACTGTCTCATGTGCTTTCACACTTCTGGGTCACAGAAGAACTGTTGACGGTTGATGAGCGAAGCGGTCCCGGCTCATGTTTCACAGGCCTCTCCACTTGACTGATTTATATTCTTCCCTTAAGCCACAGCATACAGTGCTGGGCCTCTGTTTCAAGTTAGGCTTCTCCGGGGATTGTAAAGCGCTGTATACACTGCCCATAAAACATATTGAGAACTATGAAATGGCCAATTAAAGTGTTGCAAGATTAATCGATTGATCCTGTGCTATGCCATTGGGTCACACAGAACAATGTCTGGGAAGAAAATCTAAAAACGATAACATATTTCATTTTTCTTTTCTATTTGCAGGTTTTTCCACTCTCTCGCTGGCAGATCAGATGAGTCTACTGCAGAGTGCCTGGATGGAGATCCTGGTGCTGAGCATCGTGTTTCGCTCCCTGCCCTGCGAGGATGAAATTGTGTACGCAGAGGACTATGTGGTTGATGAGGAGCAGGCGAGGATCTCTGGCCTGCTGGACTTGCACGTCGCCATCCTGCCGCTGGTCCGACGCTACAAGAAACTACGCATGGAGAAGGAGGAGTTTGTTACGCTCAAAGCCATCGCGCTTGCTAACTCAGGTAAAATTTATCCCAGTTGATCCCAGTGTGGGTCAGTACACACTCATGTTGTGCAGTCAAAACACAAATTTTTATGTCTGTTTTTTATTTTAATTTGAATGAAGATCGTAAAACGTCCAAACACACAAAGTATTTCAAGTTGAGTAATAAGTCATCGAGAATAAACATCTGGGTTTGAATTTCACTCAGTGTATTATATAGTGTAACTGAGGAGCTGGAACAAGATGAGACAGAATATATATATATAGCCTACAACTTTGTCAGGCAGTTTGGATTTGGACTGCATCTTTTTTCCAAACCACAAATCTTCTTCAAATAGCAATAAGTGTAAACTGGGTAGGGAGGGGAATTTGCATACATTAACAAACATTTCAGATTTTATCCTAGAAACTGCTGAGTCGTTACAATTTATTTTGACTGTGGTCCAAATTATTATATAAAGGCCCCACCAAGAACTGATTTATCTATTGCAAATTGAAGCCATTTGGACGAATATCCTTTACTTTTCTCTATAAACTCGAAGGTGATGCTGGTTTAGCCAGAAGGTACATCTCTACGTTAAATTTCAAACAAATCAGGATAGTTGGCTTTCAATTAAAGCAAACAAAGAAATATAACAAAAAATTTCTAAATCTGGGAAGTTTATCACTTCCACAATGACGCATACCTGATAAGAGGGGGACAGAAAGGTCAGGAGCACAGTTGTTTAATTTAACACCTCCTCCATGTGTGAGAGTGCATGCATCTGTATTTTAATATTTGCGCGCACACACACACATGTACAGTATGCACACGCGGGTTTGTGTGTGTGTGTGTGTGTGTGTGTGACTGTCACATTAGGCTCTCCTTCTCTGTGTCTCCATAACAGTAGCTGCCAACGCGCCACAGCCAAGGGAGATATATTTAGCATTTCATTAGGAAAACAGGGGCTGTCAATAAAATGTGTTAAGTGGAGTGGAATGAGCGTTGGGGAGCGACGGGCCTCGTTTGTTCCAATGTGAAGATGCTGTGCCCGTATTGACAGTTTGCTTTTCATGAGGCTGGGCCTGTCCCCCACTAATCAATGCCCGTTAGGAGTCTTTTCTCCTGCCTGACTGAAAAATGAAAAATGCTGAGCCCAGAGCTTTAGTCTTCTGATGACAAACTCTCCATGGGAGAGTGGAGAGAGGGGAGGATAAATGGGAGGGGGGAGCTGCAGGGATGGAGGGGAGGGGTGATGGAAAGGCAAGGATGTAAAGGTAAGGGAGAAGTGTGAGAGAGGAAGGCAGGGGTTGAGAGGGAGGCTCAGCGAGGCCGAGAGGGCAGCTTCGGCTCGTTTGAACGCTGTCTCGGAGAGCTTCGGCTCCAGGGGTCCTGTGGGTGTGACAGCTGTGGAAATTCATGGCCATTGATTTTGTAATTAGCGGAGTATCGACGGGATTGACGCCAGGCTGCTGACGGATTACATGGAAATTGTTTCTTCAAAGTTAGTTTTGCATTCCGCCCCTAACCTCTTTCAACACACACACACACACACACACAAAAACAGTCACACTCACCCTGTGCATTTACCCACGCTGACACACATTTGGAAACATATTCTTACATCTCCTCCTCTCCCTGTCACACACACAGACATACACATACACATACACACACACAGCCAAACGAGGATCAGATCAGTATTAACATGAAGGTTTCAAATGAAGAGTGCTGGAACACATGTGCGGTCCACATAGCCTAGTTAATTTCCCAAGATAGAAACGCAATTTACACAGAAGGCGACTGGTAAAAGAGACTTAATCAGTCAGTTAGGAACATAATTAGCCTTGTACTTTCCTTTTTTCTGCCACATTTACATGTTCATACACGGTCTTACTTCACTCCACAACTTTCATGACACATAGCAGGGCTGATCTAATTCACTCACTCACTTCAATCAGCAGCCACATTTGGTTTAGCTTTAGTAATCCAGTGTGCTTGGGCAGAAAACAATTCGATTTTGTTCTGATAGATGTACAAGGATGACTTGTTTAGATTCAATTATAATACTGAATTGAATTCACATTTTGTTGTGCACCATTCTATCTATCAGTTGATGAATTGTGGATATGATACATACACAGATTAGACCTGACACTGTAAGTCTGTACAGTGAAATTGGCTGAAAGCAAAGCACTGCTTGTCTATTAAAACATTCTCTGTCAGAGTGTCCTTTGGAGGACAAGCTTGTTTTTTTTTTTCCAACATGTAGACTTATACATAGAGAGCAGTTTTTAATAAGTCTCAACTGGTTTTATTTTAGAGCCTATACATAAGGGGGCCAACTGCTCTTTCTTATGGAAATGAAGGCCATCTGCCGCCATCATTCAGCTGAACGATATCCTAGTAATGCAGCCATCTGAATTCATTAGCAGAGGGGATGTATGTGGTCCATGATACCAAAAGAAATGAATCTTTTTCCTGTCCCCCTGTATATTTATACAGACCTACCGTACATCTCCCCCTCCTCCCTGTCCCTAGAGTCCTGGCCACGCATAGGCATTTATTTAAGGAGCGTCATTAACTACTAACAAGAGAAAACCTCTCTCCAAAATTGCATGTTTGCAAAGACAAGATGCAGAATTTTAAGCCAGTTGATGCAATTGCAAAGCACCAGGTTACTCTTGTAACTGTATGTTTTGTCGCAATGCAAATAAGCATAAAAGGTTTGTTTTCTGTTTAATATAGTAATTTATTTAATGTTGCTCTGAAATATTAATGATTAAAATATTCTTTTGTGTGTCCTTCCCTCCACCCTTCTTCAGACTCCATGCACATAGAGAATATTGAGGCTGTCCAAAGGCTCCAGGATTCTCTCCACGAGGCCCTGCAGGACTTTGAGGGCTCTCAGCACCCGGAGGACCCTCGACGGGCAGGCAAGCTCCTAATGACCCTGCCTCTGCTCCGTCAGACCGCCACCAAGGCAGTTCAGCACTTCTACAGCATCAAAATGCAGGGCAAAGTCCCAATGCACAAACTGTTCCTGGAGATGCTAGAGGCCAAGGCTTGACACCTTGGCCAAATATTTGACAGACAGCTGCATCAACCAATGCAAGACCATGAAAATAGAGGCAGTGTGCCAACAGTGAAAGGATAAAGCTTTGGACTACTGAGTCATTTTAACACTTTAAAAGGTAACAAAAAGAAAAGAAAAAGGGTGAGAATCACACTGATTGATGTGGGATCACGATGATGTATATAAAGATGTTGTGTACAGAAATCAGGCAACAGAGGTCTTCTTATAACCAGAGGCCCATTGCTCTATATCACCTGAAGCTTCTGTGAAATCGTTTCTTATCTTATTTTCATCTCAACATGGAAGTGTGTTAATATAAATGTCCTGAAGAACTGTGTGACTACAGAGCCACATTGTGTGTTTTTGTTTCTTTCTTTCATATTTTCTAATCTCAGTTGTTAAAGCAATAGTCTCTAACTGGTCGACATATTATATGTGTACTGTATATTGTGTGAACTTGCACTGGGCGTGTGGAGAACTGTTAGACATATTCTTATATTCGTCATCAAAGAAAGCGCTGCCCACCACAACGGGTATGTAAGATTCTTGACTTCCTCGTAATGTATTTACCTCATAGTAGCTTCAACAGCTCAGTGGTTATAGTCAACTTGGTGCTTACAGAAGGACAGTGGTTGGCTAGTGATCATATTTCACGAGGAGTTTGCACTAGGCGTCTATGAATAACGTGGCAATAACGGATATTGTACTAGCAAGCTCTGTCTGGTAGTGTCTTGGTCAATGGTTTTTGCTTCTAGAGACTCGCTCATCGTTTCTGTGTTGTGTCATACGGAAATATTGACAACCAGACATACTGTGAAACACACACTATAAGCTATATTCTGTGCTGAGAATTTTTAAACTAAACTGTGCGGCTTGTCATAAAAAGACGATGTTATGTAAATACAGATAAAGGGCACCATAACAGCAAAATCTATGCAATGTAATGCAATCTGATATGCCCTGATAGCTTAGCAATAAATACTACCTATGTGATAATATTCTGTTTGTGTCACATCGGTGCTGACTCAACTCTGTTTGCCTATAGGTTGCGAAGGTGCTGTATTAGATTGCAATATATTGAATAGGTTTTGCTTTTTCTTGGGCCTCCCCACCCCCTTGCAAACAACAAGTGTCACTATATTGGTAGCATTAGTCCCACAGCAAGTACCCTTTTTGACACCAAAGTCACATGCTTTACATATCTTCACATAACTTCTTTCTCTCTCTGAAAAATTTGGGATTGTTGTCATTCAAAATGTTTGCTGACACAACTTTGCACGGCAGACAATTATAGCAGAAATTTTTTTACAATCACAAAAACAATTGTACAATTAATCAAAAAATTATCAGAAGATAAATTGATAATGAAAATAACCATTATTAGTAATAATTCTTCCTCTTATGTAATGGTTCAACAAATTTGAAATATGTTTTCCAAAATAAATCAACAAATTTAAAACACAGCCTCTCTCTCCCTAAATGTTTGAATTTAAGGTGACATCCTTTTAAGCTTTTACACTATAATTTAAAAAGTTTGTGTGCAACAATATAATGGTATTTGTGTTTCTGAAAATAACTTAAATGACATTCTGAATTCAAACTCAACATAATTACAGATTATAGCAAATCTTAGATTATGGCTCACTGATGTTCTCTATCTGTTTGTCGGTGCTAATCATTCAGACTGACACTGTACTGGGGTTGCTATCTGTATATTCCAAAAGTGATAGTCAGCTCGTTGAGACCGATATCTATCAACTATAAACCTGTTGCCAAATTATTCAAAGAAAGCAAAGAGAATAATGTGACGCAGTATTCACCATTTTTCGTCTTGTCCTGATAACCTGAGCAGGTTGGATGGAACACGTTATCATAAAGTCAGATAATATAATAATCAATTAATCAGCTGCTCTTAGGATTTTAGTGAGACAGATGTTGTCCCTTATAAATTCTTTAAAACAGCTGTATCTTTGAAGAGTCAAGTGCCATTATCTTCTGCCCAATCAAGAAGAAAACAGAAAGTCAAGCGACCAGTTACTATATATAATCCCCACTGGAATGAATGCTATTGATTTACTGCTATGTAATGCATAGATAATTATGACCCAATACAGTAGAGAATATAATTCCCATGATGCCCTTCCCCACATGTATAACCAGCTAATCCATTCCCAATTGAAATTAGAGAAGCATCACCTCTGTACAGTAGCAAACCAAAGCATAGTGTCTCGAAATCATTTGAAATGAAACAAAAGTGGCAGTGATAAAATTGCAGCCAGCTGTTTCTTCATAAACGCTGTTGTTATTTAATATTAATACTTTCATTCTGATGAGTATCCAGCTGTGCATCAGTTCATTTGAGCAGCCCCTGAACCTAATGTGGTGATCATTTTTCCTGCCAGAGTCTGTGTGAAGACAGTTAAAGGAGAGTGTTTCAACAAGCTCCATCTGTTCGTGTTGTGCTGGTTGTGAAGTGTTAATGAACACGTTCTGGCAGAAAAACTTGACCAGCACACACAAACTGACCTTTCCCTTCTCTGATCAGAGTTTGGTCACGTTCTTCCTCCGTGCGCTTTGAACACTGATAGAAGATAATTGTTTCCCAACTTTTCCGTCGCCAAAATTAATATGAGAAAATAAGAGAAAAATGCCTAATTTATTTTCAGAGTTCTAAAACGGTTCTACTACATCCAATTAATTCTAATTGTCTCCTAAGCTGAAATTCTCAATAGAAATAGAGCAATTAAATTTCTGCTTTGGTTCTACCTTGGGGACAAGAGTCGTTTTATTTCGGTTGACAGCAGGGAGGGTTTGTCTAAACCTTTACCAAGGCGATTTCACGGGTGTCTGTAATAGTTTCATAACAGAGCGATCACTGGGCTATGCAAGGCAAATATGGCCATCTATGTTCATTGTGTTGTTGAGCATCAGACTGACATTTAGTTGTGCTTTGTTTACAATGTGGGCATACTGTACAGTTCTGTACACGGCAAATGTGTTTTGCATATTTCACTTTACTATGCTGTAGCTGCTGTGCATTGATATAGTAATCATTTGTTGAATTTGCCAGTTAACTGAATTTTAATAATGTTTTGGCATCTTCAACATGAATTTTAAGCCCGCCTGTATAGCTGTATAATACAAATCAATGTAACAAGTCAAAGGGTAATTACTCAAGTGAGAATAAGTCCATTGTGTGAATCTAAGATGGGATATTCTCCTATTTTGTTTTGGGATTCTGTGACTTTTTTGTCTGTGATGCTGAAAACACACTCTTGACTTACCATCGATTTTGGTTATCAGCACAGCAGGATCTATAGTGAGTGAAGTCATCTAGACCCTATACCTCAATTCATATTTTGAAAATTGCACTGGGTTTGGAAGCGGGCCATGAGTTTCTCCTGGGAATCAGTGGCACAGAAATAAAGTGACATCACTGACTGGGTATTAAAAAAAATGTAGATGAACCTCCTGCGATTGGGGAACACATTCCTCGGAGGAGAAAGCTGCTTATTCGCTGTTCATTTGTGGACTTATTTTATCTCCATGCACTCTGAGATGACAAGATTAACATAAAACATGGAGGAACCTCTCTGGCTGTTCTGGGCTGTGCTGTAAAGAAACCTGCTTGGTGTATGTACCATGGACGTGATTACCCAAGAGTTTTACTCCCCTCAAAAGCAATATGTTAGCAATTTTGATATATGAATCAAGTTAAGAGGATGTTTTGATTCATTTTAATTGTAAACTTACCCTGTGCTCTAAAATAGACTGGGTAGCTATGCACACATGTTGCTGCTTGGAAAACAAAAAGGGAAAAATGTGAGATGACAAGATGACTAAGAAGCAAAAAGCCAACCACAGCTAGGTTTTACTGGACAGTATTGTGTGCCATTTTCTTGTGTTTTGTTTTGTTTGTTGTGTTCATGCCTACTGTACCCATGTGTAAATATATGCTTTTTTTGGAGTGATTCAGATCGAACAGTACACTGAATGTACAGGGACAATAAAAACCACATGGTTTATGTATCACTGTAAATAATTCCTTTAAATATCTTCAAGTCACGGTGTGGAAAATAATCACTAAACAAGATCAGTTTGTTCGTTTGTACCATAATTACTGACAAGGTTAAATCAACATGTCAACAGCCACCATTTTTTTTTTCAGGATTACATTTTTATCAGATTATTATCCTTTATGGAAACCAAAAAAGAAAAAAAAAATCCCACTCACTGCTGTCTTTTTTACTGTTCACAAACGTAATCATGTTTCAGTCACAAATGCTTCCTCTGGTTTCAAGCCGAACCCTCAAACCTGTGGAAGAGTATTTGTGCTCAAAACATGCTTTTGTTATTGTAGAATAAAAGAAAAATAATCAGTACGTGGTTATTTTTTCCCTTTTTGAATGAATGTCGATCTTGAAGATTAGCAGTATGAGTAACATGAGTAACATCAGTAAACCTGTTTTGTCTTCTTGATATCAACAAGAAGACAAAACAGTCAGATGCAATATGGCAATGAATTGATTTTTGTTATGTATTTAAATTACATTTCCCCCTAAAATACTGAGAATAAGTGTAGCCTTACCACGACTTACAGCAGATGTTAGACCAAATTAAATTTGTAGATATACACACCTCCAAAACTAAGTTTCAGTTTAATATTATTACCATAATGAAAAAAATAAATAAATAAAAAAATCTCAAAAATAATCAAAAATCTCAGGACAGCCTGCCACTTCCTGTGTAGACCTGTGTGTATCATGACGTAAATCTTAATTCATTTGCTTTGAAGTAGTTTTTAGCTCTTCTGTATCCACGGAAAGTTTTTTGTGAGGAAGAACGTTTTCCTTTCAGTAGAAAAAAAAAAACAAAAAACAAAACAACCCAAGTCTGAGTAGTAATAGAAATTTCATGCCCTGAATAGAAATATTGGCAGCGTCACAGTGTGGCCTTGTCCTCCTCTCATACTGCGGACAAGAAATGTACAGTCAAATGGTGCCCAGTATGACACATACATGGATGTGTGTGCGCGCTTGATCATTTACCAAAACACCGCCTTGGGGTATAACGGCATCCTCCTGCCCCGACTGTCAGTTGGTTCACTGTCTACACAACGTCCCATTTGACCTTGTGTTGACTACAACACTGGCTGAATGCACATCTGACACACTCTCTTACTTTGTGGTGCAATCCTGTGGAAGTCATTTCATTTACTGGGCTTTCAACTTCAGCCAGTATGGGGGTTGAAGGGGGGGGGGGTAAGTCTGTGTTTAATCAGCCTGTCACAAACCATTCCTCTAAACAAAATCAACTCTGATGTTCAGCGAAAAGATCTCTCAACAGAAGATTGAATTAAACAAATAAATGGCCTTGTCACTTTTTCATTTTTTATTTATTCTTGGCACGCCCGCGTCCACCACTCCACATTATTGCTGCAAATAACTACTGTGCATTAACTTGTGGATTGTTGTGCACAGCGTATCAGCATTAGTAGTATCTAGAAGTTAAGACTGATATGATAAAGAGAGTTTTGTTTTTAGTTTGTTTTTTTTTTTTCCCAAAAATCTGACTTTTCATCACTGCTAGTCTTTTTCACTTTTCACTTTGTTTTTAGTCATGTAGAAGAGATTCAAAGCAGGCCCAGTGTCCTCAGAGTGACTTTTCCTCTTGTAAACCATCTCTTTATTGTCCTTAAATCATCGCCAGTTGTCTGACCTCTCTGTCTGATGGGGTTCCGATTCTGTCAGGCTGCGGTCTGCTCAGCAACCAACCTTGTTGCGTGCCTCTTTCACAAAATCTAGGCTCATGCTGCCAATGCAACCTTATACTGCACAAGCTTCAGCTCCACTACCGCACAGACACACACACACACACACTCTCTCTCTCTCTTTCCTTTGCTTCATGTGAGGATTATTCAGCGGTTGAAGTGAGAGTCCACTGAGAATAGGCTGTAAAGTGTCAGTCATGGTTACCCAGAGTGGTGTTGTCTTAGACAATGTAACTAGGTGAAAGTGAGTGAAGGAGATAGGAAACCATCAATATGCTCCCTGTGTAAATTGAAGAAGGTCATGATTTATGGCTCCCGGCTACAGCATACATACATGCTGAATCTACTCTTTTTTTCCTCTCTCTCTCCCCTGGCTCAAGGACAGGTAAGGGTGCCTTTCTCCGCAGCACCACGCAGTCTGTGGCACTTTGTAATGGACAGCCCAGAGAAAGGCCTCTGTGTTTAAAATGAATTGAGCGCCATCTATAGGTGGTAATAGTGTATGGAAAAGTGCAGGAAGGGAGGGAAGGAAGAAAAGAAAACTAATGATCAGAAGCAAACTATAATTGTGTGCTCTGCTACCTGTGATAGTCTTGATCCACCTGCCTCTTTGGATTTTTCGTCACCTCATCAGTCACATATGTCTTTCAGTCTCCGTTTACCGGGGCACTCAGACAGAGATGGGACAGCTGTGGGTTTTCTGCGAGCTCGCAACAGCTGCAAACCCCGCATGGCATTGCATCTGTTCAAATCTCACAGTGCCCTGGCCAGCACCTCAGCTAAAGCAAGTTACACTACAGTTGATAGTGGGGTTCTCTCCGGTCTTACCCTATTAACCAGTGAACAGATGGAAATTATATGGTGGGGTGGTGGGGTGTTGGGCCTGGAAATGGACTTGCAAGCATCTTGCTGTCTCAAGCAGGATGCTTAAAATGGGGACAATTTAAATAAGGCCACATGAGAGAAATCAGGCCTGGGCTGTAAATCCATTTAAAGTGGCACAATGAACACCATGAAGTCTCTGAATCTTTATTATTTATTTGGATGATTTATTATGTCTGGGTTCCTCTGACGTTGTTACTTTGCCTTTGGAGGGAGCCAGACGAAACAAATGGAGCGCTCATTAGCATTTGACCTCCACATTATGCTTTGTTTACCTGCCTCTCCTCACCTCTATATCTCTTCAGACAAAATCAGGGCTTTCACAGAACGCTCTGACTGTGACACAGTTTTGTTGCTGGGCGGTAAAGGTAAGTACCACATTTGCATTGCAAGATTTCTCAAACAACTTGAGCATGCAGAAACACAGCGGGGAAAAAAAAGATGCTCTGCTCCTCTGGGACGTAGCCACTCCCAGACACTGTCGTCTAGGCTCTGGAGTCCTGACAGCTGCTGAAATCCCATGAGACGATGGAAAAAAGTATGAACAAAAGTTACAGCAAAGAGTCACTGGCATATCCTGCTGGGTAAAGGGATGAGATGCTTGTGTTTGGATTGGAAGATGTATACCACTAATTGTTTATGGGCATAAAAACATATATTTCAGTTGTGGTTATGCTGTTTGACTTTGCTATTTGTCAGTCGTGTGATTCCATCATACAATCTAGTTGTACAGTTTAAAATTCTAAATATCTTAGTTTCCATAAAAACTGCTAAATTTAAGAATTTGTTTTTCTGTTCCTCATGCCATCTTTATCGCTTATTCTGTTCAACTGGAAAGAAAAGAGAAAGCACTTGATATAAGTGGCTTGTTATATCAAATAAAAATGAAAAAATGAATTAAATATAGCTGAAAAATAAAGAAAAAATCATTATAATTGTAATGATATGCTGTGTGCAATATTAACATTTCCACGTTTCATGGGCAACCAGGTCATGCATGCAGTATGTGCACAGAGAATCATAAGCAACAAGTAATGGCACATTGGCAAACATCCACAGAAATACACCCACACACCACATACAACCACACACACACACACGCACGCAGACACACATTATATTGCCAGACTGGGGGGAGTGGCAGGTAGCTGTGTGTGCAGTAGTTAATTGTGCAACGAGAAACTGTTCTCTAATTTATTTCTTGCCTGTCCATACAAGAGTGATCATGAAACCCCATTCATTTCACAGAACACAATTTTCATATTTAATGAGCATGACTCCAATACAATTACAGTAATTAGTCAAATCTCACTCACGGCCAATGGAGCTCGCCACCATTATTAGTGGATCTTATTAATGATGTTGCACATGTGGAGCTCATAGGGTAATTGAGGGCATGTGTGGGTATGGGAACAGGGGTACTGGGGATTTGAAAGCAGTAGTAGTGTCAGACTGTTTTCTGTCTATATTGAGCCTTGTGTTAAATGGAGGTCTGCTTGATATTAACTTTGAGATTTTTTAAACATGATGGCAGGCAGTGATTTGACAACACGCTCTAAATAGGACGACTTCAGCACTAACTTAACTGGAGTGAATTCCAAGCACTGACTTTGAAAGATACATCAGTTAGCTGACCTGAAAGCTTGTATTTTTTTAATAATCAGTTCACAACATCACCGCTGTGCATCAGACCCAAGAGGATCACAACAAAAAAGACAAAGGGAGAAGATCAAGGGGAAAAAAAGCAATTTACTGAGAGTGATGATACTGCAGTGTCTGACATTTTAGAGGTTTGTGGAACCTCTCTTTCCAGACTGATCATTATTAAACCTACAGCATACTGTGGAGCTGTATTGCTTCTACAACATGAGTATGCAGCAGCAAGTGACATTCATGTCTTCTTACATAGACTGACTTATTGTGTGTAGTTTCTTTGTGTTGGACTATGCAGCTGAGGTGAAGCTTTCCCTGTGGATGTCCAATGTCATATTACGTTTACAACATTTTGATTGCCATAATGAAAGTTATGTCAAATGTTGTTTCACATCCTTTGAGCCAGTTAGTATCTGGGAAGTTTATAAGGAAGCAATAATTTGAATCAAAGAAAAGTGACTTAATGGCCTCTTATCCAATTAAGGGCAGTGTCACCGCTAAGTTAATGAGTGTGACGCCACAACAGAAAAACCTCTATTAACACAACATAATTAGCGGAACGTAGTGGAATTAGACAGCAACAGAGACTGTGCTTTGGTGTTTTTATAATTAAACACTTGAAAAGACAACAATTAAGCCAGATCTTAAAATCCCAGTCCCATTCAAGTCAGAGAGGACATGTATTGTGTTTGAAAGCTCTTGAGACAGGGCTGCTGTTGTGTGAAGTTTGACTTACAGTTCAAAGACAAGAGCTGAAAGTGAGGGAGGTCATGACAGCAATGGGAGCATAACAAAGACACTGGAAGACTCACATGAAGACACTGTAGCTGGCAACTGAATGAAATCTGCAGCAAACATAGATTTTGTCATTTTTCCCATCATATCCAAAACAGAACAAAATTGAAGATGAATTCAAATATAATTATAACAACAAAATTGTTCTCATTACAGTAAAAACGGCTTTCCTAACATCTATGTACCTTAATAATTTTGGATTTCATTTGCGTTGATCATTATTTCGTTTCAAGGAACTATGAACAACATTTTAGCCAAAACTGCAGTGTGACTCTACAAAGACTGAAATGTTGTTGGATCTTCTGATGCAGGTTAATTATTTTAGAATAATAACTATTGGGTGCATTTCCATGAAATTATATAAGGACGTTACTGTGGTATTTCTAACTCCTTCAGATCAGAATTTAAATTGTTCTGTCTCAAAACTTGCAAAACTGATTTCATCCGGCTGCACTTTGTGTTTAGTGCTAGTAAGTACATTTAAATAAGCTAACTTGATAAACTAATTGTAAACATTGCGTTTTTGTGAATGTCAGCACACAGACACAACTTCCAAAACAAACCAAATCAACTTTTTGGTTGAAATTACCTTAAAACAACTCTCCATAAAAAAAAAAGTCATCCAGTAGTTTAGACCGAAAGTTTTAGCCTCATATTGCAGTATGATAGATTTTTAATCACCTCTTTCCTCACTAGAGGAGTAAACTGTGACGTTAGATGACGTAAATTTCGAAATTTGTTTATGGTTGCCTAGAAACGCGGGGCGGGTCAACTGACGCAGCTGTTAGCATGACTAGCTATCTGTCCAGGTTTAAGACGGCCGTAACAGTTAACAACTAGCTAGCAGACACGGTGGGAGTGTTTTGTTTTTGTTTTTTTTTTGTTTGTTTTTTTGTTTGTTTTTTGTTTTTGTTTGTTTTTCGTTGGTTTTCTTTATCAGCTGAAGACGGTGATACTTTTTCTCAGGAGCTGGCGAAGACCAAAAGCAGAGCTACAACAAAGTGGGGTACGTACATGATGAGTTTTTTCAGAAAAATAAACGGTAACATAACCGCACACGAATACCTTACCCCTCATACTGTTGTGAGGTGAGGTATGTGTATGCATTTGACATTTAACCTGCTTTACTGGCGTGTGATCGGTTGACCTGATAGTGTTTGTGAATGAACACTAGCTGTTTGGATGCATCTCAGCCTGAACCATCAGATTATTTCTTCCTGCAGCATACTGGAGGGCAGGCCTTATTAGTGATGTACTAATGTGACATTAATTGCTTTTACTTTTTCACTCCATTAAGAAGCTGCTATCTGTTTCAGGAGCCCGGCCAGATGGTTTATCGGCTCTGCTCTGCCAGTGGTGTTGCTAATGGAGTGAAGCACGGAGCTGTAAAATAACAACAGCAACAGGCGACCATGAGAAGTGGCCATAATTGAACAGCACGTATGGAGGTACTGGGCACCTGTCACACTGTTAACAGCAGGAAAGACAGGATCTGTGCTTTGATATTGAGATATTTTCCTGCCAAAAATCAGGTAATTCAACATTCTGAAGGAAAAGAATTGCTTAAACAAAACGGAAACCTTTTGACCTCAAATAGATCAACCCTGTTTGTTTAAAGTATTTTTAAGCTTTTGTCGAAGAGCAATGACAAATTTTCATTCAAAATATTGGCAGCCATTGACTATATGCCGAAAAATACAGCTACTGCATTGAGCAGTAAAGCCAAGACCAGGGTCAAATGCTAAATAAGAAAAAACTGGCAGTAGAGATACCCAGGGGAAACCTCTTCTTCCGTGTCCTTATTCACTTCCCTCTCTGTCCTTACTTTCCCATCCACCTTTCCCCTACCTTGATGCCAAACCTTCATGACCTAGGCCAAAATCAATAGCACAGTTTAAAGAGGATGGACTGTGTAAATTGAGACCATAGATCTTGCCAATGAGGATGCCTTGACCACTGATGGCCTCTGACTGGTGCGGTAGCATTTGATCAAGTCAAGCATTGATGGCTGTCAATACATTCCAGCACATGGAGGTTTGGATCCGGCCACTGGGATGTCAGGAACTTCTGAATGTGTAGGGACTGGTGTTCAGTGCGTAGATAATTTTTTTAGAATGGAAGACAATTACTAGGCAGCTATTTTGATGATCAGTGACTTGTTTAAGCTACATATTCAGCACATGTACTAGATCCTGAGTTATTTTAATAGTTTTGGTCATTTGATCAAACAAAAGAATGACTAGAGAGCTATACACCAGTTTAATCAATTGTATCAAAGAATCTACACATCAACAAGCAGATTGTTGACAATGGCTTTAACAACTTCCTCTCCATCATAAATGTTTTTAAATGTGTTTACTCTATAATATGCACGCAGTTCTTTGTAGAAACTAAATATACATATTTCCATTTTTCACAATATTATTCTTCACTATTATGAAATCCCCCATACCAAACTTGGTTGCCATGCATTTTCAGAAATGATATTTTTTAAATAGATAAAACTTTCCCCTTCTTCTTTGAATACTTGCATTACCATATCTCAGGCATCAGCTTTTCTGAGCAATATTCTTTGCAGCGGTTTTAATGGACCATGACTACAACTACTTAAATTGTTTACATCTCATTTACGATGTCATAATATGAACTGTACCCATTCCTTGGCAATCATCCTCTAATCTGAAGGTGTTATTGTAAACTTATACTCAGGAAACATTTGGAGGATAACAAAGAGCATTTTGGTTGCCTAAAAGTATTTTCTGAGATTCTGATATCACAAGAATGTTTAGCCTTTCATATGCTAAACAGCCCAATCACATCATATTTGTCAGACTTGCATAAAAAAAGTCCCAGTTAAAATCAGTCACTGAAGCAAATAAATGACAGGAATGAGTTTTTAAAGGCTGTAACCTCACTATCTCACCACAGGCTGCTACTGAATGCGTATGTGCATGATTCAAATTACTGTGTGTTGGGGAAACTTTCCAACTTTCTTGTAAGATGCAAAGCATTGAACTACTGCCACCATCTTTTAACAAAATACCTCCCCACATTGTGACTTAAACCTCATTGTACAATTAATAAAATTTTACAGAAAAAGAAATTCCTGTTTATTTACACAGAAGGAGGTGAGCCTCCTAAGTGTTTAAAACCATGGTGACCCAACAACCTGAAAGAATGGGTGACGTCTTGGTATAATCCATTCCAGCAGCATAACTATGAGCAAGATTTATATGTTTTTTGAATGTGGAAACCAAACTATTTTACACTTTTGTATAGCCCACATGACCAGATAACATCTTGCTACTGGAGTTAATATTTCTTCAGTGAAAACAAAAACATTACTCACCTGCACTTATACAGCATGCATATCAAACATTGTGCTTTGTAAATGCAGAATGTGTTATAATTCTGCTTATCTCACATGTGACAGTTCACATTTTAGGACATACACCAGCCCATTACTGTTAGTTATACGCAGCAACACAATCTGGTGAACCTGGAGTCAGCCAGCTGCTTATATTAATCAAACAGCCCACTTCCCTTTATCACCCAAAGCAAATAGTCATAAATGCTCTTATCAGCCTCTCTAATAGTGTGGATGTTACAATCAGATTCATGGTGGCATAAACTATTCCATTTCATCTATATCATATGGAACAATCACTTCTTTTACGTGAACATCGTTTGTAACCGTCAGACAGCTTGTTGTGTAATGAAATTCAAAGCAGTCTATCAGCTCAAGGGATCACACACTCTGTTTACTTAGATTTACATATATTTATGTGGATTTTGTTTTTGCTCAACAAGCTAACAGGCATGATGAATGTATGGCTACGGCCCCACTGGGACATGTGGCTCCTTCAGAACTGATCTGTGGGCAGACAACTTCCATACTGTAAACTCTGTAGAGCCTTGGTTTGTGTAGTATTTTGTTACAGTGGTGCCTCTTTATCATCTCAACACTTAATAAAGGCTCTTTTTTTCAGGGTGATGTGAAGATAACACAATTTCACCAATGTCATTGCAAGCTAAAACAATATGCAAATAATGTCAGGAATTGTAAAAACAAAAGTTGTCTGTCACAATATACTACAAAAATCTTTACTTTTATTTGAGTATTATTTCATTACAAAACACATTTTACAAATATTTCAGTCAGAAAGGAAATATAAACAACTGCTTTGTATGCAGATGTCAGCAAACAGTATATTTTTTAAATTTGCTTTACAGATACTGCTGCATTCTTCACAATCAGATGTTAGGGAAATTCTCAGTTATGTATACTCCATCTCGAATTTGGATTGCTTTGATTAATCAATTAATATTCCTTTCTCAAGGTCTTTTCATAAACCTCATCATTAATAAAAGCAGACATTCAATTAGCAACAAAATCTTGATTGCCAATTTTGTCATAAGTCGCCCTTTCTATCCTTTTTTGGCGGGTTTGTTATAGTTGGGAGTATTGCGTGGTTAGAAAGAATTAACTAATTTCATTAATCTAATTGTCATCGCTTTCAACCATCCCACTAATAAGTACAAATTAATATGATTAATCAATTTGACGACATAAACTCATTCAATTACAGTTTTTCAAAGGCAAGTGGGTGTGTTGGGGTGATAGGGAGGTGCAGCAAGTGAAGGGAGGCGGGCAGCCGAGCAGCTTGCTCTATGAAGATCCCAGCCCACAAAATTGAAGTGAAGTCAGGCAATTAGTCATTGTGAATGATAAATAAATGGTAATGAAATGTGGGGGGCAGATACTCCACTGGCTACAGTGTTATCTGACTCAAGTAGCTTTGCCCCTTTTTTATGCATTAAAATAACCAGACCATAGATGGCAGATTATTGGCCATTTTAGTGTTTTAGACCACAATGTTTCCATCTTTTACAAATAAACTTTGTATATGATTTAATGCACAACTGCTACAGTCTACTTACATAGACAACAGGTGAGAAGGCACAGGCTCTGTTTTGACGCATTCAGACGCATTTTTCAATAAACTAAGAAATTAAAAGTGAGCAATACTGTTACTCTGCATTCCTATTTTCTTTACTTATGTTAAATGAGAAGATATTGCTGCTCTAAATGTATTAGTTTCTGTTTTCAGTATATTATTTTATACAAATGATGATGCCATAAACAAAGTGACACTCCTTCCATTTCCATTTTTATGCAATAAAAAAGATTAATTGATTTGAATTAGAAGTGATCACCATGTACAATGCCTTCCATAATGTTGTGTGTTAAATAAAAAAAAAAACAAATTGTAAACTTCAATAGTAGAAGCAATATACAGGATTACATACACAGTATTTACAAGGTCACTGGTTTAGATAATTTTCCCCTTTGTCTTTGTCACCACAGTATTTTTCAAAATTCAAATTAGGCTCTGAAGTAAGGTTCAAATAGTATGAAGTACTCTAGATTGGTGAGTCTGGAGCCTGTATGCTCAGAGCAGCTGCTCGGGTCTGATTTGTATATTTGAGATCTACTCTGCTGAGAGGAGGATGTGCTGGCACAGCACTTTGGGTGATGCCCTTTAATGCACTCTATCTTATCAGCCCAGCATCACCCCTATTCAAACCAATGTGTGATTGAGCAGGGTGATGTTATTTGGGTCTTACATTGGGAATAGTTTATAGAGGCTCCATCTCTAATTTGTGAAGTGAGGTATTATAGAGGAGACAATTAGACTGAGGTTCGATTGGCGTATAGAGGCTTGGATGCTGACAGTCAAGAGAAGGCTTTCAAATGTCATACCAATTAATCTATCCAGCCATCAAACAATATTCTGGAAACAAAGTCAGGGGGGGCGATCAATCCGCATCACTTTTCTCCTCACCGGGTTATGGGAAAATTGATTTGTCAAACAAAGCATTTTGGAAGCAGTGCATGGACTTGTTCGGGATCCATTAGCCTCCATTGAGCATTTTGTTTAACATAGGATTTTCATCACAGAGAAAATGCAGTGTCCTCAATACTGTGAGCTACAACTTTACGATTTCTGATTTCTTTGTTCTTGCTTAGAAAAGCTTTTGAAAGTGCTGATGAGGATTGAAAAGGGCTAACTTCTAATTTCTTTGAAAATATTAGGCTTATGTTTCCCTCATAATCTGGTAAATGAATAATAATCAATAAGAAGACTATAGTTGTTATTAACACACCACACAAAAATGATGACAATGAGTCTCACTCTTCCCCTCCAAACAGCACCACACATTAGTCCTTACCATCAGTATTACTGTACACTGTGGGGCTATCCTACCATCCTACACAGTGTGGCTGCCCTAAGCTGTAGCGTGAATTCCCTGTGCAGTGTATTGTTCTAAGACAGAACTGTATCACATTGTGCCCGTCATGCTGTTTTAGAGGGGAGAGAGCTTCCTCTATGGGATTTCACCACCCCCATCCCCTGATAATGTATCTCTCCCTAAAGGCTAGGCCTCCGTGACCTTGTCTTATTCATCGAGGGCGTCTTAAGTGAAAGAACTGAATCCTGAATGGGCCATTTCCCCTCTTTTAACACCCCTTTAATGTCATCAGTGAAATATGAAGTCATTAGGCGATATTAAAACACTGCTGACAAACTAATTAACGGGAGACATTAAACAGGACGGGCTTGATTAATCCGCTTTAACGATTCTTTTTAAGTGGTTCTGGTCAAAATTAATACAGATTTACTGGTGATCTTAAGACAAAAAATACTCATATGTGTATCAGACCTCAAGGGCAACGTAAAGTCACTGGTCTTTTACCTCCCACAGCTGTCCCTCCCACGCTAACCCCCACAGTCTGGAAACACAGAGTCCTCTCAAACAGTCTGAACTCACACAGTTGCTTTATGAGTCTCAACAAGAAGCCATCCCAGTGTGACTCAAGTTCCAGCAAAATCCTGAACAATCCCTTTTTTTTTTCGTGCACTGTTGTATATAAAATTTAGGACAATGCAATTGGATGTTATTGTTGTTATTTTAAATGTTATTCTAATGTTTGATTCTTTTATAGTTAAAATTTATTGATATTATTGATGTTGTCGTAGTTATTATTATTATAATAATAATTATTATTATTGGTGGTGTAAGTGTAGTTAAAGTCATTGGTTGAGCTCGTTGTGTACAAATGTCTTTGTAAATGTCTCCCTCTTGTGGTAAAATCATAGATAGGCTCATTGTGTGCAGCCGCAACAGCACCGACCGTAATGAATGAGTTCTCTTTGGAAGACGCATTGAGAAAAATGCCTCGTGATTTGTGTGTTGTATTTTTCATTTCATATATTTTGACAATTGTTGACAGATTGTTACATTACACATGGCATTTGGGAATATGACCACCAAACGATACTGTGATCATTATTGCGACTTAACAACTGAAAACACCACGTTATTATAATAAGAAGAACAGCGTGTGTCAACCCCCCACCCCCAAATTAATCAAGCAAATAAAAATGTATAAAGTTTCTCACAACACAAGTGGGATAGGAGGGAAATGCACCGCTATAAAATAAGCTCTATCTTTTTATAATGAGCAAAAATGAGCGAAGCGGAATTTGTCATCTGGCGACAAGTGACGTATTTCCGTCAACTGTTCCTCGGTCCACCGTGTATGAACGCTTTGTATCGTATTTTCACAAGGCTAAAGACAGACATTTTGTCGGGACTAAGGATTTCTAAGCCCATATACGGTGTTTGTTGTATTTTTCTAACGGGACCTGTTCCTGTCGGGATTTGAAAATGTAGTTGTTGGTTTTAAACGGTAGGTCAACGTTAACTGTTAGCTTAGCCTCGTTAGCAACCGTGGCCCGGCTGTAGGAGAGCACAAAGGCCCTGCACACCGCCTGCCTCCCTAACCATGTATCCCTCCTGGGGGAACTATGGTGGACCTCAGTCGCAGAACTACGGAGGCCCCGGGCCTCGGAAGCAACCGGGCAGCAGCCACACCGGCGTGGCCGCGGGGTTTGGCGGCTTCGAGGCTTCGTCCGGCGGCTCGCTGTTTTCCAGCTTGCAGGAGCAACACCTCCAGCAGATGCAGCAGCTGCAGATGCTGCACCAGAAACAGCTCCAGTCTGTGCTACAACACGGGAACAGTGCCGGTGCGTACGGCGGTGGGTATTCAGGGTCATCACCGTGGCATTCAGAGCCCTCAGGGCATACGGACCCGAGCAGCGCTGGAGCTCAGCCCTACTATAAACAAGAAGAGACTCCGGCTCAGCCGATGAGAGCTCCTCCTGGGCCCAAGCAGAGTCACCAACAGCCTCCCCCACCTCCACCACAGCCCCACCCCACTGAACCCCAACCAGGTCCTCCCCCTCCGGAGCCTCTGTCATCAAAACCTCCGGAGAATAGCGGTGGTCACAAAGCCACCGAGGCCAGTAAGAAGGATTCATCCACTGATGAAGACGACAAAGCTTTGCCTCTGCAGGTAATACTTTACACCAGTTTGACAAGTTTCGGTCACAACTCAAGAATATCTTACCGAACTTTAGTGGCCATTAGCACCTCTGTATCTCTTAAAATAATATTTATCTACCTTATGCACACAAATAAACAAATGCAATTATTATAAACATCACATTGTGTATATCAAATATCTAATATAGATATATATATATATATCTATATAGATATATACAGCCGGAGCCTCTGCTGATGAGATGGAAAGGCTTATTCTTTTATAATGACAATGTCATACTTTTCAGTTAACCTGCTTTACCAGTGTCAACCATGTTCATAAGAAAAACTGATCTATTTATAAATAACTAAAATTTTAAATTAAATACTTGTAAATGTTATGCATTTTGCAACATTTAGGTTGATTATGACCATTCCTGTCTGAAATTCTGCTTGTTTCCTTAGATTTTGATTTTGAGAATCTCACCCCATGTTAATCATGTGAAATTAAACCTTTGGGTGAAAAATATAAGATTCCACTTTGTCTATCTTATCTGTTAGTACAAATAACAGGTTTCAGTGTGTGGCCTTCCACCATGTGCTCACTGCTATTTTATTAATAAAATGATGCTCTGGAGGGAATTTAAATGATAACGTAAATAGAGGAAATGAGATGGAGAGAAGTTCCTCATGTACTTTGCCTCACACCTCCTGTATTTGTTTAATTCAGGAACAACAGCAACTTTGGTACAAACAGCATCTTAAGAATCTACAGAAATTGAAGCAGGAAAAAGCCAAACAGAATCAAAAAGAAGGTGAAACCCCAGGGCTGCCACTGGTGGGCCAAGCAGTTCCTCCTCCTCCTCCATCAGATCCACTGAAAAGCACACCTCCTCCACCCCCTCCGAAAGATGAGCCTCCTGTACCACCTCCACCACCTGACGAGTTAAGGGTAAGCATGCCTAACATCCCAGGTGTTTATGTGAGAACTTAAACCTTTCTCAGTCAACTCTACTGATTTTACACATCATATACAAGCTATGTAATGTCAGATTTTTTCCTAGTTCTGCTTTGTTGACTGGGATATTTGGGTTGGTGACAAATATATTTCATATTGAACTTTAATTGTAATGAGCGATCAGAATTTTATAACATGTTTCAACTAAACAAACGTTTTCACAGTTTTTATGCAATGCTAAAAACAACTGGTTAAAAATGTCATTTTGATTGTCTGTATTTAGTTTTAAGCTTGGGATGCTGTTTCTTTATATTTCTATCAAATTATCCACTCTCAGCTCATTCTCATTCACACAGAAAAATTAGATGCAATAATTCATATTTTACATAAAATTTATTAATTGCTGCAATTTGGTGTACTCTATGGACTGAATGATGCAAAAGATTCTGTATAACAGTACATAAGTATCGGCTATTCTCATATTGACCTGATCTGCCATGGCTGCACCGCCATCATTCGGGAACAGTTACAGGGGGAAAAAATCTGCTTGTACTTGTCCTCTCTATCAAGGCTTCCGACACTTAGAAAATTTAAGCTGGAGCTAACATTTACAGCAACATTATCACTAGATCTAAACGTTGGTCCTATTGTTTGCATGAATTTTCAGAGTGAAAATGCGGGAAAACCTTCTAAATTTACAGATACAGTAAGTTTCACCACCCACTCTACCATTACCATCATGTCCACAGATATTTAGCCTTAGGGCTTTTGATGACCCCAATTTTATTAATGTGTCAAGTTCACAGGACCCAAATATATTCAGTCTTCTTTCCCCTTTTAATGGTGATTAATGATAATGAGGTAATTAAATAGTCACATGATTTTAATTGTCATATGTTCCAGCAGTAAGTCAAATATTTTACCTTAGTGGTCTATAGGACAAGAAATCAAAGCCAATAAGACATTTACCAAATGGCTTAGATCAGTGATTCCCCCATTCTGCTGACTGTAAATAAATAATCCAAGAGTTGTTGTTTGTGTGATTGTGTAGTATTTCATTAGTAATCCCCATCCAAAACAATGTTTCTTCCCTTACATGACAAACTAGTTTAATCTTTATTGCTTCAATCTTGCCGTGTTTTTGTTTAAAGCCTGAAGGCCCTCAAGACCCAGCAGAGGCTGCCCGCCTTCAGCAGTTACAGGCTGCAGCAGCACAGTGGCAGCAGGTGCAGCAGCATAGAGCTGGCATACAATACCAGGCTCTCATGCAACAGCATGAAAAGCTTCAGCAGATCTTGGAACAATACCAACAGCTGATTCAGCAACCTGCAGACCTTCAAGTAAGTATATTGTAGTTTCTTTAACAATTTAACAATTGTTTAATTTTTTTATGCAGATGACCTGTACAGAAAGCATAATTTAAAAAGAAAAGATAATAGGTTAAACAGATAGACAGAAACAATAGATGGGGTTTGTGTGCATGGTGGCTGCAGAATATCATGGTTTCCATTTCAGTGTCCATGTTAACAGAGTGGACACACTGGTGACGGTGGGATCTCTGATCTGAGGTCTGAGGACCTGTTGACAGTTATTTTGACATATTGGCAGTGTTACACAAAACTGCCCACTCCCACTGTCTACACTGAAACCTGCACCAGGGATCTTCAACCCCAGTAGCATTTCAGAGGCCAATGAGTTTTAATTTTTTATGTAATGACTTGTTTTTTCAGTGTGTGTGTATCTGTTAATATATTTTAATACTACAAATTAATAACATCCTTCCTTAATGTTCTTTGTTGCAGTCAATGTCTGCTGAAATGCAGTTGAGACACTATGAAAAGCAGCAGCAGCAGTTCACCCCATTATTTCAAAATTGGGGTCACTCATTTAATTTGTGGTATGAGCAGTTCAAGACCTATCCCCATAAAGACCAGCTACAGGATTATGAGCACCAATGGAAGCAGTGGCAGGAGCAAATGAATGCTACCAACATCCACCTTAAAGAAAGGGTGGCCACCCTGAGTGGCATGGTTCCATTCACCCCAGGCCAGTACAATAGTGGGATGATGGGGCAATATGGCCAGTACCCTGGGCAGGATATGCAGATACAGCAGCAGTCACTAAACCAGGGTATACAGCATTCTCCAGCTGCTGTTGGTCCCAGAGCTCAAGGCCCACGGCCAACTACATTTGGGCCTCATTCGGATTTAACTGCTGGAACCCCTGTGAGAGGGGGTGGCCCTCCCACTGGTTTAGGAGTCAGACCTCCATGTCCTCCCACACTTCAGCAACCAGGCTTTAGCAGCATTAGAGGTCCACGGTCAGTATGAGTTTTGTACCACTGCTATATAACTGGTGTGTATTACATCACATTCAGAATTTATGTGTTTTATATTGTTATGCTGTCATTGTCTCTTAAAGAAAACTAAACTTAACAAAGTTGTCTCACAATATCTGTTGTCTTGCCTGTCCTAGGGGAAAGAACCCTAGATTTGACCAGCCACAGCAACATTTTGATGGTCCACCTAGGTTCGAACAGCCACAGCAGCGCCTTGAAGGGCCACCAAGGTTCGACCAGCCACAGCAACGCTTTGATGGTCCCCCTCGATTTGACCAACCACGACAACGCTTTGATGGACCTCCCAGATTTGACCAACCACGACAGCGCTTTGATGCTCCCACTAGATTCGACCAACCTCGATTTGCGCAGCAGCCCAGGTTTGAACAACCTCTGAGGCATGCTGGCCCACCACCTCGTTTTGAATGCCCACCTGTGGCCCAGCATCAGCAACAGCAATGTCCCCAACCTAAAGCAGAAACAGTCACTAAACAACCAGCCAGTGTAGAGAGCAAAACTCAAAAATCAACCATGCAGCCACACCCTGAAAAAGAAAAAATTGAACCTGGAAAAGATACGGACAGTGCTGTAGATATGACCGATGATAACTTGCTTGAGAATGATGGTTTTTTTGTCCAAAGTGATCCCATTCCTCAAACATTACAGGCAACTACAGAAACAGAGGAATCAACTGGTAATACAGCTCCTGACAAAAATGATAATTCCAAATCTCTTGAGAGTAAGCCTTCATTAACTGCTGCGTCATCATCAAATAATACTACAGCTCAAAATTCACGTATACCAGATGGACCATTGGCAAACAACAAAGCACCAGTGGTTTTAAAGCCCACAGGAGTCCAACAGGAGCCCCAAACCTCCAGTCAAATGCAGTCAAGACCAGAGCCTCCAAGGCCTCCCCCTGGTAGGGGACGAGGTCAGCCCCCAGTGCCTGTTCATGGGAGAGGTCGTGGGCAGAGGGGTCGTGGAGATTTCAGAGGCTCAAACACAGTCCAGCTAGGGGCAGAAGCGTCGTATGATTACATGACACCTGAAGAGGAGATAAGGATGACAGGAGAGCAGCAGGAATATCACTGGCAAGATACTTCATATGAGGAATTTGGAGGTGAGGAGTCTGAGGTGCCACCTGAAGAAATGTGGGTTCCAGAGGACTATCACTTTCCAACCGAGGAAGAGTATTATGAAGAATCAATAGCAGGCGCCCATATGGGGAGAGGAGGGCCCCCACTAATGAGGGGGGGGCCCCCTATGGGAAGAGGAGGCCCCCCTATGGGCAGAGGTGGACCTCCAATGTGTAGAGGAGGCCCAATGATGAGTAGAGGCAGACCACCTATGGGAAGAGGAGGTCCAATGATGAGTAGAGGGGGACCACCTTTAGGTAGAGGAGGTCCTCCTATGATCAGAGGGGGTCCCCCTATGGGAAGAGGCGCACCACCCATGGGAAGAGGAGGACCACCTATGGGAAGAGCAGATCCAGCAGAGCGACACTGGGAAGAACCTGAATCAGTGGAGTACTCAGAGGAAGAGAACCCTTATTGGGGAGAAAGGAGACCTCCAATAAGAGGAATGAGACCACCATTTCCACCTGGCCGAGGTCGTCCTCCACGTGGTCATCCCGGTTTCTTGCACCCAGGACGAGGGCGCCCGCCTCATCCAGTGCACGGGCCAATGGATCACGAGCCATTAGGCCACAACACTGGTGATGCTGACCATGATCCCTCAAGGCACCCCATGTACCATGGGCATGACCCTCACAGCCATCCCATTCATCCTGATGTAGGAAGAGGCAGACGTCGCATGCCCCCACCACCCCATGAAATGATGGATTCTGCAGAGGAGCCTATGTATGATGAAGGAATGGAGAGAGACTTAAGCTGGCGACCACCACATGGCAGAGGTCCACCTATGCCTCCACAGGAGATAATAGATAGGGGGGGAATGAGGAGAAGACCTATGGGTCGAGGAATGGCAAGAGGTATGTGGCGGCCAGGTCCAACACATGAGGACTATAAAGAGGGGTATAATGAGGGTTATGTTGAGGACTATGGTCACGGGGAAGATGGGTATCGCTGGCGGCCACCACAGGACTATCCTGATGACTATCGACAAGAAACCAAGTACTATGAGGCTGAATGGGACAGAGACCGTGCACCTCCTGAGAGAGACATCCCCCCCCGTGTGCCCCCACCACAGCCCTACAGGGAGGGCGGTTGGGTGGAGGAAAGAGAAAGGGGGCACCCATATCAATATGACGAACTCAACAGGGGAAGGGGAGAACTTAGAATCCGTGAGTACAGGGATGAGCCACCATACCGACAGGATGAGCCACCATACCTGCCACCACCATCTTCAGAATGGGAACGGCCCTCAAGGCTCCCTCCACCACTGGAAAGAGGGTATCCCCCTGACAATGACGATCGCAGACCTCGTTATGAGGATCGCAGGGAAGGGCCTGCTTTGGATAAACCTCCACTTCCCATTGCACCTGTATCAAACCTACCAGAAAGCTCAGTTGAATCCGCCCCACAAGGAACAACTGGTGCAAATGTACTTGCTCTCTCTCAACGTCAACATGAAATCATCTTAAAAGCTGCTCAAGAACTTAAACTTATAAGGTAATTTTTTACCTTTCATTGTTGATTAATACATGATATGCTAAATTGTATCGCAATGACTGGCTATCCAGATTGGCTGTTCATCTAAAAACTGAGGTGGATGGAACATTATTTGTGATTCTCAAATTGTTTAAAAAAAAAAAAAAAAAAAGAATTTCAACTGGCTTGCCTTTAAACATGCAAGTGATCTAAGTGATTTTTTTCCTAGCATTTATTCTGATCTTTTATACTGTGAACAAATTAATTTTGTGTTTCTCTCCACTCTCTTGTCCTCACAGGGAACTGCAAGAGGGGAAGACCACTGGTAATGAACCTCAGCCTCCACCAACTGACATCATGCCTGAGCTTCCTGCTGGTCTTCTTGGTTTGGAGATTCCACCGGATGTCAGGAATGTTTTGAAGGTGCATGATAATTATATTATCTTAGCCTGTTTTGATTACATTGTTGTCAGATTTGCATGACAATTGCTAATTCAGTTTTTATTACGTTTCTATTTTGCCATTTAATCATTATCTGTTAGATATGTATAATATCAAATCTGTCATCCTCAGGGCATGAGTGCTGTGGCACAGACAGCTGCACCTGAACCTGTGTCGTGGGATGCAAAGCCTACTGCCATAGATTGCCAGCCAGGCCTTTCCACTGCACCCATAGCTCCAGTGATTCCAAAGACTGTGGATTACGGGCATGGACATGGTATGAGCATCTTAAAAGAACATATTTCCTCCTTTTAACTGATTAATCTGGTGAATTTTCTGAACGTTATGACTGTTGTCATCACTAATTTCAGAGCCTGGTGCCACTGTTGAACGGATCTCTTATGGTGAGAGAATTGTGCTCAGACCTGATCCAATGCCATCAGACAGGGGTTATGAAAAAGGTATGTTTCAGTACTGTAAAGACTATAATTTTCTGTTCAAATAGAACTTGCCTCGACAACCTTCCAACCGTTCTTCACTGACAAACTATTGTCTTCTATTCCTAGAGCCTCTTGGGCTCAGAGATCCTTATAGCAGAGACCCATATTATGAAAGACGATCAGACCCTTACATGGACCGCCGGGAGTATGGTAGAGAGAGGGAGTTATACAGAGATAAGCCTCCACTGGAATATGAAAGAGAAAGATTTGAGAGGGAGCGCTTTCCCCCAAGAGAAAGAGATGACAGGTAACTTGCTTCTTTTTTGGCTCTCATACTCTTTATTTCCATCCATGGGGATGTGTATTGCTTCCGTACATATGTAATGTTCTTTTCTGTTTGTCTGTTTTTGATTCAAGCACACAGTCTATGGTTGAAGAAAGGTACAATATCATATTGTGTCAAGTGTTGTGATAGTCATCAGTCTTTGCCTGTTTGAAATGATAAACTGTGAGGGAAATGAAACTTAAGTTGTACTTTGCCTCTATGTAGATCTCCGCTGGCACCTCCTCTAAGATCAGGCTACAGGGAGAGAGAGTGGGACCTTCGAGACAGGGACCGAAGTGGCAGTCGTGATCGAGAGGAACATTATGGAAGGCCAAGCTATGATAGACAACCATACGAGCGTGCTGGACTGGACCGCAGTGGGCCTGACCGTTATGGCCATAGCTCCTCACCTTACGGTATTTTCACTTCTGCATCTATAACATACCTGTGTATTCACATGCTTTGCTACAATTAAGTAAACACACATATATTTATAAAATAAAAAACAAAGTATAGAAAAAGATTTGATGTGCAAATAATATCATACAGTGGATAGAAGAAGTTATCCAGATGACCGAGTCCCTCCCACTGCGCCACCTCTACCACCTCCACCACAGCCACCCCCACGAGTGGAGAAGAAGCCAGAAATCAAGAATATTGATGATATCCTCAAGCCACCTGGCAGATTGTCTCGGCCTGAAAGAGTAAGAATTATCCCTCCAGTGTATCTTGACATAACTAAATCATAGGTTTACATGATATTGGGCAGCTCTCATTCAAGGTTTTTATTTGAACAGATTGTCATCATAATGCGAGGGCTTCCGGGAAGTGGTAAAAGCCATGTTGCAAAGCTCATACGGGTGAGTGAATTAACACCAGCAAATCAGTGTAATGGAGCATAGCTCAACTTTAAGCAGAGTATACAACAGCACTAATCATTGAGCCATTTTCCAAAAATATATAACATCATGTTGTTATCTTATGTAACCTAGAAAAAAAAAAGATCTGAAAACTGAGATTTTCAATTTTAAAACTTTCAAGGACAAGGAAGTCGATTGTGGTGGTGCCCCACCGAGAGTTCTTGTCTTGGATGATTATTTCATGACCGAGGTTGAGAAAGTTGAGAAAGACCCAGACACAGGAAGAAGAGTCAAGACCAAGGTGACTGACACAATAACAAAAGTGTTTTAAAATTAAAAAATTACTAACTACTGACTCATTAAAAAATGAGTTGTTATAGTTAGTATTGTACAAATTCTAAACAACATTAAACATCTGTTTTGCAGGTTCTTGAGTATGAATATGAGCCAGAAATGGAAGATACCTACCGAAGCAGCATGCTAAAAACATTTAAGAAAACTCTGGATGACGGATTTTTCCCCTTCATCATTTTAGACACTATTAATGACAGGGTTAAACACTTTGATCAGTTCTGGAGTGCAGCAAAAACTAAAGGCTTTGAGGTAAGTTGTTAAGGAATGAGTCAGAAAAAAATACTGCTCCATCTGCTCTGTGCTAAAGAGGCGTGGTTTTTGTTTTGGTCTGTTTTTTCCCCTCTCTCTTCAAGGTCTATTTGGCTGAAATCACTGCAGACACTCAGACTTGTGCAAAGAGAAATGTCCATGGACGCACACTTAAGGATATCATGAAGGTCTGTGAGATCTTGTTGTACAAATTGTTGTACAATTTTAATATCCACTTAAACTCATAAATACAAAGCTAATACCACAAATACTACAATTTGTACACAGATGTCCAATAACTGGGAACCATCACCACGTCACATGGTGCGCCTAGATGTCCGGTCCCTGCTTCAGGATGCTGCTATAGAGGAGGTGAGATTATCAGGATTTGATGGTTTTCAGAGATGTTCTCTGTCATTAACTGAGCTAAATAAAGATGGGTTTGTGTTGTTAGGTTGAAATGGAAGACTTCAACCCCGATGACGAACCCAAGGAACCCAAGAGGGAGGAGGAAGAAGAGGGTGATATGGTAGGACATGAAAAACTTTTAATTATAGCTACACAGTTCAGTCGTTTCCACAAAGGTGCATTCCCACCTATCACATTTTATATAGCAAGTTAATATTAGCTCTTAGTCTTTTAGCCATAATATTATTGAAATAGACACAAAACATTAGTAGCTGCACGATTTATTATAGTATAAAATTGTTCTTTTTATATTTTATTGTGTTGTATGCTTATGTTGTAATAAAAAACAGATGAACAAATAGGCGTACAGCAGCAGAGTATGAAGATAGTCAAAATACTTAATTTAAAAAAAGTTACAAAAAAAAAAATAAATCAACTGATGCTTCTTGGTAAAGTACAAAGTTTTAAGCTGCGTTATATTGTATAAAGCTGAACCACTGTGTAAGGAACATTTTATTAAAGTAAATCAATAAAAAAAATTCCAATACAAAAACACAACAAAACTTTTATTTATTCAATGACAGTAATCGGTATGCCCAATGAATTTCATAAAGGCGAGCTGAATATTGCCTTAAACATTTATCACCAGACACTTGAATATTCAGGGGCTTATAAGTCTTCATCCACTCAAGACATTTCCAGAGGCAATAAAAAAAGATAGTTAAGTGATGTTGAAACAATCGGAGTGATTAACTTGGGATACTGTGATGTTTTGCTGTAAGAGTATCCTCAGTTCCGTTTACAGTTGGATGAAACCTTTAAATATGTATCACCTGTGATTTGGAAAGTTTCAAAGCGTGAAACCATCCTATGCTTCTACCTTCAAGGTCATTTTCCTATTAGGTATTTACAAAACTTGAGACCAGAATGGTCTCCTGAGCCAAATGTCATGAATTTGTGGTAATTTCATGTCATTTTAGTAGAGAAAAAAACAAGGTAAGCATCAAAGCAAGACATTGACTTTGTGCTTGAATGCACATAATAATTAAACATATAGCAACAACCTAAAATTTCTGACCCATATGACCAATATTTTGCTTTTGTTTAATTTTTTATTTGTGTCTTTAACGCATCCTAGCAAATTTGTTCAACAAAGAAACCAGGCTGTTCCATGCTAAGTCACTCAGAGATATGACCTCTGACAATTCACTGTTTTTCAAATGCAAGAGCAAATTGAATGCATTAATAATGGGAATTGATTTATTTCATCGCAATACTGCTTCTGCGTCTTTGCCATGATTACAGGTGGGAAGGATTTATCTAAACCTTCAAAGATGCCTATAATGCATTTTTAACCATTATCAACATCTACCACATCCAAAATCTTTCTTTTAAAACTACTACCATTACCTTTCAATGAGTTCAAGTTCCACAAAACATTTTACAGCAAATGAAAATTAAAAAGAAAAATCTGCTCTTTATACTTTAAATCAAAGAAATACAACCGATTTTCATCCCATTAAGGTTTCAATAGGGACTCAAGGCATCATGCATCTATTAATGTCATACATCATTAGCAATATAAATGAAACTGCTGTTCAATCGCTTCTCTGTGGACCTTTAATTATTGTTTCAAAATCCCATAGTCTGTATTTCTGACATTTTGAGTTCATTGTAGGCCCTACTTATAAAAGTTGACTTTGGCACGATTTGAAATTTTGTGAAAAATACACAATTTGTTGTTGCTTATTCATTAAGTATTGTTTTTACAACAAATTATTTCAACCTCGGTCATTCATTGAGGATGTTCCTTTTTTTTTCCCTACACATTAAGGTTTGGAGATGTGTCAGTGCTTCTGTGTTTGCAAAATGTCGAGACAATGTTTGATCACCTTTTTTATCATGATTTGTAGTATTAAATTAATGTTGAGTTTAATTTTCCTGCCATAGTTTCACAGAACTGATACTTTCACTACCTTCAGCACCAAAGTTGCTTGTAAATACTGCACTTTGGTTAAACGTAGTGGGGGAGCTCAACAGACAGAGAACAGGTTAGATAATGTGGGTTCTTAGCTGCTGTTTTTTATGGTTGTAAAAGTAAACCAGCAAAAGCAGCAGAGAAATCCATTAAGAGCTGTTACTTTTGCTCCCCTCTGCTGATCATGAGTGGTTTTTGTGAATGTGATCTGTGACCTAGCCCCACCTTGTATTCATCATATTGTTGTCAGAGAGTGGGAAACCATTGTTACACAAGCATATTAGAGAATGGAAAATCTAACCCATGACTCAAACACTTCTACATGTGAACATTAAACTCAATATTACCTGAGTAAACAAGGGAAAAGGGACATTTTTTATTTAGGACCTACGAAGTAAAGCAATCTCTAACGAGTCTCTGAAAAGTAGGCTAAACACTGGAGCACTGCGGCTCAACAAATAAATTATACTGGGTATGACTTTGAAGTCTGAAATCTTTGATGACTGAAGCTATTGGACTTAAATATTATTGAATCATACTGTTGTATAGCATTAATTATGTATTAATGAACAAACACATCACCAAATTATACCGTGTGTCAGAGTGATAATGGACTTTTTTAGATTTTATAGAAAGTCTCTTTTGTACTTTTTGTTGTAAATCTTTCCTGACATCTTGGATAAACTGCTTTGGATGACATCAAGAAATACTTACAACAACAAAAATTTTTTTTATACGTTTATAATTTTTCAATGATCATTTTAAAAAGTACTTTCAGCCTCTGTCTCTCTGATAGTTCATGTGGGCATGAAAATGAAGATAGGAACATTTTTGACTTGATAAAAAGAAAAATCATCTCTAAAATATACAGATTTTAAATAGTCTTCAAATGTCACTAAAAGTTTTCACTAAGTTTTCCTACTGTCTGTTTTGTGTGGACCTTTAGTGGTATTAGAGGGCTATATGACTGAATAACCAATACGTTTCTATATATCAATGCAAAATTAATTTTATACTGATGCGTCAGATAAACAAAATAGAATCATTTTAAGAATAGTTAGTGTCAGTTGCAAGAAAGAAACAGAATATGCTTCAGTTTTATCTCCACATCTGCTCTATCCAGTGGGAACAACTTGGTTAATTTAATCTCACACAAAGAATACTCCATTAAATGCCCAAACTCAGTTTCAGCTCAGGGCCAAGACATGAAATCTCTTGTTGTAATCTGTTAAGATTACTGCATCAACAACACCATTAAACATTTTTCCGGATTAGATAGATTTTATCTGTTATACTTTTTTCACGCCAAGATTTGTAGTTGCCTATTTATTTCTTTATTTATTTGTGCATTTTTCAGTGAACATTTGCTGTGAGAAGGTGTGTTTTCTGTGCATCAGTATGATGAATAATCTGAGCAGACCTTGGCCTTTTGCTTGGAAACCATTTGTTTGCCTACTTTCTTCAAATCCAAGCGTCGTTGCATATATGAAAACCAGAGTGGCTGAACTTAAATGGAACCTATGTAGATGCTGTTGGGAGTTATCATTTATGTTTTGTTTCTGATATTTATTCCTTGTGTGCACAATTGCAACAAAAACAGCAATACTGGTATATTCAGGTCACATATACACATTTTCACCAGTGACTCAATAAAGAAAACTGTAAGAAACAAACAAACAAAAAAAAAACCTTTTGACCATTGGGGTTAAATAAAAATGTGATTAAAAGTTTATTAATAAAACCAACCCCAAAATGATAAACTATTAATCTTTTCAAAATAACAAACAATGTTAAAACATACATACCTCATAAAATAAAATAAACAATTTACCATTTCCTACCACTTCTGATACCCTTCTATAGTACAGATTCTCAAATTAGTTGTTTGTCATTTATCTGAACTTTATCCAGACCTCCAAACAACTAACATCAAACATAATTAATCAACATTTCTGAACAGAATGTTTCGGCCGTTGATAAATTTGTGAATGACATCATGATGTTGTGTTGTTGGAAGACAGGTTTCCACACAAATATTAAACAAAAAATAAAGAGTCTAAGGATAAAAATTATGTATGAAGACAAAGCTGTGATAAAAAGCCTCAACAAATTTGACCAAAAAGGGACAAATTGATCGAAAAATTTAAATATTCATAACTTTAGTTTTATCTTATGACTTGTTGCAGAGGCTCTGTGCACTGTCATATATTTGTTAGAAAAATGTTTTCATTATGCAGTTAATGCTTATTTCCTTGTATCTATAAATTATCATCTCTGTAACTCCTGGTCTCTCACTTTGTTTCTTGTGTTACTTTGCTCTCATGGTTTAAGCATGCAGCTACCCGAGAAAGCTCTTATTGTGTTTATTGTAAGTCCCTAAAAAGCACATTTTCAGGGCACATTACCAAAATAGTGTCCTGGCCACTGCTGATCATGGACTGTTTGTAATTTGGAGTTAGCTCGGTAATCAAACTGCATCAATGCATAATGTGATTGTCCATGAAAACTAGCTCAGAAAATGAGAGTAAATATATAAAATATATTGACCACATGATCATCAGCTCAAGCAATGAGTTTTGCTTTTGTACCTTCACACTTAAGAACGCTATTTTCTTGAAAGAGAAACTCTACTGGACAGTCTGTGCTCCCCAGAGCAGAGCAAAGCTGTTGTTCACTCATATTTTGTCTTTGCATGTGGCCAAGAGCAAAGGCTCACTCTGAATACATTAAACACACATTTCTTTGAGTTGGGGAGATGAAAATGTTACATTATGTGTCTCAGCTAGACGATCTCTCATGCACTCCTTCTTCAGTCCTTGTCTTTGTATCTCTGATAAACCAGTCTGCTCTCTTTTCAGCCAACCCCCTTTCCCTACTTTCTCTCACCTCCCCTCCTCCCTGTCTCACCGAGATGTTTAACAATTACAGTGTTTCCTTATGTAATATAGGGCTACATTCCAAAAAGCAAATGGGAGATGGACACATCTGAAGCAAAACTTGGTGGGTATTTCTGCCTTCTATCTTTTGTTTATTTCTTTGTTTTTTTTCTCAGAGATGCACTGCATTTAACACTAGTCATATTTCACATGTCATGATTGCATATCATTTTTCTAAAATGATGAATGTGAGTTATGTTATGACCATGTTCATTAGGACGGTCCATCAGTGAATCACACAGTTGCTTTCTCCATACCGCATCACAATCTAAACTGTTCATGATGTGACATTAGTTTAAGGAACCATGTCTAAATACTTGTTGAAAGTATTGTGAAAATATATGAATATGCATGTACATATTTATTTTACAGGTCCCATATTGTATGTCTTATTAATATAAACTCTAGATGCTGTATTAATGCTATGAAAATATAAAGGCATTTGGTTCGCAGAAAAGTTCCTCTTCAGAAACTTCAGGACTATTTTCATTTTGTGATGTCACAAAAAAGTGCTCACAGCTGTCAGCCATGATCAAACCCAGTGCAACAAACATGTTGCTTTCAGAGTGCCACACAGAGGCCTGAGGCAAGGGACATGAATCTGCATTGTGATGAATTTTGGGACTTAAAACCACAAATGTGCTCTCACTGACATACAAAAAGTGTAAAATGTGGGACCTTTAAACCAAATGTGCATATAAAGCTGAACATGGTCATATTTTCTACATACACAAAGCAAATGTGGAGAGAAATGAAGCAACAATGTTGTACTGGCCAGTGATTATGAATATGATAGAGATGCTGAATTTGGCTTGTAATCAAACATGAATGGTAACGTGATGAGGTTTTTCATAGAAGTGCTGAGGTGACATGAACAGCGATCTTTTATTTATACAGACAAGTTGGATGGTCTGGGGAGCAGCGGGAAGAGGAAACGTGACGGTGAAGAAACGGCAGGCCTGGAGGACTACCTTCAGCTGCCAGACGATTATGCCACACGCATGTCCGAACCAGGCAAGAAACGGGTAAGCATGTCAAATTTACGTGTATTTGTTTGTTAATGATGCAGCAGAAAAGGTTTCATGTGAAAGTCCTATTTTTGGCCTGGAAGAACATGCAACGTTTAATGCTGAATAACTGAACTACTTTACTTGAAATAATCAATTTCCTGCTTGTAACATCACGCCCTGGTTGTTCTCCTGTTTAAGGTGCGATGGGCTGATCTTGAAGAGCAGAAGGATGCAGATCGAAAACGTGCTATTGGCTTTGTGGTGGGTCAAACGGACTGGGAGAGAATAACAGATGAGAGCGGCCAGCTGGCACAAAGAGCTCTCAACCGTACCAAGTATTTCTAAGAAGATAATCTTATCCCCTTTTTTCCTCCCTTGAAAGGTAGGTTTGTTACTCTTTTTTTAAAATGCTAGCATGGATGTTAGAAGTCGCAAAAGTAATCATATTTGTGCCATGCAAACCAGAGTTGTGGTTAGTATCTCAATTGTTTTCTGCAGTAAAATATTCTCATAGAATCCACTTTTAATAACTTGATGAGGACATGTTTGAGACCATTTCTTATTACATGCCCTCTATTGAAAATATGCGATCAGTCTTGTGAATTGTAGACCAGATCCATATGATAAAACAACATTTTATGAAAATTAGTTTTTTATCTCACCGTTGTTCAGCCAGCCATTTCATTGAAAAGACTTGTCATTCATTTCCAAGTTTAAGTGCAGTAAATGGTAAATGAAATTCTATGAATAACTGAAGTAGCCTTTGAATAGGAGCAAATATTTTACTGATTTTAAAAACACCTTTAATGACCCCAATATAGTTTTAACAGTCCTCTTTATGTAATGAATATACATGTATTGACTCGAGTAATATTTATCGGAAAAATGTCTTTGGTTATCACATAAATCCGTTTACCAACAGCATTAATACTGCACACAAATCGTTTTTTGGGCCAAAGTATCAGTGATTTCTTTTTCTCCCTGTAGGTGTCCTAATGTGAAAGAATTGAAGCTGACTCTGGTTGAAACATGAGACTCTTCAAGGTGATAATCACCAATAGATATCAAATTCTTATACATTTTGATAAGAGTACGGTATAGTTTTTTTCCCATTATTTTTAAAGGTTATTCTGGATCTTCACCAATTAATTTGTAGTTTATGACTATATGCTATTTCTGGTCAGATATCCTGTGCCCAGTCTTGTTTTTTGCTGTTTTTTACTCTCCATACTATCTGTACTGTATTCCTGTAGCACAGCTTCTCAGTCAATGCGTACTTGAAAAAAGACAATAAAAGTTTCACAAATTTTGTTTGTGATGTACAATTCATCAACTACTGCCCTAAAAGTGTGCGCTTGTGCAGCAGTGGAGGTAGAATGAGTCTGACTGAACCTGTGTTTCAGGAGTGTCTCGGTTTAGCTGAGGGAATGAATGAAGGGGAATAAATGGCACGGCATGTGTGTTTATGTGGACGCAGGGTTTTTGTGTGCATGTGAAATTATTGGGAGCCCTTCATTGCAATCTTGCACTCAAGCCATGACAAAGAAACGGATGGTTGTAGGGATGTAACGATGTGTCACTTGACAATTTAAAAATCGATCTGCCTTTTTTTTGGGTGTGGGCTTTTCTGGCTTTATTTCATTGGACAGGTTGACAAGTGACAGGGAATGAGGGAGAGATAGAGTGGGCAACAGCATGCGGCAAATGATTCAGGCCGGAATCGAACCGGTGTCATTGACAAGGAGTTTGTAGCCTCTTTTTTATGGGGCATTTGCAAAAAAAAATATATTAGTATATTATCGAATTGTGAGTTGAGTGCATTGTTACATCTCTAGATAGTTGACAGTAACTCATACTCTGCTCTGTTTTCCGCCCTCATTGCTGTATTCTAATCCATTCGACTGCCCCAGTTCTGTTAGCCCACCACCTGCTTCCTAGTAAATATACAGGAAATATGACGGTATTGATATTATTTTGTTTCAAGTTGTTGCTTGAATTGGTTTATTATGAGGCGATGGTGCGTATTTACACGTGATACTTAAACCACCTCACTTCGGTTAGGAGCACTGGAAATATTGAGGATCAGCTTGTTGAAATCTGGTTTCCTCAATGACAACAGAGCTCACAGTGGCTTTTCATGGAGAATACAATCTTTGATGTTATCAAATTTGTTCTATAAATTTCTTTTTTTTTAAGTCTTTGTTTAAATGGGCTGTTACAGTCACTGTTCAGATCTAAAAATGTTACATTTAGAATACAGCTGACTGTAAATAGCCATAATACATCGTTAATTAATGAGTAAAAAGATTCCAAAAGAATAAAAATGCTCATAAATTAGTTAATCTTTTAGTATGTCATCAATGTTGGAAAATCTAACAGTTAAAATGTTATACATACAATGCAGTGATTTTTTTTTTTTTTTTTTTTTAATACAGTGGCACATTTGATGTGTCAGTGTGTCCTTTAATATATCGGGTTGTCTCGATACTTTTGAATTTTTGAGGAATCGGTTAAATGCAAATAGCGATGTGCACATTGCATATAAATATTTGCACTTCGGAACCAGAGGATTCGCTATTTTTGCACATGAGAAATTTTCATTTGGCGCATCAACACTGAAGACCAAGCAAGGATCAGTTCGAAGTGAAACCACAGTGCTGCTGATGAAGACAATGTTTGATTTGCTTAGTGAGCCAACTTCACTGTGATATGGAGAGTGGATGAATGGATACAATGGGTAAGTATGGAAATGATAAAGAAACATTTTTAGAGTTTTTAATTGGGGGGGGGGCAAGATGTAATTTACTAATTCAGCCATTTTCATTCATGTAATTTTAATTTTATATACCTTGTTCACATATACAGAATTAATGAGCTCTGCTGAATATTAAACATGTTTTTCCAGTGTGGTGTGGTCCATGTTCTTTGCCTTTTTATTATTTTTTTTTTTTCCTTTTGGCCAATTCACCTCAAAAGCCAGAAATTGTGTTGTCTGTTGTACTTTGTGATCAAACTATTTTCAATCTTTAAAAAAAATATGTATTATTGCTATACAGTATGGCTGACATAGCAAAATACATATTTCAAATCACTCTGATGCTTTAAAAGAAAACATCAGGAGTCTGTGATGAACTCAGGTGGAATAAACTGCAAACTTCCACATGTCTGAAGACTGGAACTGTGCAGAATCTACTTTAATATCTCATTCAACATACTGCCCAATTAGTTTCAAACAGAACAGTTTGTTCAGCGCGGCGTGAGTGAGTCCACATGGTGGCAGTAACCTCTGTGGCACTTGGCATCTTCTGGTTGGTTCTTATCCACAGTGATGACTTTTGAATTCAGCTGGTATGTCGCTGTCCAGTTTACAGATCACCTTGTAGATTGCTTTCTTCCAGGACGGATCGCGATCTTTGCCCATCGAAATGGCAATGTAAAATTCCCTCAGTGTAATCTCAGAGACCTCAAGGAATCTGTCAGGAACCTGTAAATCCACAGGATTTAAAAAAAAACTGCATTATGCCTCACACACATACTGTTCATACTCAGTATTATAGATGTGTATTGTTATTGACCTTTTCAAACAGACCTGACAAATAAAGGTGAGTAACAAGTCAAAAAGATCATGACTGCTAAGAAAAACATGAAAGCATTTGAAATCACCAACAACACATTTCATGAAGTGTGTACACACTCGTCCATATCTTCTGCTTTTATCACCTTTTCATGTTCTCTTTCCGTAATCTTTCGCCAACCTGTTTCCTGTGGAATTTACTTTGATATTCATTGTCCCCAGAGGACTGCTCGCATGTTAACACTGAACCTGAACCGGTTCCAAATTCTTCAAAACATTGTGATTGTTTGCCTCTGAGTTTATCAGTTCCCGTTAATGACGCTGATGTTTTTGTAATGGGAATTGATTGAATTGGGCCAATGGACACAGTCTATACGACTACTACTCTTGACCTACTTCCTGATCACCATATAGTCGAATGTTTAACTTAAGCTACTGTTGTGCTCCACAGAAGATGAACCCTCATGTTCTTGCTTTAGTTTTTTTCCTTTCTATGGTCTTTGGACAAAATGTGATGTTTTTGATTTGGTTCAAGTTGGGTTTCTTTTCAAACTGCAGGCCAAACAAAAACAAACTCATTTTGGTGAGCGAAATAAATATAACAGACATTTGAGCTTCTTTCTCAGGCTGCTCAATTGTGTATTTCAGTTTAATAGCTTTTCATTTAGTTGCATTGATAAAATGTCAATAATTAAACAAATGCCATCCAACAGCTAACCTTATTTTCAGTATAGCAAGGTAAGATGAGATAAGGTTGCCATGGCAATGTGGTGAGTATTTCCCCTTTATGGGAGATGTGGGCATGTTGCTGTTTTGTCACACATGATGTGTAGCCATGAGAAACCATGGGAAGAATACAAATACAAAATCCAATACGACTTTGATTCCCTCAGCCATGCTCATTTTCTAAAGTGGTTATTACGGAGGTCATTTGAGGGGAAAGGAGCCGGCCTGTGTTTTCATTCCACCTCTCATGTTTGATTTTAGCTGCAGCTCCCTCATGACACGGCATCACTGTTGCTGAGTGTGATCATGAGTCTCATCTGTCCAACCAGGTCACAAAATGAATACTAAAACTCTGTGATGTTTTGCAGAGTGAAAGGGAACATGGGCTGAAATAAAAACTTTACTCACTGCATTTACTCAGCGGACAACCCCATCGTCTGCTGCCTCAATCTCTTGAAGCAAAGACAAAGGGTCAGTGACCCTGGTGTTGGTATAATAGTTGACTAGCCTGTTTACATTTTTTTTTTTATTGATTGTCTTGGTAGATTTATTCATTTTTCTTTACTTCTGCAGCTCTTCGTGTTTCATAATGAAAACCAAATCATATATTGAACCCAAAAGATTTTCACAAGGTGAAAGTAAATAAAGACTGTGTTCTACTTAATGAACAGAAATGTTTTTACTTGCTGCCTCGGGATATTAAAGGCACAGAAGCTAAAAGTAATACACGGAAGCTTGCTGCCACAATGGACTGTGCAGCAGCTCATAATCAAATTGCAATTTTAGGAAAAAATTTTAATGAACTAAAATTACTTCATAATTACTTCTTGGTTTTTTCTTCCCTCCCTTTTCAGATGGTAAATTTGATAAGTAATTAATTGCATCCTTCTGCATTCCTGCTGTACATTGCACCTAAATACTGGGAACACAATCAAAGCCATATCACCCCTGCCAGTTTTCTGCTACACTTACAGACTTCGGCCAGTATGATTGCAAAATAGGCATGTAATTATGTTTTACCTAGGAAAATGTTCTTAATTCTTTTCCATCTGGTTTAACCTATGAAGCACAGTTTATCATTTATCATTCATAAATGTTCAGTGAGGTTTCACAGTACGTCTTTTTGATTGAAAATGCGCAGATTATTATATATATATATACATATATAATTTTTTTTGAAAAGCATCTATAACAATATTTCTGATCCAGTTGCACATCTAAGTATAATTTCTAAATCCAGTCATCAATGATAAGAATGTGCATTGGTTTTAATGCACCCATACTTTACCAACTGTCATCCATTATTGTCAGCCCTCTTGTTACATGATTAAATTAATCATTCAGTTTATGGCAGCATCCTAAAAAAACCTGAGCATTATGGGTGTAAAAGAAAAAGAAAAATAAGACTTTAAGGCAGAACTGTTGGTTTGGATTGAATCGGATTGTACAGACGGACCTGCTTAAGTGGACGCTGACTGTGTCACTATATTAAATATGTGGCAACTCCAACATTCACTTATTAGCATGATCTTCACTGTTGATCCTTCATAAAGATATTGCGGCAAAAAATAAATAAATAATAATAATAATAATAATAATATAATAATAACAATAACAACAACAACAACTTAGTGGGTCATGTTATAAATTGATTAACTGGAACATAAGTGAATTTGTTCCATTGAAAATATAGCCCACCGATGACAAATACATTTTCATGCCCTGTGCATCAACTTGGAATAATGTTTACATGTTAATGATATAAGTTACTTTAAAATGATGGTATGTCTGAACTGTCCCTATAAGGATGAATTATTCAGTATGGCTTCTTGTAAATCCACTGTCTGATTTCTCTTCAAATCTATAACAACTACAAAGAAATACACAGAAAAGCAAATCATGTCATCTGGTACATGATCAAATAATGGGAGTTAAAAATGAGGAGTAAAGATCTACTCGTCACAGAAATAATGAAGATGATTGTATGAATACTTAGTAAAACAATAGTTCCAGGTGAATCTCACCTGGAAGTCGTTGGCTTTGTTGTAGTGCATGTTCAGAGCTCTGAAAAGTTCTGATTCTCTCCCCACAGTCAGACCCCTCACATCAGCCACTCCCTCCATCAAGGCGTGTCGGGCAAACTTCTCCATCTGGATGTAGTAAAACTCCCTGAAGTTACTGAACCACTTGATGAGCTGGGAGGTGATGCAGCGCGTGAACTGAAGATGACAAAGATAAAAAGGTGAGTTAGCTGATGAAATGTGACAATGGTTAAAATAACATGACTGGTTTGTACTTTCATAGACTGTAATTTAAGTAATTGGAAAAAGCGGCTGCTAAACACGTCAAGATATAAAGAAAATATTAGTAAATGATATTTTGCCATGTCATATTTTCATTTTTAGACATTTTCTGTGGAAATTCAATAGTAATTTGTCTTTTTTTTTTTTTACACATCTGTTCACAAATAAAATCTAAAATTGACTGTCTGATTGTTTTTATTCTGCAGGGACAACTGTATTCTTAGTGCATAAAACATGTTTTACTTCTTTTTTTCTTTTTTTAATGCTGCGACCAAGAAAAACACCCCACACCGTCCCCAAGAGCTTAGTGACAGTTTATCAGTCATGTTTTATGAATCAAATCTAAAGGTGTTTTCTCACCTGCACATTGTGGAAGCATGTCTTCAGTACCAGTGAGCTTGGGTAGCGAGTGTAGAAGAACATAAGCTTTGCTTTTTTCAGATGGTTCATGGTCAGACCTTCCTAAAACACACCAGCGTTAAGGAGGAGGCACGCATAAACATCTCACACATTCGTAAATAACACTGACAACCTGACAAATGACACTTGTTGGATTCTTTAAGAAAAATGAACAGATTCACTGAGGACAAGCGTTGTGAGACAGAGGGACACAGAACCTCATCCAGGCAGAAGAGGCGCTACTGCTGGTGGCTAAAGACAGCGGCTTCAGAGCTAGAATAAGGAGGGAAATGTTAGACAACAATGTAAAATACTTGAAGGATACGTTGAGCATGTAGAGGTTGTTCTTCACCAGGCTGTCAGACTCAATCTTGACGTGAGGGAGGCACAGGCTTTCTAAAAGCATTGGACCCACTGACACTGTATGAGTCTGAGAGCTTCTCATGGATCTGGAATTGACCTTCGACCTCACTTTGACTGAATCCCACTGTGTGTCAAACATCTCAAACTTCCCCTGGCTGACCTCAGTGTATCCATCTTGCAAGCATCTCTGGGCATGTTGATGGGAAGTGTCATGAAACTTCGGTGACGGCTGGTCTTCGTGCAGAGTTGAGTCATGGCTGATGGGGACTTGAGGTTTTGGATGATGGTGAGCTCTTGATCTGGTGGGGAGGACAAACTTGTCCAGTCGAGGCTTTTGTACAACCAGAGACAAAGCTTCGGTTTGAACATCTGGGACTTGCCCCTCTGTGTTGCCACAACACGAATGTCTTATTTTTTTGTCATTGCACACTGATGACTGAAGGGGCACATCAGTCTCTCCGTTCCCCTGGTTGTTCAGTGACGCCTGTAGAAGTGGCATGCTTTTAAAGACGGAGTCAACACTCCGACTGACAGCTCTGGTCAGTTCATACTTCAAGACATCTGCCATCAGCTTAATTCTCTCAGGTTTGGATTGGAAGTAATTCATCAGTTTCACCTTTTTCCAGCCTTGATATTTTCGTCTTGAGCTGCTCTCAAATTCACCACATGAATCCCTAAGAGCGTCTCTTGGAGATGTATCAGGGGAGTCATTCCAGGTGGGATATTTTTCCTTCTTACTGCGGTCTATGCTTTCAGTTACCTCATCCACACGGGTAAACTTTGCTCTGAGCTGTTGGAGGTGTTGCTGCTGACTCTCAACCTGGTTGCTTGTTGTCTGGTCTTGACTCAGGCTGTCACATCTGCTTCTTTCCAAAGGATCCTGATGTGAAGGTATTTCTCCTGTCCTCTCATTTTGTTGCGTGCACTCCATCTTCTCATGCTGATTCACCATCATATCCATGCAGTGTGTGCCAGGAGAGCTGGTCATGCCTTTGATGATATTCTCTACTCTGGCACGCTTTGCTTGATGGCCACTGTTTAGGCTCCAGTCAAGATGAGCAAAAGAACTGGATTCAGGTGACAGGTGTCGTCTTGTGCCGTTGAGCTCCTTCTGGCTGGAACAGACCACGCCTGACCCAGCTTCATCGCTGCTGTAATAGTGTCCCTCCTGTAGTATTTTCATGCTCAGTTTGTTGCCTTCGTTAACAGTCACAGAAACACTTGGTACATTGGAGTTTGATGGCAGCGGGTCAGGTTCAAAAGAGGACAGACAGTTTACTGTGCAGCGGTCAAGGCAAATGTTGCTGGTGGAAGACAAACTTTTGTTCCAGACACTTGAATTCATTCTTTCTGTGTTAAAAAAAATGTGAAAGAAAACATCTACATAACTCTACAAAACAAGTGATATGAGAAATTAGAAACAACTAGAAAATGTCCCACAAAAAAAGGTCAATTCACTTTTTTTACAAGGAGCATTTTTTTTTCACAATGTGTAAGAAACAACAAAGAAACATATCATACGCTCTCTTTGCTAGAAAAAAAATTATAGAAAAAATTATTTACACATATTATCTTTTTGTGTTTGTGTTAACTGAGCATTTGATGTTCCAATTTTTACACACACACAAAATCCAAGCAAGTGAAGTTGTGTCTCCCATCAGCTTGATGTATCAGGACTATTTTGAATTGAATTAGATGGACTAAAATCCAGAGGTTAAATCGTGACTTCTGAGAGCAAACATAAAATGTAGCTGAGAAATGAGAGGAACTGTTGGACGGCCTACCTGTTGCCCGTCGGACCGGACCGGAGGAGGAGCAGGTCTGGAGCCTGCTCGGGGAGAGCTCACTCATATTTGTACCGGTCCGGAGGCCAGGAGGTGTGGTCTACCGGGACCGACCCCGTCTGCCGTGCAAGAACTATGAATAAATATCACCAGGATGACATCTGAAGCCCGCTGTTAAAGTTTACATTCCCAATGAAACCCATCATTTTGTGTAGTTGTACCTGTTGTATCATTTATTTAAAACATGTATCATAGCGTTCTCCCAGATTCCACAATGGTACAGTCTTATTATTGGTAAGTATGTTTTTATTTTAATATCACGTATAAACAATACCAAAAACAGAGTTGTTTCTTTCTGTAATGTCACCGTTTCTTCTGCTATACTTGGTGGTGTACATGATGTGGTTATTCTCGGTCTCAGCTCCGAGGGGCCGCTGCCCCTCCACCCCTCCAGCCGGCCGGAGTGGTTGCTCCCAGCGGGTCCAGCCGCCGGACGCCGCTCCCTCCAGACAGCCGCCACCTTGCGCCATGTTGTCCCGGTCCCGGACTGTGTACCGGACCCTGGGCCGGTCCCTGTCGACGCTGACCCAGGTAGGTCCAGACCGTGTTACCCTCGGGCCGTCAGCCGGTAAACAGGAGCCGACACAGGCGACCGTTTACCGGCTGACAGCGGGCATGAGCTAGTAGTGAAGCCGGGCCTCGACCACCAAGGACGGTTACTGCCGGCTTCAGGAGCAGCTCGGCTCAGACAACGAGCCGACAACACTTCCCCTAAAAGATCTAACAATCAAGGTCTGATTTTATTTCAACAAAGCTGGAAAAACGCACCCAAAGCTAACAGCAGCCGGCAGTCTTGCTAGCTTACAAGCTAAAGCAGCCCGTTAGCTGTAATGGTTGTTTCCAGGGTTTCTCCAAATGACTCGGCTCGGCCCGGCCCGGCTCGGCTCGGATAAGTCCAGACTTTATTCTCTTCGTAGGTTATGTGTGATTATGGTGACCTGACAGAAATAGTCCATGTTATATCAGACATGTGGGATGTTCCTGGACAGGTACTGAAACATGATCTGCTCTTCCTGCCGGTGTCAGTGCTGTCAGCTGACTTTGGATCAGTTGTTGGTTTATTGAATCCACATGATTAAAACTGACAGTCTATGCAAAAGATTTTTGGACCAAATGATCTGGAGTTTTGACTGAGGAAGGTTATTGGGGAGAACATCTATTTACCAGCGCTTCACCAGCCTTTATTATTACCCTGATGGTGTGAACAAGTGGTATTATGGATGATGTTCCTGTATCTTACAGTGTTTAGGTTAGAAACACAAGTAGCTCTAATGTAGAAACAACAGTGGACGAGCACCCAGAGGTCCAGCCCTCAAAATACTTTCACATATGAGTCATCACATACGGTAACACAGGACTGTAACACAAAGCTAAAGCTGCAAAGGGTCTCGCCTAAGTTACTGAATGTACAACTTTTTCTGTGTGAATTGGAGAATCTGCTCTACTGATGTGTCGTGTTAGTGGAGGTGTTACAAACGGTGGGACCACATCTAAGTAGACATCCTTTGAACTGCATTTTCAGGATATGCATATGTTTTCTTAGCATCTGCATGGCCTGTGTTATTGTTGGACCTCTTTAGTAGATTTACAAACAACAACAACAACCTTAACGCAGCAGATTAACCTCAATGGTCAGGTGAAGAGAGAAGGAAGCTGATGGTGTGATGTTCAACTGTGATTGAATACTTCAACTGATTTATTTATATTTATTTTTTATTTTTTTTTCTTTCTTGTGTGTCTGTTCAGGCCAACAATGTGCTGGTCCGTCAAAGCGTATCAGGTAAGTACAGCCGTGCTTTGAGATCCTCTGCTGTAATATAACTTCCAAGATATCTCTATATTCTGTTGCTTATGAAAAAAACAAGCTTCCTGAGTGTGGCATCCCAGTTGAATGGCTGAGATGCCTGAGCAGCTCACAAGTGGTTACTTGTAGCTTTCAGTGACCTCTCACTCATATCTAATGGTAGAGGCTTGGTAGAAACCACTGATACTGGTCTTGTTGATTTTTTTTTTGATTTTTTTTTTCCTCTCCTCATTTCTCTTTTCTTTTTTTCACCTTTAAGGCCTTTCAGTCTGCAGTCGACTAGTTTACAGGAGTTCTCAACCGTGAGTGTTCTTTCCTGTTTTGATTTTTGTCTAGTATAACCTGTGACTGTGATGAAGATCAGTGACATATTTTATTTCCATATTTTAGATTTGTTCATAGACCATAAACTGAACTTTACATTTGCATCTCCACATTATAATGTGTGTTTTTTAGTACTGCAAAAAACCTCAATGAATTTGTTTCAAAGTAAGCATTTGCTGTTTCTTTGTTTGTGTAACTGTAGATTCATATATATTATTTGCAATAATTATAAGGTCTCATGGGCTCAATAGTAAAATATCACATGTTAAATTCTATCATCCAGAGATTTAATTAATACTTTGTTTTTCGACATTTAGATGTGAATATCCATCATCAGCAAATGTCTTCCACTTCAGATATTTCAAGACATCTGCTGTTCACAGTATGTACTGCAATAGCTCTCAAAATTTTGTCTTAAACTCAACCCTGCTTTGTCTGGAACTTGAAGTCACAGTTGTTTTTGTCTCCGTGCAGGGGATGAAGTTGTTACAGTCAAAACTCCTGCATTTGCAGAATCCGTTACAGAGGGAGACGTGAGGTGGGAGAAAGGTTGGTGTTTTTCCGCATGTGTTGGCTAAAATACTGTCACTATTTCACAGGTGTGTTACCCTGCTACACCAGTCATCAGTGGAGTAGTCACGTTTGCACACATGAAAAACATGCTGCATTGTTTTTGTTGTAGCTGTGGGTGACTCTGTGACAGAAGATGAGGTGGTGTGTGAAATTGAGACTGACAAGGTATGAAAAAGAAAATGTCAACCTTAAAATGATTATTTATTTATTTATTTATTTATTTTTTACTTAAATAGAACATGAAAAACACATACTTGTTTTATCACTTCCAGACGTCGGTACAAGTTCCTGCTCCAGCAGCCGGTGTAATTGAGGAACTGCTGGTGCCTGACGGAGGGAAGGTAGAGGGAGGAACACCACTCTTCAAACTCCGGAAAGGAGGTGAGCACATCATTTATCATTTTATCACTCATAATCATCTAAAAGAGCTGGTGGCAGTTTATCTTTCAGTGTCAGTCAGTAGCACCTTGATCTAAACAGAACTTTCTTTGACAGTTTATCATCAGAGGAGAATGTGCTGTATTTTACTGCTGTATTTCAGCAGATTGTCTGTCGAATGGACATTTTATTCAGAATGCAGTTTAACTCAATGCAGTACGTTGGTCGAGAAACACAGATGTGACATTGAAATCTGTGTTTTAGTTGAGCACTATATGGTGGATCAAAGAAATTAAATGGCTAAAGAAGTGAACATATAAAACAGCAACAATGATAAGTGAATATATACAGTATTTAGTCATTAGACCCACCCAGACATAACTTTTTTCGTCTCTCCTCAGCTGTCGCTGCTAAAGCTGCTCCTTCCCCAGCTGCAGAGGAACCAGCTGCAGCAGCTGCTCCTCCTCCACCTCCTCTACCTCCTCCAGCTTCAACCCCCACAGCCATGCCTACAGTGCCACCACAGACTGCCCCAGCCAAACCTGGTGTGTTTTCTTCGCTGGCATATAAATCTACAGATAATCTATCTATGTTTATGTTCTGTGTATATATATATATATATCCTAGTAAGCCACTGGGAACTATCTTCCCTGCTTCTGTCTGCAGTTTCTGCCGTCAAGCCCACAGCTGCAGCTCCTGCACCAGCTCTTCCAACAACAGGAGGCAGAGGAGAAAACAGGGTAACGCACATAATAAGCAATGGCATTCTTTCCATGGCGTTCCAACAATGTAAACAGACCTTGTTGTTCTCCTGCTGACCAGGTGAAGATGAACCGTATGAGGCTGAGGATCGCTCAGAGGCTGAAAGAGGCTCAGAATACCTGCGCCATGCTGACCACCTTCAACGAGGTGGACATGAGGTGAGACTTAAAGATGACTTCAAGATTCCTCATTACATTTATGTCAATCAGTGTTGCAGGCAAAATACATGCAAAACACCCTGAACTACATTTCATAGACGTTTACACACCACTGTTAAATGTGATTATCAGAATCTTGATGAAGATGATTCCTCACCCAAAAAATTGTGTACAATTTTTATTGTCAATTTTGCCTCAGCAACATTCAGCATATGAGGACAATCCATAAGGATGCTTTCTTGAAGAAGCACAACATCAAACTGGGTTTTATGTCAGCTTTTGTGAAGGCGGCAGCACACGCCCTGAACGACCAACCTGCTGTGAATGCAGGTAAAGCAAGACAGACTTTCTTCTGATGAAAATTGAACCTGTTTAAAGTATACACAGTAAAGCCAAATATTATTGTGATGATTTTTGTTTCTTAAACAAAACCTGTTAAATCATTTTGAAAATATTTTTACCGCAGTTATTGATGATACAACCAAAGAGATCATCTACAGGGACTATGTGGACATCAGTGTTGCTGTGGCAACTCCAAAGGTACAACTTTTAACTCTATAAATCTTAACATATTTGTGTTAAAAAAAAAAAAAAAAAAGAAAGAAAGAAAACCTTTAAATGCTGAGTAACTCTGAATCTGAATGACATCTTTCTTTAGGGGCTCGTTGTACCAGTGATCCGTAATGTTGAGAACATGAACTTCACTGACATTGAGAAAGCTATTAATGTCCTGGGAGAAAAGGTAAAGCTTTGTACTGTCAATGTGCATCCTAGCATTATAATATTCTTTTTAAACCTTTTGGCACTGCTGCGCTAAAAAACCCACTATCTATTCACTTTTATCAAAAAAAAAAAAAATAGACGGTTTAAATGTGCTGTGCACTCACAGGCTCGGAAAAATGAGCTTGCGGTTGAAGACATGGATGGAGGCACTTTCACCATCAGCAATGGTGGTGTGTTTGGTTCTTTGTTCGGTACACCTATCATCAACCCGCCCCAATCTGCGATCCTGGGCATGCATGGCATCTTCGACCGACCTGTGGCCATTAATGGGAAGGTGAGAATTATGTGTCTATAACTAAACCTGTTGTATGACTATTAAAACTGTGAAGAGTTAACAGCTAAGTGACATAAGCTGAGGTATGAGCATAAATCTCGTGTAAGAAGAATTACATCAGCTTGTGCTCTGTGCTCCGGCAGGTTGAGATCCGGCCCATGATGTATGTGGCACTGACATACGACCATCGGCTGGTCGATGGCAGGGAAGCGGTCACTTTCTTACGCAAGATAAAAGCTGTGGTGGAAGATCCACGGGTTCTGCTTCTGGACATGTGACGTGTCTGTATGTTATAGCTGCATAAAATTAACTCCCCATCACAAAACAAGTCGCACAACCCCACATACACAACTGTTGTTGTCTTTGTTCTTGTTAAAATCATCCTGACAGGAATTGTTTGGCTATATTTGTATTTACCAAAGAGACAACTCACATTCACAGTACTGGAAAAAGTCACATATGGGTGTTTTGTAACAGCCATGTGCACTTCAGATGAACATGAGTCAGTAGATAAACACTTGATATGCCCTTGTCACGGTAATCATGACATATGAATGGCTTCTCCAGACAACAATTGGCTGCAAGACTTTCTGCCCTGCTTGTTAGTTGGAGCTTCTAAGCCACTTTTTCCACAGCGGGTCCAAGCAGAGCTCTGTCTCATTATTTCAAGATGTTTGAATGTTAACACAACCAAGAGATTTCTGTGGCTTCCTGCTGGTCATTGTTACTGGCTACAGTCTGGAAAATGAGGCTCACCAAACAGGAAAGCAGGTCTTTATATGGAACATGTCTGTGTCAGTGCCATGACTATAAATCAACGTCGACAGTACAGTTACAAATTGTACAAATCACCAAGCAGACACTTAGTAGAAACATTTTGTATGTTGTTTCTTTCATGGTCAATATGTTTGGAGGAAGGTTCAAAACGCACAATTTGGCAGCAGCTTTTTATGTTAGGCTCCATTGTTACATTTTCATGATATTATACTATACAGTATATATAAATAATACTTGTATCTATTTTGAGAAACAATTTTAAACATTAAACACCTCAAAGGTTTATCCACTGAAATTTGTCTTCCACATTTCCTTCAGAAACCATGTACATGCTGCATGTTTTGGATTACTGTTGATCCCAACAATTCTCTCCCTGAAATTACTCCATCTGAATTTACTAATCCATTAGTTTGTAACTAATTTTAAGTTACTGTTAAATAAGTTTAAAGCAAAACTACCCAAATGTCCTGGTTGTATAAAGATAGATTTTAGAACCGTAAATTAATTCCCTTTGGCTATTCAAAGAGGGCAAGGTGTCACATTGGTCTCTGGGAGCCTGTGATTTAAATTTTTATCTCTGAGCATTGATCTTGCATTGATCAGTTGATAAAGTGATTGATTGTCAGAACAATTGATTGATGGAACTAGTATTTATTTGCAGGCAATGATAATGATAATGTCTACGCCGCACCAGAGAAAATGTTCACTGCACATTTCACCTGAGTTTCATTTGGTGAAAACAGAGAAAAAGAACTTTGAAATCTCTTTCACACAAAATAAAAGCGCTGGTTTGAGGCAGGGAGCGTCTTCATAGTCAATCTTGACCAGAGCATTTAATCTCGTGCCAAATCTATTTTCCTCCTAAACTCTCTGCTGCAGATGAATTCTGTTCCAGAGACTGATCTTCAAAGCCTCATTAGCCAGCCCACCGCTCGGCTCTTGAGGAGCTCTGAATAATGGAATTATCTCTGACAAAGTCTTAAGGGTTGCTTGGCCCCGTCTCCCTCTTCACAAACACAGACTCAAGTGTGTGCAGCTGTGTGTGATACCCCTTCAGCATTTCTGTTTACTTTAATAATCACAAGAGACAATTGATCCTAATGTTCGTCTTTGTTTCTTTGCCAGCACCTATACAAATGTCTGAGCAACACTGTTTGGAGGAAAAACACAATTCATTATGAGAACACAAAAAACCCAAACATTAGATTAACATGAGAATACTAGAGGTCCTAATGGACCTGAATACAGCAAACAATGATACAAGGGTTCCTTTAATTTAATTATTTACTTTTATTACAGCTCAAGATTCCATTAGCGCTTTCGAAATCATGTTAATTAGCCGTGTGAGCCAGTGGGTGCATAGATATCTGAAGGGTTTGTTGGCAGCTTTGTGTTTTCGTCTTCAAATTTGGCCAAATCAGTGAATTTCCAATTGGACTGCTCAATAAGATGTGGTTTTTAAGTCTTTGTGTCCATTCACATGAAAGATGGCCCATTAGAAATTGGCAGCTAGCTGCTGCCACATCAGAGAGATGAATTTACCTAAATTATTCTGTTGTTTTTTATTTATTTATTTAAAATGTTTTAAATAAGCTAATTATATCAATAATAATAAGAAGAAGAAGAATTGTATTTTAGTGTGGTTGGAATAACTGTATTTGTACTTCGGTCTTCAAACACTTTTGCTTTAAAATAGTTGAGTACATAAAGCACTCTTTATCTAGCTGAACATGACCACACATTGTCAAATGCAAAGCTCTTGTTTGGAATAACTTAAAACTGTGTTCTAGCTTGAGATGTATTTCTCTGTGTACACATCCCTGATACATGTTTACAGGGACAAACTGTTTGATAGAAGCTAAACGGCTAAATCAATGCGCGAATGCTCCCTCTCCCCATTGCCGATCCACATATTGACAAAAACATGATATAGCTCCATTAGTTCCATCTCAACAACTCAAGCACCATTTCTGCCTCCATGACTGATTTGACACATTACCAGTGGTTATGAGAACATGAGCAATGGTTGCAGAAGGCTTCCATATCGTTATTGCAGCGTCACCCCGATCAGAATCGGAAATGCATTATAGTTTAGGTGCATAATAATTTCTAATTTTATAACTAATATTAACACTCTGGAAATTTGAGTGGTTTTCACTAAATACAATAGAGCTTCAACACAAATAGATGTTCAGGAATATGTCAGGCCTGTAACACTAAAATAAGGTAGGGTAATCTGGTGAGCAAATTAAAAAATAAATATATAATATAATATTAATATAATATAAATATTAATAATATATATATATATATATTAAACATCATTTCTTCATAGTTGTTTACGTACATATCAGTTACACACAAGGAATAAAATGGAAAAGGCACCAAGTGATTGTAACACATCTCCTACACCAGAGGGTGTAGTTACTACTTTGGCGCTGCTAATGAAACAGTTTTGCTTCAGACACATGATCAGACAAGCACTTGGATATATTTTACCGCTAATTAGGCTTCTATTATTATGCTTCATCCATATATTGTTTTATAAAATGCTCCTCCAAAAGGCGAAAATATGAAGTGATTGAAATAATTGAAACAGGATTTTGGTTTGAAAAGGCCGAGCCTGTCCTGATGTCCCACAACAATATTTGTTCAGCTGCCTACACAAGATACACAGGTGAGACGTGTGATGTCATTGTCTCCTCTGTGGTAGTGCTGCAGCCACCTGACTGAAACAGATTGCACTGTTGGATATCACACCTTGAGACAATTCATCAGCGCACCCTTAATAATCCCACTCTGTGGGGCCTGCATAAGTAATGCTGCACATGCATATTCATAGTTGTGTTGTTTCAGGCCGTTTCATTCAAAGCTAACCAATGTGGCAAAACAACTAGCTTGCATCTGGCCCTATTCTTTCTCTCCTCTCGGTCCTTTGATATGGATGCCAGCTCTCTTTTTCTTCTTCCTCTTGTTCTGTTGTCATACCAGAAGATTATTTTTGGATGGGGAGAATGAGGCTGTGGACCCCGTGGCCCAGGCACAGACACAGCTGGCGGTGTTGAGGTGGGTGCAGCTGGTTGGTGTCGCAGGTTCACGCTGGGCAAAAATGGGCTGAGCTAAGAACTACAGTGGGAGAAGGGGGGGGGGGGCACTGACGTCACAGGAAGCAGCCATTATGGTACACCTGCCACACCAGTGTGTTTGTGATGTCATCCTCCTCTAAGTGCTGCTATGTTTTGTAAAATTGCAATTTGAGCTGATAAGTATGAAGTGCGTTCTGGTTTGCAAAGTGAAGACCAACGTTAAGAACTTGCTTCCACTTTTATTCGAAGATGTCTTGTGCGTTTTCCCTTTTCCCAGATCCTGCTTGGCTGGATTTATGACAGCTCAGCAAACTGTCTGCAACAAAGAGGCACATTCATCACAACCTCTGAAAATGTTTTTCAGTGATTTGAGTGGAAAGCATCATACGTCCACCAGCTCTCAGACTAACCTGTAGGTTATCTTGGCTGTGCACTTTTTGTCAAATTTCTTGACTAGCCAGTTAAGCTGACGCTGATCCAGAGGTACATTAGCAGCCTGAAAGCAGAATAACTTTATTTACTTCCTCACAAGCAATAACTGAATACTCTCATTTAAACTATGGTCCGTATTAAATTGGCTCTTTTAGGGAGTGTTGTGAGAAATGGTTTGACCTTTACAGCCCTCCTGAAGGCAGCGGTGGAAACTTCCATTGTTCCTTCTTTGTCCAAACGCGAGAAGAAATCCATGATGCTTTCATTTTGCTCTTTGAGGAATTTCTATGGAAGAATTGAAATCATGTTTACATTTTGGAGACATTTCAGTTTATTTTCATGAAGATGCAGGAAAAAAGTATCAGTCAAAGAAAATGGACAAATGGTAAGAGGTCATCAATGTCTGTATGTATACATTTAGATACCAGGCATCATTTTTGTATGATCTTAAGAACTAACATTTGTTCATGTCCACATGACCCAAGTTTCTCTCTTCCAGAGAACTGACCTGAAAGATCTGGAGGGCAGATAAGTTCCTGGTGACGGAGTTCATGACGCTGTAGCAAACATCCATAGCAGGAGACCTCTGACGTAGTTCTTCCAGCAGCTCCACGAAGGCCTCGCACACAAACACTTTCTGCACTCATATATTTGGCCCAGCAGTTACATTTACACTGTTGATATGCTGATGTAAAATCGTTTTTACTTCACCTACAGAAATATCAATCGCTTCCACTGCAGATTTTGTGTTGTTAGTAACTGTTTGGAGCAGCATCAGAGCGCCAACTTCTGTCATCGGGTTTTGGGAAAGCTGGACAAGACACACACACACACACACACACACACACACACTAAAATTTAATCAAGGTGCAGCTACAAAAAAAAGTTTGAAATGGTCACAATAGTGGCAGTCATGACCCAACATGCCAGTTCTCCAGGATTCACCCTTTCGTCCACCCACCTTGAGGACCCTGAGTGTGTCGTTGGTAGCCAGACCGTGACAGAGCAGTGTCACACCCTCATCATGTATACGGTTATGGCTGAGGTCCAGCAGCTCCAGTGTGTTGTTCTGTTTCAGTGCCTGGCCCAGTGACTGCGCCTCAACACGGCTGAGGCCATTCCCTGACAGATGGAGCTCCTTCAGAGTGGAGTTCACCTGAGGTAAGAAGAACAGCGTGACACACAGATAAGTTGGGATACAGATAAATACAGTCTGGAGGCCTGGGTGTGTTGTTTGTCACCTTCAGGCCAGCACTCAAAGTCACAGCACTCTTCATACGAATGCAATTCCAGTTCAGATTCAGGACCTCAACACCGACATTTGTGGCTTTGAAAAAGATAAAACAAAATTAAAGTCAAATGAAAATAAATGTTTTCTGAGAAATCAGAGTGGGCACAAATAAAAACTTTTAAGTTTTCAGCAACACAAAAAGAGACTTGACTGTTTAAAAATTATGGTTTTTATTTTTGCTTATTCTAATTATGTTTTTCCAAAAAGGAAAAATCGAAACTTCAGTTAGTCTTTCTTGTGTAATATTTGTACATTCGCATCAGCTCCAATTAAATGTAAGGATTTAGTATCTGTAGACTTCCTGGAAAACCAGCACTCCTGTACCTAACACGTCACCAAGTTCTCCTGTATCACAAAACTTGTTGTGACTGAGGTCCAGTTCTTTGATCACATAGTCTCCCTGTAAGATAAGACAAGAAGCTGTTTGTGCAACATTTAGTTATGATGGTTGGTTGATGTGTAATGTGAATAGGTGTCTGGGTTTTCATGTCGTCATTCACCACACCCATCTAATAAACAGAACTTAAGACTGACCTTTAAAGCATCAGCAAAGTATTTAGCAGTAGAGTCATCAAAATGATTTCCTATGGGAATGAAAAGGTGATGTTCAGATGTGCTCACAAAAATGCACATATAACTTTTTTTTTTTTTTTTTTGAGTGAGTGAGTGAGCACCTGCAAGCTTGATGGATTTAATGTAATAATTGTCTGACAGCATTTTGGAAACAGCTACTGCTCCTTCAAGCTGCAGCTGGTTGTTGGACAGATTCTGCGACAGGAGAACGGAGTAATCTGAATACAGTTAGTTTGATAGACACCTTTGCTCTTACAGGTAAATTATATTCTGGAGACGACTATCTCTCTAACCAGCTGGTAATTATGGGCAGGTTTTCGGATCTGGCGTGAAACCTTTAGAACAGTTACCAGACTCTGAATAGTGATGTTGGTTTGAAGCATCTCCATCAGATAGCGAGCCCCCTGTGCCTTTAGTAAGCAATCCTCCATCTCAAGGTTTGTGATGTTCTGGTTTTCCTAAACAAAGAAAACAAACAAACAAACAAAAAAAGATTCACTTACAGGAAACATATTTTGTGGATTAAATGATGGAGGGTCCCTACTTGCAACGCTATAGCCAGAGCTTTGGCTCCCAAGGGTCCGACAGCATAGTGGTTAAGGGTGAAGGTGGCTTCATCCATGTGACGGAGGAAGGAAGAAATGGGAGGGGTGCCTATCTGCTGACAGGCCTGCAGATATACCTCTGCACAGGACACTTTCTGTTTCCTATCTGAGCCGTCTGAGAGGAAGTGGGACAGAAGTTGCAGAGACGGGCGTCACTTTTGTTATACCACAAAGAGTCATTTCTAATGTTTCACAGTCAAACCAACTACAGTATGAAAGTGAAACCACTTGTTAGTTATTTAGCTGTGTGTGTGTGTGTGTGTGTGTGTGTGTGTGTGTGTGTGTGTGTGTGTGTGTGTGTGTGTGTGTGTGTGTGTGTGTGTGTGTGTGTGTGTGTGTGTGTGTGTCAGTCACATTGCTGTCACTCCTCAGTTATATGTAGCAATAATTCTAATGACTACACATCAGAAAAACAGCATAATCTATCCAAACAACAGGTGGGCAGAAACATCTCAGCTTTCCAAAATCAATAATAATCTGGAGATCTTAGGAACCTGAAATCAATGTGCTTTGAAACTGTTTAGGACCTTTAGATACCTGAGAGAGGAGCTGAGGGGACATGGTCTCTAACCTACCGTCTGTTTCCAGGTCAGTGTCCCACTCAGCACCACTGTCCTCCTGCTGATGGACAGGCTGAATGTCCTCCTGCTGATGATGGACAGACTGACTGTCCTCCTGCTGATGGACAGGCTGAATGTCCTCCTGCTGATGATGGACAGACTGACTGTCCTCCTCCTCCATCGGACTGCAGTGACCTGAGGCCTCGGACAGGAGACAGGTGAGTCCTTTGTGCTGGACAGAGAGGAGACCGTTAAACCGACCTGACGTCCATTTAAAGGACGACTTTAAACCGGACCGGAATAAAACTCAGTTCAGTTAGTATTTAAAAAAAACCAAACATTATAACCTGTCTCTGGTGTCCAAAGTGAAAAAGGATCAGCTACCTGAGCGACTAAATCCACCACAGAGGTAAACCGGGTTTTTAAAAATGGCCCTTAACGGTTTCTCCTCAACAGGAACACCCGGTTAGTGAAGAGACAACAAGCTAAAAACGACGGGAGAAGTTAAAAACAGCTTTACATGAAGCTGTGGGGTTTTTTCTGGCATCATAAATCCTGACAAAATGAACCGAAATATCAGATCCGGTAAATAACGCAGTTCGTTGTGATGACCACTAGGTGGCGCTGTTGGCTGCAAATACTTTCCAACTCTAACAGCAACAACAATAATAATCTGTCAGTCAGCCTCCACTTTAAATCCTCCTTCATGTTTGTTTGGTCAGAAATGTTGACTTATTGCCTTCTGGACAGGCCAGTTTTTGCTCATCTTCCTCTTCATGCCTGTCACTGCTGTGTGTTTAATACGTTATCTTTGGGATCCAACCAAGAGTTTTTCCTCCATCCTGGTATGAAGAGTGAAGGGCAGAAATCAAAAATTTACTGTGGCCATACCCTTGGTGACTTTTTCTGGCTGTCCAAAGGTAACATCAGTCAGCATACTGATGATCTGCTGTTAAATATTGATTAATGTTGGAATCAACGCAATTATAAAGGGACTAAATTAAGTATTGATCAAATTAAAATTAAATTAGAATTATAGAAGGTTTAATTTAAATGTAAAATGTACACTTTTATATTTAGGCATTTGTTCTGTATGCAAATGGGAACGTTCCCCTGCTGTGCTCTCAACAAGGAGACAGTGGACATTAAGCCTTGCAGAAATAAAAGCATGAAAGACCATTTATAAATTTTGCTAATTAAAGTTAATCCCTCATTTTGACAATGTTCCCCAGCTGTTAGAAAATATGATTGCACAACTTTTTGTAATTTGTTACTTCCAGTGTCATGACTGCTGTGGAAAAAACAAAATGGCTCTGATTCATTTCACTAGAGAGAAATGCCATGTTGGTTCATGTAGTTAGAAAATAAAATTTAATCTATTCAGGGTAACAGAGACATACATAGCAGATACAGGTCCAGAACAGACATTGAAATACTGCTCAGCTGAAGAGATTTCTGCTTTTCACAGCTGTTTAACAGCGCAACATGACAGAGACAGACTGGAAAGACTGAAAGGACAAATCACATCAAGTGATTAACAAGCATTTCATATATGTTTATGTATACAAAGCAGTATAAAACAAGTACAATAATGGACAGACAACAAGTACAAAAAAACAAGGGTGTAAACATTTTGTGTATATGTGCTTTTCATGACGCCAGCGTCACCACAAATCGGATCAACCGGTATCTGCCATCGTCAAGGCAGGGTATAGAAATCAACATTACAAAAACAGAAAACTCTACTCCGTCTGGTGTACTTGTATTGAGTATTGTATTCTAAAAACTCTACACCTGTATATTTCGACTAGCATACAAAGGAAAACTGCAGGACACTAAGTCTTTGTGGGCCTCTGCACTGAAACAATACCACACAATTTACTCAGGGCTTTAGTAACAGAGCACCATATCGATATTAGTGTGTTTCCTCAGCGTTGTTTCCAGTTGTACTCTTATGTTTTGCATTGGTCCCTTTTGTGTAGAGGTGGTTGAAGTAAACACTAGGCACATCACATTAAGTGTTGACTCAATGCAGAGATGGAGCTGGGTCGTTCCAGTCTTCCAATGGACAGAGCCAGCTCGTGTAGCAGTGCTGAGGATGCCCTACAACCTCCGGTCCTTGGGCACAGTCTCCAAAAGTCTCCAGCTTGGAGCGCAAGTGCTTATGTATAAATGTATTGCCAGTTATATTTTCATTTTAATGGCTGCCATGATGCTGCTAGATTGGGTTTCAGGGACGCAGTGTCCCTGGCTTCCTGCTTTCACTTGGTGTCAGTGGACAGCTGCTCCAGCAGGGGGTTGGACTCGCTGTCAGGTGTTTTGACACTATCGGTTCTCACGATGCAGGTGGGCCGGTGGAGATTGAGCATCACCATTAGCTGCTGCCTTTCCATGCGGAGCTCCTCAATCTGGGCCTTCAGCTCTGAGTTCACCATCTCCAGGCGCTCTGATTCCTGGACAGATGTTGAATTATTAGATATGAATTGATTTAATCCTGTTTGTTTAAACCAGGCTTGAATTAGCCTGGTTGTGTTGGCTCAAAGTTGTGTTAAAGAGCTTGAATATCATCAGATGCTCAGGTTAACTTAAATCCGGCTCCTCTCGTCTGCCACCCTCAGCTGTTTATGTCTGCCCATTAGCACTGCTGTGTCATGAGCTCACCCTTTGAAGGAAGTCAGTTCGTTCCTTCTTTTTGTTTCGGCATCGTGCTGCTGCTACTTTGTTTTTCTCCCGTCTCCGTTTCCTCCTTTCCTCATCTTCATCCATCTGCCAACACAGTATGTACAATGAATTTTATAAGAAAAAAAATCTGATAATTACTGTTTGAATTGTCTATACCTATAACTAAGAGTGGTTACTCTTGTGAAATCTCAAGTACTTCTTGTTTCAACCACTAGAGGGAATACTATCTTATAGCATACCACGTTTGTATAATAGCTGAAATTCACAAGGTGTCTACACTATTAAAATATTTACATTTATATATAAATACATGGCTGTCAAACATAAAAGTCTAATTAAGTGCAAAAAATATTTCTGAACAACTGCCAGCTGCACTTCATTGTACTTTTAATGAAGTCACTTAAATCATTATATGCAGCTCTTTCTCATTATTGCCTTGACAGAGAGCTTTTAAAGATCCTGGAGCTCTTCTCTGGTCTGATCTTTCATACACCCCACTTTGCAGCATTTCTTCTTTTCCCTTTTCCTCCTCACCTCTGTCTTGATGGAAAGCGGCCTTTTCCCCAGCCTCCCCAGGAAATGCAGCGGGGACAACATGGTGCCTAGCTGGCGGAAGTCAGCCAGCTTGAGTTGATCAGTGAGCGTGGTGGCCGAGATGCCTGCCAGCGGCCCCAGGCTGGGTAAGGAGCCCGCCGCTAGCGAAGGGTCAGGTATCTGTCCCGGCATCATGTCCGACACGGCCACCACCGCTGCTGTGTATAGAGAAAGAGAGAGAGAGAGAGAGCAAAAAGAGGAAGAGTAGGAGTAATTAGGACATGTTAAGCCTAAAGGGAAACCGCTGATAATGAAATTTCACAGCAACTTTTTTCGTGCATAAACTTGAAGGCAAACTGTAATTTTAATTCCCCTCTAGCCTAAAATAACCAATTAATTCACATCCCATCCTGCAAAATGTGGTACAAAACAAATATATGCTCTAAAACATCTGGGAGTAGGTATATGATGGTAACTCACGCAACACAATCAAACCCTCAATCTATCTCGATCTAATCACCCCTTAGTATTTATATTCTGTCAGAAAAAGGATTCATTTACTCTTCTGGATGATTGTCATCAAACATTATTGTAAACACATGGTGACATTTCCATTGAAACTTTGGCAGCTTTGACAGCTCTATTATCTTCTTCATCATCAGCCAGCAGGAAACAAACTTAACACTGTTCGCAGCTATACTCATCTCTGTAGCTTCATATTAAGAGAGAACCCATCAACCATTTTAGACTGATTGCCTAAGCGGAGACCCATATTTCTCTTCTGAACATTAATCCAGTGAATTTTTTTGACTTTTCCATTTTCTGTCTTTTAACAAGGATTCAAAGGATATCAAAAGCGTTTGTGTCAAAAGACATTCCACCGCCACCCTCTTTCACCAATTTTGGGTAGTTTAGAGGGTTTGACCGCAGCACTTTTTAATGTAATCAGGGAGGAATGAGGGGCAGAGAGGAGAAAAAGGAGAACTTGTGCAGGCCTAAAGGAAGTGGCTGAAGAATTAAGATGTCTCTCTAATTACTGTGAGACCAAGGGTTGGAAAACTTCTTATGGCCAAATAAAAAACAAATGTTACAGATGGGAACAGTGAAACATGAGCTGACTCTTCCCTGCCCATCCCTGCAATTTCCAAGGAAAGGCAGGAGTGAGAGAGACTTTTAGTAACATCTGACAAGGAATAGTTTCTCTTATGGTCCAGCAATTATCAATAAAAATCTATAAGGTAAATGGGCAAAGTGTGGGTAGGGTTAGGGCACACAGCCAGCTGTCAGTATATTTATGAGAAAATCCTGGATGACTGATGCAACTAATACTTCAGTACGTTTGGTTAGCTAGGATTACCAGCCAAAGCTACGAGGAGTTTTAAAAAGATTGATGCTATCAATGTGACTTTAACAGCTTAATTCACATTTGCCTACTGAGTATTTGGCCAAACCTAAACCTCAACAGGTTGGGTACAAACTGAACAAAGCTCCTCTCATAGGAGACCAACAAAGACGTGTATTGTGAAGAGCTGCAAAAACAGCTGACCTTGCATTTGGGTTACTTGCCGTCAGGCTGAGCATATTGTAAGTTATGTCGAGTTTTTCTTTCTTTGCCCCCCCCCCCCCCCCACACACACACTTTTTTTCTTTTTTGCAGAGGTGAAAAATGTGTGCCATTACAAAAGCAATAGAGGAGGTAAAAAGCAGGGTTATGTAACGCTATTCTAATATACTCCACCCTTATGGGCTGGTCTCAGAGTGTTTTCACAGTTGGACTGGGGTTTACTGTCGTCTATGGAAGTGACCGAACCTGCTCACTTAGGCCAAGAAGTCACCCCTGAGGTGTTAACTGAGCTAAACTCTAAAAGTATTCCCTATTCCGTACCACCCACATTGTAACCCAATATTTTATAAAGCAAGTATGATGCAAAATAGTCAAGCCAACAAAGTCTAATGCAGATGTACCAACACGTGTTAGTTGTTCCCACATTGTTTGTTACCTTGTATCCTTTCCCATTACTATATTAAACTTTACAAACTGTAGATATTCCACTATGTATAAATAAAGGTGGAGTACATCTATAGTCAAGTCTTCCAGCTAATATCTACACTACTGTTGAGCTGTAGACTTACACCTTCAGTTTGCATGATTTATTCTGTTCAAGGACAAGTTGGTGTGCGGAGCCAGTGTCCAATGAGGCATTTTATTATTTAAATCCTACCTGCCTCCTCCCTTGCTCTCTCTTTCTATCCCTCTCTGACCTCCCCACCCTCTCTCCCACTGTATGTATACTCCCATTTACACAGCGTTTGGCAGCAGCCTGTTGTTTTTGCTGGAGAGGAAAAGAACAAGACAGCCCTGGTAAAAAATCTCTCACAGACAAAATTCCCTCTCTCTGAAACTCCCAGGAGAGGTGGAGGAATGGAAGGTGCCAAAGTTGTCTCATTCCACAGAGAGGCTGTCTAAGAACAAGGCAGCTGATCCAGGGCTGAATGAGAGCAAAGGCTGTTAAAAAGTAGCCAGACAATAGAATAAACTGTTGGACTCAACCACTGCCTTTTCTATAAAGTCTTCGACTGAGCAGTGGTCTCTGTAAACTTACAAAAATGTGTCTTCCTACATCAAATAGTGGCCCAATGGGTCTAGAAGAAATAAACATATGACTGATGAGGGGTTTTTTTTTTTTGGTTTGTTTTTTGTTTTTTTTTTCTTGGGTTGCTCATTGTTGACCAATAACTACACTAGAATTCAAAAGATGCAATCCAAACTGACCCATGGGCTGAGAGAACCGCCACAGGAACTGAAGCACACATTAGGAATGACCGAAGTGAAACACTTTCCGGGCCAAAATGGAGTCCAAACTCCAAACTGGCCAGACACCCAGGACCAGTTTACAGACTCGGATTAGGCTCCATCCTGGACAAACAGTTTTTCAATGGAAATCAAAGTTGAGAAAGCATGTAGGTTCAGGAATAATCTTATTTCATGTCTATTAGACTGGCTCATACGCAGTATATTGAACCGAGCCCAGCACAGTCAGACATATTGTAAGGAAAGCCCCCATTCCTCACTGTGGCTTGTTGAAACATGCTGAGCTGAGGCCAGACTTCGCCACATGTACCCACACAAACATACAGGCACGCTGATACACTTCTGCACATAAACATATATAAACCTCATATTTGTCTGCATGACATCAGACCACATAAATCAAAAACCCACAGAGCTGCTTGTGCCAGCAGCCTTCAAAACAAAGGTGAGATGATGTGTGAAGCAAGATGCCTATTGAGTGAGTTACACACCACACCGGATAATTTATAGACGCACTGTAAACTGACATAACAGACTCTAACTATGTCTGTCTTTAGAATTGAGCGAAACTTTTAAGTTGAGTAGAAAGTTGGTTTTAAGTTTAATCAGTTCCGTTGCTTTCAAAGTGCCAGAGAAGTGACAAAAATCCCCTTTGCAAATACGACACCCCAACAAGCCTTGCGATATGAAACCCTGAAGAAGTCTCTATAACACAGGGAAAGTTTGCTGATGCATGTCTCACAGGGCATCGTTACACTCTGAAGTGTGAGTCAAAAATTATTTTTACATAATTTTTTTTTTTAAAGGGGTATTTTTCCTCAGGTTTTCAGTCAGCAGCACCCTGCAGCAAAAGGATTAGTGGTCAGTGTTTGATGATGCAACATAGTTACTGTGCTTTTGCAGTCAAGCAGAAAAGCCAGCGCCACAGCTTTCAGGCCCACACTAGCCTCAAACAAAGACACCTACACAGCCCAGCAGCGGTGTGGGCACTGCAGTCTCTCAGGGCTAACTGAGAGGAGACAGGCTGAAGCCAAGGGCGGGGAGCAGAAATGTCATGTATTAGTTATGAAATATAGGACCGTGCTCAATGCAGGTTCTGGCTTTAGCCCAAAACTAATCTAATGGCATGTGGGCTGTGGATAGCCAGAGGTGTTTGTGAGGAGAGCGAGTCAAAGTAAGCATGTGAGGGTTCCTATATGTGAATGTACAGGCAGTCAGTGTAACCTACGTAGACATGCATATGCACAATTCACTGGTTTCTTTGCTCACACACTGTATCTGTCCCCTCAGCTCGACCAAATGTCCATTTCCTCAGTCATTCCTGAGAGCAATTAGCTGCACTGAGGAATTCAGCCCCCTACCAAACACCAGCAGCATGACTGGAGGCCCTATTATTCTCATCCCCTATAGAGACGGTAAAGGAGAGGTATGGGGGTTACAGGGGCATTTCAAAGGCTACTCATTATCTTTATATACTGTTGCTCATTCTGGAGGAGACCACTCACAGCTAAAATTATACCAGCACGGTAGTTTTAGTGACTGAAAGCAGGAGTCAAGAGTATTTGCTCGCCAATTTATTTTTCATTTAGAGTTAAAGTTTTGTGCTGTCAGACTGTTCAACTTTGCGTCAGTGGAGCATGGAAATACGGGAAAGACTTGCACACTTTCCAAGATGCTATTTGACCACTTTTTGTCAGTGTACTTTATTCAAGTCTAATTTTGGACTAATAAGGCCACTGCACAGCCCACACACCAACATCTTGCAAAACTCTTGCAAATAGCTTCTACAGCTCTAATTCAACTCAAGTGCTGAAAATGAACAATGAGGCACAGAGGCTCAGGCCAAGGCACACTCTCTCAATCTCTGGCCAAGGTCTCAGCGATCATCATTACCGTCTGCATTCATTCAGCCTGTGTGCTGAGTTACAGCCTTTCGCAATCCTCAGGAAACCAGGGAAGTTGGCACAGTCTTCCCTGAAGGACAGGATAGTCCAAATATACAGTATCAACATTCCTCAAAACTCTCATTATATTTTCATTGGCGGGACAGGACAGGACACAGGGAGGGGAGGGGGAGACACCATTATAATGGCTGTTGTTATGATCATGTTGCGGTCATCTCTGGCCATTAAACTCAAGGGTGATTCTGTGTGGGAGTGGAAGTGATTATCACAACAGAAAATAGGATCTTTTCATTTCAGCTTTCATTTCTCCTTTGACTGCTCTTACGGTCTCAGCAGCTCCCACAGACAAATGAAACTTTTTGAAAATTCTCTTGTGAAGAAGGAAGAAGGTAAAACTTGCCTAGAGCAGAGCAACACAATTGTAAACATGTAACTTCGCAATATTGCCAACAATGTTGATAAAACTGGATTTCTCGTCATACTTACACCCTGGATGCATTCACACCGAGCAAAGCTGGAGTGCATGCAGTTACCCCTGCACAATGTGAACTTTTGTTCACAAGAGAGCAGGAAGTTACTTTTTTGCATTTTATTCTAGACTTCAGCCTAAGAAAGAGAAATTTCTCAGGCAAATCCACACACGAAGCACCTGCAGATATGCACAAAGCATGAGGACTGTGGCTGCCTTCATGCAAGCATTACTATGTGATCATTGGCCAGCTTACCGCTCAGCTTACTTAATGCCATTCAGACAGTTACACATCTATATTCTGCATCTGGGTGGTCCTGGCTGAACTATTGTAATGTTACTATTTCTCACCACATTGCAAGTCAGAATTAGGCTTTGCATGGCACAGAGCTTTGGCTTGTCTCAGACATGGATTAAATGAATCAAAATGCTAAATGCAAACAAAGGCCATTTCAAATGTATGGAGTTCACGTCTGTGACAAATCCAAGGCAAGTTACTGTATGTGCAATCCCTGAGAGTAAGATATTGGTCAACCGAGCATAGAGAATTAGATTTAATGCCACCTCTGAAGCAATCCCCACCCTTATGCAACATGTGGTCGTCACTTTAATGCTGTTTCATACTTTGTACTCTGATATTTCCTCATCTAGTCCACGTCAAGCAGGCGTTTGCTCTGATCAAACAAGGTCCAATGTCTACACTGTACAATGTGTTCAATCACTCTGTTGTTCTCAGAGGCTATGTGCTAAAGGCCAGTGTTTAGGGTGACATTTACTGACAGCACCCCTTTCTGTGCAAACAGAGAAAACTGGCTTCAAGTCCAATAAAAATCGAAAAAATATGGAAATTATAATGACATATAGGGTTTTTAAAAAATGCCTTTACTGTGCTCTTTTCTTTTTAGTGATTAAAAAAAAAAAAGGACAGACTGTAATGGCTCCCCTCTTGGTTACACTTTGGGACATTTGGGTATTTGCTTCCACAGTGTACTTCAGGTCTGTCTTGACATACTGTTTTTACAAACCATGTGGAAAGGTTTATGGGGACTACAATGTGATACTGATAATGTGATACCCACGGCAGTGAAGAGCTGTTCACCCAGCATTAGTATTAGTATCATTGAGGCTGGCTGTTGCATAGTTGGCTTTCTTGCCTGCAATGCGTCTGCTGTCTATTCAGTGTAGTGGGGTGCAGCTTGGCAATTCCAGCTCTCCAGAGACACACTGGAAGGCATTTCTACTTAAAATAAACCCTGTGCGCCCACGTCCAGCCTCAGAGCCCCGTCGGCCCTGCGCTGCTTGTCGGCTCGCCAGCCCTTCCCCATTAATCCACTGCAGCGTTCCATTTATGCGGAAACCATTCTACGGATGTGCCTGGGCAGGCGCTGGGGCATTTGAACCCTCTGCAACACACGCTTTTTCACTTAGACACACGCAAACACAGATCAAGACACATAGTAAACACATGTATAAAGAGCACACAAATAGTTTACCCTGTGTGGCATGTAGTTGTACAAGCAAGCACTGCACCAGCCGAAGCTCATGCACTGGCTGTATAGGAAAACCCTGACCTTATGAACTTTACAAGTCACAAACCCACACAAACGCACATGATCTATCCCTGCCAGTCATATTTCCCACCCTGTGATTGGCCCTTAGCCTTCTAGCCAGCAGGCCCAAATAACTGGAACTATCTTAGGCCTAGATAGAGTTACTGTTATACAATAAAGTGTAAATCTTTTTAAAGTCTCTACTGTAGACAAGTGGACAATATTTACTGGCTCATCACAACAGCTCAGTTAAAAGAAACAATCGCAGTGACAACGTGTGTAGCGCTGATGTCCATTTATCTATGCAAATTCACTACAGGCTCCACACACACAAAGAGGTTCCTTAATCCAGTATCTCTAAAAATCATGAGTATAAGCACTATTGTCAGCAACAGCAAAAGCTACGAATATAAGCCAATCAAAGCATACATTCTTGCAGCACCAGCATGCTGCCAAATAAACTTCACACTTAATTTACGTTGCTTATGTTTCGAGATGAACTAGCAAGGCCAAGAAAAGATTTTTCAGCGCAGCAGGAGGTGATACTCCTGCGTCCCTGATTAGTTCACTGTAAAAGTGTTAAAAAATGCTCAAATGTACTTACTCAGAGAAAACTTATCAGTTGTCTTCTGTCAATGATGCAACTGTGTTTGGACGCTGTAGAAAAATAACAAAATCATCCTTATTAGTAACAGCAAAGGTAAATTCTTATATAATTATATTATAGTAGTTTGTTATTATATCTATATTCTGATTTGTTATTACTATCTTTATTAGAGCTGAAACATCTTTCAGTTGGGGCTGATTGGGTGACAGAA